>NC_137040.1:21737281-21754781 GCF_032717465.1 Coenobita brevimanus | reverse complement strand
GCAGACGGAGGGAGGTGGACAGGGAGAGGGGAAGCTAAACCAGTTCTTGACAGGCAATCGGGTCTTAAAACTGTATTGGATGAAGTTTGATTAAAATCTGTCGAGTCGTTTTGGCGGCGTGTGATGACGGACAGAGTGACAGACAGGAGACTAATCGAGTGACAGGCGACTGACAGCTCGACTCTGCATGTCACGAGGCCTGTCACCGAGTCAAAACTGTTCATCACCAGGCATTTCGTTTGCACGGCCGAGGGTGATATTACTAATGAGTCTGCCATTTTCAAGACAAAATTGTTGTTTTCGGAGAGAGAGAGAGAGAGACAGAGAGAGAGAGAGAGAGAGAGAGAGAGAGAGAATCACCAATGTTTGATGAACTATATATCTCATAAACGGTGGATCATGTAACATAGGAATAAAAATGCACTTTTTTTTTGTTTTTAAGGATTCATTGCGGTAACCGTATTTTTGTTATTCCAAACAAATCTATTATTACTTCATATTAAACACCAATCGAGTCTGAGAACAATCGATTTTTAGTGAAAGAATTCCCTTCATACCGCAAAATCAGAAATCAGCTGAGAAAACATCGATTCAGACTGAAAATTTATGAAGTAATGGTAATAATAATATTTGTAATAATAATAATAATAATAATAAGACAGGGAAAGTAAGAAAAAATTATTATTATTATTATTATTATTATAATTATTATTATTATCATTATTATTATTATCATTATTGACTCTGTCGGATACATTTATGTGATGCTACAGAATGTGGTGAATGTTTTTGGCGTATCAGATAGAGCCAGGATTCCGGGGGCTTGAATGATGAGTGAATGGAAGCGTGGCCCACTGGACTGGGCACTCCTGGGCTGTCTGAACGTTGCTACTCCTCACCCTGCCCTAGGGTGGGAAAGAAGGTTCGGATGATGATGATGATTACTGTTGTTGTTGTTATTATTATTATTATTATTATTATTATTATTATTATTATTATTATTATTATCATTATTATTATTATTACTGCTTGTAACTTTACTCATAATTTCTTTTACGTTAATTATTAAGTCACTCAAATTACAAAAATAATATTCGCTATCTTTATTACCGAACAATAACATATAAACAAATAAGGCAGCAGAACCATCCACCTCAATAAAAACAGTTTACAGAGGTGACCAAGGTAAATACTGCACGAGGAACGTCAATTTTAACGATGAATTATTTACATCACAAGAGGCCTCCACTTCCCCCCATGTATTTCATTATTACTTCCACCACCTGCTACTTGGACACCTTAATGATTTACCTGTTTATCTGTCTGTCTATTTGCTGTCTTCTGGCTAGCTTTTTTTTTTCTATCTTCTGTTTAATTAGGTGTCTGTGTTTCTCTACTTTCTATTTGCTATTCATTTGGTTACTTTTTCCCTGTGTGGCTATCTGTTTGTATGAATACCTGTCTATCTGTCTGTTTGGCTCTCTACCAGTGTATTTATCCATTTATTCATGTGTTTATCCTTCTACCTATCTATCTATCTATCTATCTATCTACCTCTCTATAACTCTATCTATCTATTCAAGAAAGTATATATGTGGAAAGTGATTGAGTGATAAGATACTGATCATATTATTAGTCAGGCTGCCTGTCTATTCATCTGTCTTGCCTATCTCTTACTGATTACCTACATTTTCCCTGTCTGTCTATTTGTCTATATCTATCCACCTATCTATCTCTCAGTACATATATTTTATCTGCTTATCCGCCTACCTATCCACCTATCTATTTATCTATCTGTTTGTCTGCCTGTCTGCCAGTCTATCTAGCTATCTATCTACCTACCTCCTCACCTACCTTCCTACCTATCTCTGTCTGTCTGTCTATTTGTCTATCTATTCTCCTCCAGCGTACACTCTTACTCCTTATGCTTCAAATCCTCTCTCAGTCAACCCTTCCTTCTTCTCCCACTCCACTGCACGCACCCATGTATTTCTCCCAACACTGTAACACTCAAAGTACAAGACCCCGCCTAATGTACTATACCTCGTGCTAATTATGTACTAGGCTTTGAAATTTGGCGTGGAGGGGTGTGGTTACATGGAGAGGGAGAAACGACGGAGGGGTGAAAATTGTGGTAGAAATTGTGGTAGTGGTGTAAGAAATGGTGGTAGGAATGGTGGTTGTGGTGGCGATAGGGGTGGTGGTAGAAATGGTTGTAGTGGTAGTAGATATGGTGGCAGAGATGGTGGTAGTGGTAGGAGAAGTGTTGTTAGAAATGGTGGTATTGGTGGTAGAGATAATGATAGTTGGGATAGTTATGTTAGAGGTAGTGGTAATGCTGGTAGAATGGTGGTAGTTAAGGCAGAAATGGCCGTTGTGGTTGTGGTAGTGGTAATGGTGGTAGCAAGGGTGGTAGTGGTAGCAAATGTTGTGGTATCAAAACTTGTTGTTAAATTTGTGGTGGAAATGGTGTCAGTAGGGATGGGGGTGACGGGAGTACTACCACTACTACTACTATTACAACTAAATCTAGTAGTAGTAGTAGTAGTAGTAGTAGTAACAGTAGTAGTAGTAGTAGTAGTAGTAAAAGAATGTGGTGACAGTGATGAAAGCATACACAGCAAAATTAACGGTATTAGTAATTGTAATGGTAGTGATGATACTAGTAGTACCAAATATATTAGTGTTGAAAGTAACACTGATGGAAGCAATACTGGCAGCAATACAACTAATGCTGTAATGGTGACAGTACTAGAAGTGGTAATGGTAATAGTAATAGTAGGAAAAGTAGTGGTGGCGGTGTTGGCAGTGGCGGTTGACAACGTGAGGTCGTGCGGTAATGGTGGCAATAGCAATAAAATAATAATAATGTCTGGTTATTGTAATGCCGGCACACGAATACCTGAATACGCACAAAGACAGGGGGGGTGGGGGGAGAAGGGGGAAAATGGGTGCGTTGGCGGGGAAGGAGGGGGGAATGGGTGGGCTGGTGGGAGGTGGTGATGAGAGGGTTGGTGGAAGGAGGGGGGAGAATGGGAGGGTTGGTGAGGAAGAAGACGGGGGATGGGTGAGGGAGAAGAGAAGTGGGTGGGATATTGGGGGGAGAAGGGAGGGATGGGTGGGTCGGTGGGAGGTGAGGGAATGAGTGAGTTGGTGGGGGAAGGGGAGAGGGAATGAGTGGACTAGTGGGTGATGAAAAGCAATGAGTGAGATGATGTGCGGGAGGAGAGAAGAATGGGTGGATTGGTGGGAGGGAGAGGAGGAGGAGGAGGAATGAATGGGATGGTGTGGAGGAGGGAATGAGTTGGAGGGAGTTAAGGGGGGACGGAAGTGAGGGAAGGAGTACAATGGCATACAAAGAAAAGCAAATAGCAACATACCTACTGGTCCTTTCGAGGCTGTTTGTTATACGGTAGGATAATGACCAACCTAACTATTGTATGCTTGAAAGACATGGATAGCAAAACAGAAATGGCTACGGAGGGGTGGAGTATGGGGTGGGAGGTGGAGGGGCATTAAGAGGTACAGAGAGAGGGGTGGAGTGGCCTGGGGCAGGTAAACGAGTGTGTGGAGGTGGAGATGGAGGTAGGTTGGGAGGGGAACTGGGGGCTGTATGAGTGGGTGGGTGGATGAGGAGGGAGGATGTCAAAAGCTGGGAGAGACCAGACTGTGGGCGATTGAGTGGATAAGTGGACAGGGAGAAAGGAAATCAAAGGGGTGAAAGTGCAGGCAAACGTTGGGGACATGAGACGATGAGGAGGGGAATGCGAAGGGAGAGAGGACAGAGAGGGTTAATGGTTAAAGAGAGGGTCAAAGACTGGAGGGAGGAAGGCGAACAAGGGATGAGTGAAAAGACAGGGAGGACAGAAGCGGTGAATGAATGAAGAGTCAAAGGCGGGGGGTGGGGGAAAGAGAGAGAAAAGCCGGTATGAGGGTAGGGGAGGGGTGAATGGTAGAGGGATCACGAAGGGATGGAAGGGGGTGGATGGGTTAGTGAGTAGCCATGGGGTGTGAAAGGGGAGAGTCAAACGAACGAATGTGAGAGAAGGTTAAAGAGAGTGAGTGGATGGTGTCGGAGGGTGAAGCAATTGGATAAGGGTGGGAGTGTCATGGAGCGATTGGATGTGGGTGGAGGAGAATAAGTGAGTAGGGAGTGGAAGGTGATATAATAAGTGGGTGTGGGTGGGGGCTTAAGGGAATGAATGGATGCGGTCAGTGAATGGAAAGAGTAGTCAACAAGTTAGACAGGGAGGACCAAGGGAGGAAAAGTATCACAGAGGAGAACAGTTAGTGGGTAGAAGGATGACATCAGATACTATATTATCGCCTCTCCCACCTACCCTCTTCCATTTTCCTTCCCCTACCTCTCTTTTTCTTCCTCACCCCACGCTTCTCCCCTTTCCCTTCCACAATCATCCCCCCCTCCCCTCTCTCTCTCTCTCTCATAAAAGGTTGGGAGGGGGTGAGGACACAAGGGGAATACGGTCCAATGTTATCTTTATGAGGCACAGTTTAAATACAAGGTGTTGCTGGTGAGGGTGGTGGGTGGTGGGTGTGGTGGTGGTAGTGGTGGTGTGAATGGTAGTAGTTGTGGTGTTTGGGGCTGCAGTGATGGTGGTGGTATTGTGGTATTCATGGTTGGGGTGGGATTGTAGGTTTGGTGGTGGTGGTGGTGGTGGTGGTGATGGGTTAGTCGTTGCGGTAGTGGCAGTAGTGACAGTGGCAGTAGAGGTTGTCGGGCTGGCAGTGATCGCGAATGACAATGAATGTGAGTACTGGTTGTGGTGATTATGGTGGTGTTATGCTGTCTGTGTCAGGCGTTGGCTGCTGTGGTGACTAGCCAGTGGTGCTAGTACAGTGGTGGGTGGTGGTAATGGCGGTGTCAGTCATGGTGATAGCAACAACGATGATGACGATGATGATGATGATGATGATGATGATGATGATATTAATAACAGTAGGCTTGATAATATTGGTGGTAATTCTAATATCCTGAGAGATGATAATATTAATACTTGAGGTGGTGGTAAATAAAAGTAGTGGTGGTAACATCCCTGGTGATGGGAATGCCGGGGCTAGAGTTGTAGTGGTGGTGGTAGTGGTGGTGGTAGTAATCTGTCCTGTAGTGGCTGTAAAACAACACGTGGTTAATTCAGAAATGGTGACTGTAATGATAATGCTGGTGGTGGTGGTATTAATAGAAACAGTGGAATTAAAACAGTGCGTGGCTAATTATGGAATGGTGGCAATGATGGTAATGTTGGAAATAGTGGTGGTAGTGGTGGTGGTGCTATTAATAACTACAACGGCAGTAAAACGGTGGTTAATAATGAAATGCTGAAAGTGATGGCTATGCAGGTAGTTGTGGTGGCGGTGGCAATAATGAATGATAGTAATAACACTTGAGGCACATGAAAAATACTGAGTGACTGTAATGCCGGCAGTTGTGGTGGTGGTGGTGGTGGTGGTGGTTGTGGTGACAAATATAGACAGTAGCGGTGATAATACTGGATTTATTTTGAAGTGATGTATTAGTAATGATGGTATTTGTGTTGTTGATGGTGATAAAAAAGGGTTGGCAATAAGTCGTGAAAAAGACAGTAATCTAATATACTATAGCAGTAGCCGTGTGCGTGTGTTTGTGTGTGTGTGTGTGTGTGTGTGTGTTTTGGGCAGCCGAAACTACACATTCAAATCGCACCAAAACTGGCACAAAAATCGCAAAAAATTCGTTTATGTCAAAAAACTTGGTCCCATCACGATTGAAAAACTTTTCCTATATTTAATGAGCGATCACATATTCACCAAAAAACGCCGCTCCCGGCGCCCGGCATAGGATCTCCGTAGAATTTTTTGCCCACAGGTACAACTAAAGTATTTCGGACTTGCGTTTGGACAACTTGGGTTCCATTCCCAAAACTGCAAATAACACGATCAATTGGTTAGCTGCAAAAAATCCAAGTGACAACTTTACACTAGAACAGCACATAAACGCGAGAGCCCTCCGCAGGAGCAAGTGCAAGGGGACCGAAGGACCCACGAGCACTTGTGTTGATAACTACTATGGTGACTGTAGTGGTGGCTAATAACGACAGTGGTAATAATACTCGTGAAAGCTCTTTAGTGAGAATGATGATACTGTTTGTAGTGGTGTTGGTAAGAAAGATTATGGTAGTAACTTTAGTGGCGAAGATGGCAAATAAAAAGAGAGTAATGATACTGGTGGTAATTTTAAAGTGCTGGAAATTGTGGAAATATTGGCAATTGTGTTGGCAAAATAATATGATGAGAGTACTGGTGTTTAAGATAGTTGCAGAAACGATAGTGGTGGCAGTGGTGGTAGTGATGTTGAGAGTGGAGATAGTGGAGGTGGTACTGATGATGGCAGCTAATGACACTGGTGGTGGTAATAGTGGCAGTACAGTAGTGGTGGTAGTGGTGATGGTAATACATAACAGTGGTGATAGTACTGGTGACAATAATTGTAGTGGTGGTAATGCGGGTGGAAGTAAATGATAGTGGTGTCATGAATGTGTTGGTAGTGGTGGTGGCAGTAAATGATAGTGGTGGTAATGGTGGTGGTAGTGGTGGTGATAGTGGTAGGGTTCATTAAAGCCTTGACGACGAGGGTGTCTGATAAGGAAGATTGCAGTCCCCCCCCTCCCCATCTCTCTCTCTCTCTCTCTCTCTCTCTCTCTCTCTCTCTCTCTCTCTCTCTCTCTGATGTAGTGTTCTTTCCAATGATTCTACGGTTAACATCTTTGGCATCATATAACTCTCTCTCTCTCTCTCTCTCTCTCTCTCTCTCTCTCTCTCTCTCTCTCTCTCTCTCTCTCTCTCTCTCTCTCTCTCTCTCTCTCTCTCTCATTTTTTTTACCTTCTACACTCCTCCTGTCTCCCTACCTTTAATTATCTGAATCTCTCCCTCTTCCTTCCCTGCTTCTTCGTAATCCTTCCTTATTTTTCCATCCTCCCTTCCTCCCTCCCTTCCTCTTATTTCCCCTCTATCTTCCTATTCATCCTTCCCTCTCCCTCCTTCCCTTTCTCCTTTGACTTCTCTCTTGATTTGCTTCTCTTCCTTCTCACTCTCTCTCTCTCTCTCTATGAAAGGGAAAATATAGAAATAACCCAGAGCGAAGTAACATAGTCACTTTTAGAGCAATCAGTGAAAGAAGTAGCCTCTAATTGTCCGTCACAGCAGACAATATGTAATTAGACATTATATCAGCAGCAGAAGCAATGTTTTAAAAATTCATCGGAGCAGACAAACAGCAATTTTCATCTGGCTTTGTAAAAACGATTTCAACATATCCAAGGCATTTTTCTGGGTACGTTACCGGCAATAAACGATTACAGACCGGCACCGGCCCACTAATTAGCAGCCAGCATGTTCTTATTTCAGACGAAAGGCTAAATGTTGCCACTTTTAACTTTTTCTTTTTTTCAGTTCGGTTTTCACTGAAGAGATCCGTGTTATTATCGAGAAAAGGCCATAGACAGAAAAATAAATATATATTGAATATCTAAAAACAAGCCTAGTAAATGAATATTAAACAGGCACCCTGCCAAGATCATTTTTAGTTTTACCTTAAAATGCGTAATAAGCGATGGAGATCCTCTTACCAGTATTATACTTATCAACAGCAGGAGCCGTCCTGTTTGACTGAATGATGGTTAACACAACTCCAGTTATATAAAGAGTGTAAATATATATATATATATATATATATATATATATATATATATATATATATGTCTGAGTGTGAATGAATATATATATATATATATATATATATATATATATATATATATATATATATATATATATATATATATATATATATATATATATATAACAGAACGGAGGAAGTAAAAACAAATCGGTAAAAAATAATCCATACACCAGATTACTGGTGTCCTCTGTTCATAAAATATCTGTAACAGTTAGACTTGAACAGTTGTGGGTTGAAATTTGGAGGAAAACAACTCTGGGGAAGCGAGTTCCAGAGAGATGCAGTTCGGGGAATGAAAGAATTCTGATAGGCAGAAGTTCTGCAATATGGCTGAGTGTCATTCCAGTCATGAGCGCTACCAGATGCCCGTGTAGCACGAGGGAAGGCATGGAGAGGTGGCACCATGGACGCAACTTCGTCTGAGCATTTGCCAAAAAAATATATGTAAAATAATGCAAGGGAGGCAACATTCCTTCTTACTTGCAGGGGAGGTAGTTTATATGTAATGTCAGGGTTGTTAATGATTCTAACAGCTTTATTCTGAATTTTGTCTAGTTGTCTTAATGCAACCTCTCCACAACCATTCCACAAGGGTGAGCAATATTCAAGCTGAGAGTGCACATGACTCTTATAAATTATAGCTAACTGCTCATCGGCGAAGAAGTTACGGACTTTGTACAATAATCCAAGTTTCTTTGAGGCGGTTTTAGCAAGTGATCTGACATAAGAGGTCCAGCTGAGGGCACTGTTAAGTGAGACACCAAGAATTTCAATACTTTTGCAGATGGGAATATTAGTAGCACTGAAGGTAATGTACGAATCTGGCAATATCTGTCTATTAGTAAACTGTATATATTTAGTTTTACTAGCATTAAAAGAGACAAGGTTGTTTTGTCCCCACTCACTGATTGTAGATAGATCTTGATTTATGGAGATGGCTGTACTGAGTTGAGAGGTAGAGACATTAGACTTTGTGAATGGATGTCTGAGTGTGAATGAACTATATAGTGTTTAGTCATCTGCATATGAGTGAATGGGATTGTGAGTGACAGATAAGAGATCATTAATATGAACCAGAAATAGGGTTGGCGCCAGAACTGATCCCTGCGGCACTCCGGCGTTAATTGAGTGGAAATTCGAATATACATCATCTACTTTTACCCTTATTTTCCTGTAACTAAGATAAGAAGAAATCAAAGGAACAAAAGACGTTAGTCCATAGCAAGGGAGTTTGGACAGCAGGGAACGGTGCCATACTCTGTCGAAAGCTTTAGAGATATCAAGAGCTACTGCATGAGTTTCTCCAAAAAGATCAATTGATTGATGGATGGTATGAGTTAAGAGATTGAGTATGTCAGTGGTGGATCTTTCGTGGCGAAAACCGTATTGTCTATCACTAATTAAGTTGTTGGATTCAAGATGTTTAACAATATGCTTATTAATTAAAGTTTCATATACCTTACCAAGAGAAGATGTGACAGCTATTGGTCTGTAATTGGAGGGGTCAGACGAACTTCCTTTCTTCGGTATTGGGTGGATATTGGCTTCTTTCCATGAATTTGGGAATAAAGAAGTACGTATGCATAGTCTGAATAATTTAGCTAGGACAGAGGCAAGTTCAGGGGAACACTTTTTCAAAACAATTGGCGGAATTCCATCTGGGCCTGGAGCTTTGTTGGTAGGTAAATTGTCTAGGATGGATTTTACGTATCTTGTCTGTATTTTAAGTGGGGCAATTTCGGGAGAATCAAGTTCCAGTACTGAGACATTCTGGCCGGTATCATCTATGGTAGAGTTTCTGGCAAAGGTTCTAGCAAAGATATCTGCTTTCCCACGTGGGTCATTTGTAATATTGCCTTCTGAAGATTTTAGTGGGGGAATGGAAGATGACTTGTTAAAGTTATTATTGAAAGAATTAAGAGTTGACCAGAATATTCTATTGTCATTAGGGTTGTTAAGTAGTTTTGATACTTGCTTTTGAAGAAAGTTTGATTTAGATAGATTTAATACAGCTTTTGCATGATTTCTAGCAATCTTAAATTGGGAGAGTGATTCAGATGTTTTTGATTTTAAGTAAGAGTTATATGCTAATGACTTTTGGGCTGTTGCTCTGGCACAATTGTCATCAAACCATTTTGGAGAGTTTGATCTCTTAGTGAATTGTTGACTTGGTATGAATAAATCCATACCAGCTAGTATTAAGTCGCAAATGTGGGACTGGGTGGAATTGGGATCACTAGAGAAGAAAGATTGCCATGGAACATCAGCAAGATAATTTCTAAAACCATCCCAGTCTGCCCTGTCAAAGTGCCATCGGGTCACCCTGACAGGTTCAGAGTGGGGAGGTGTAGGAGGGTTAACTAATGAGGCTTTGATGAGATTGTGGTCAGAGGATCCAAGTGGTGACAGTACCTCTATCCTGTATTGATCTGGATTATTTGTCAAGAATAAATCCAAGAGATGGGCATTATGGTCAGGATTATCAGGTATTCTGGTTGGTTGCTTTACCAACTGGGTGAGATTAAACGATTCCGCAAACAGCTCGCATTCTAGACCAGCGTCGCCAGTCCGGGCAGAATACAATAACCATTCAACATTGTGTATGTTAAAATCACCCAAAATGGTAATTTCATTGTCAAGGGCAAGGTCAAGGTTACTCAACTGAGTGGATATGGAATCAAATACACTGGGTTCCGAAGAAGCACTGGGGGAACGATAAACTACACAGATATATTTGGTAATGTTTTGGCAAATTAATTTATATAATGAGTAATCAAAACTGGATGAAGTGAAGTTTAAAATAGTGTCAACTGCATATTGGGATTTGATATAGCAACAGGTGCCGCCCTTGTTACGAAAGTTTGTAAGGAGATGGTAACCGGGAAAACAAAATGGAGATATATCGGTGGAGGGTGAGATATGTGGTTCTGTGAGGAAAAGGGCCAAAGGGGATATGGACTGAAGGAAAAAATGAACTGAGTTTAAATTTGTGGTAAGGCCGCGGATGTTGGTAAAGAATAAGGCCGCACCGTCACCTCTTCGTCGACGAGCATTCCCGGAAATAGCAACAGTCGCTGCCGGCACAGTCGCTTGATGGCGACCGGGAGGACCCTGTGCCTCCAGCCCTACCCTGCCGGTGGTGGCAATCCGAGGTACCACCTCATTTGACAGTAAGATTGCAGCGGCCATTACTAAAGATGTGAATAGAAGGTGTGATATGTTATGCGCATGTAATGTGGTGTATACAGTTGAAGGTAGAGGTATTATGAGAGCATGCTGGCCTACTCTCTGTGTAAATGAGTGCACTGAAAATGTTCAGAAAAGGGAGATGGTCAGGGTCAAGTCCTGAGGGCTGGTGAAACGGGAGCTCCAGCTCTCCCTATCACCAGCTTGCCATCAACCTCGGGAGTACTGCCCTGTTCGACTGGTGCTACAGTCTACTCCTCACAATATATATATATATATATATATATATATATATATATATATATATATATATATATATATATATATATATATATATATATATATATATATATTGTAAACCAAATAGCTAACCTCTCATGCACAATGTTAACGGATAAATAATTCAGAAAAACAGTATACAGTATTAAAGAACCCAGAAATGAAATACGACAAAATAAAGAAATGAAAGGTCTAATGTGTTTTCACAGTATATACTAGTTAGGTCCTCGCTGGGTGGTACGGTTTAGAGAGAGAGAGAGAGAGAGAGAGAGAGAGCAACATGGACCCCACTCCTAGCCCAGGCCCAGGCTACCTAAATAATACACAGAACAAGGGGGGAGGAGCCTGCATTATTGACAGTGTTTGCACCTCTGGGGAAGGGGGAAGGAAGGGTAGGGGAAGAGGGTGAAGAAAGGGGAAAGGGGATGAAGAGGGGAGAGGGGGACAGGTGAAGTGAGGAGATGAAGAGGGGAAGGGGAAGGGTGAAGAGGGGAAGGGTGAGGGTTATAAAAGGAGGCGGTTGACAATGAAATAAGAAATAAGGGGGGAGGAGGTTGGGGTTGGGGTAAGAGGAGGAGGGAAGAAGAGTAAAGACAATCTCTCAAACCCATTTTTCCCTACTCATCGACGATCCCTCCCTCCACCACAACAAGCCAGCCTCCCACATGCACCCACGAAATCAAAATATAAATCAGTTTTACCCACGTCTTCATCACCCCAAACTTGTCCCTACTCATTAACGATCCTTCCCTTCACCACAACACGCCAGCCTCCCACATGCATCCTCCGAAATCATAAATAGAGCACAGCCGTACCCAAGTTCGCCTGGAGCCAAATTTTCTCGCTTGCTCCGTCTTGCCAATAAAACCAAGGAGTAATCAAGAAAATGGCCGAGGAAGTCCAACAGTTTTGCCCAAGAAGTGAATGGTTGGCTAGATTAAGGTATTGTGTGTGTGTGTGTGTGTGTGTGTGTGTGTGTGTGTGTGTGTGTGTGTGTGTGTGTGTGTGTGTGTGTGTGCGCGCTTAAAGTTTTGTTGTGTGTGTGTTTTAGAAAGAGGGAATAACTTCTGTACGGTATTTTCTTATAAGACTGATTGAAATTGTGTGTGTGTGTGTGTGTGTGTGTGTGTGTGTGTGTGTGTGTGTGTGTGTGTGTGTGTGTGTGTGTGTGTGTGTGTGTGTGTGTTACTCCTGCACGTGTAAACTAATGTAAATGCTGAAATGCATACATGCAGACTTGTAAATATACAGATTTCTGCGTGTGAATTTGTGTGCGTCTGAAGCTGTGTGCATCTAAAGCCATGTGCGTCTGAGGATGTGCACGTCTATAACTGTGGCATGAAAACCAGTGCAGAATTTTACACAGGGATACATTTGTGTGCGTCTGTGCGATTCTTCATGTAAGCTTGTGTACGTTTAACCTTGTGTGAGTTTGTTCTTTACCTTGTGTACGTCTATGCTTATGTGCGCCTAAGCTTACGTATATGAAAGATGTGTCTAAAATCATGTGCATATAAAACGATGTACGTTTTAGGTTTGTGTGCGTCAAAACAGGTGTGCATCTGAGCTGTGTGTGTTTAAGCTTGTGTGTTTGTGTGCGTCGAATCTCATGTGCGTCTAGGATTGTGTGAAGGAAACTGATGTACATGGAGAATTGTGTATGTGTGTTGAAACGTGTGCGTGAACATGTGTGTGTGCGAGAGAACCTGTGTACGTATGCAGACGGGTAGGAGCTGGAACAAATGTGTGCGTTTACTCGTGAAAGAGAAATGAGTATTGTAGTCGGCATAAGTCGTGTGTGTGTGTGTGTGTGTGTGTGTGTGTGTGTGTGTGTGTGTGTGTGTGTGTAGAGAGAGAGTGTGTGTGTGTGTGTGTGTGTGTGTGTGTGTGTGTGTAGAGAGAGAGAGAGAGAGAATATACGGCACTGTGGGTGTGAGTCATAGAATACTTTAAAACGACAGACCAGGCAACCGGCAAAACACACACACACACACACACACACACACACACACACACACACACACACACACACACACACAGTAAATTGGATATAAAAATACGAATGAATTTGAAAGACTGAAAACTGAATCCCAAAAGTGAGAGAGAAAGAGTGAGAAAGTGAACGAGAATGTGAGGGAGACAAGTGTGAGTGAGTGAGAAATATTGACTGGGAGAAAGACAGTGTGCAATTTCATCGGCTGAGAGAGAGAGAGAGAGAGAGTCTGAACAAGACAGAGAGAGAAGGAAATGCAAAAAGAGGGAGGATGTGAGAGAGTGTGAAAGATAATTAAAGCAAGAGACACTGAAAGGGAGAGTGTAAGATTATTTGTGCAAGAGACAAACTGAGCAAGAGAGAGTCAACCAGTGAACGATGATGTGTGTGTGTGTGTGTGTGTGTGTGTGTGTGTGTGTGTGTGTGTGTGTGAGAGAGAGAGAGAGAGAGAGAGAGAGAGAGAGAGAGAGAGAGAGGGGGGGGGAAAGTGAAAGATAATGCGTGAAAGACAAAATATGGAAAAGAAAATGTAAGTAAGAGACAAGGTGAACAAGAGAGAGTAGGCGAGTGGATGATTATGTGAGTAGAGACAAAGGGAGCAAGAGAGAAAGTGAGCGAGTGAAAGATAATGTGAGCAGAGACAAAGTGAGCGAGCGGGAGAGAGTGAGTGAGTGAGAGATATTGACTGGGCAATGGACAAGACACAATCACCTGACTACACACTCACCCGATACCACCAATACCATTACCTGAGAGAGAGAGAGAGAGAGAGAGAGAGAGAGAGAGAATGTGTAAAATAAGGTGACTGAAACGTATAGCGAGAGTGAATGAAATGAAGAGGGAGAAAAACATGAAGGGGGAGGAAAGAAAGAGGAAAGAGAGGAAAGACAGAGATGGAAGAGGAGGGGCTAGAGGAATGAAGAAGAGAAAGAGAAGGAAAGAAATGAAGGAAAGGAAGAAAACTGAATAAAGAAGGAGAGGGAGGGGAGGGAGAAAGAGGAGGAAGGGTGGGTGGGGAAGGAACGAGGAAGAACGGGAGGGAAGGAAGGAAGAAGCAGTGAAAGAAGAAAGGGACTGAGGGAAGGAAGGGATAGGCGAATGATGAGGACAGGGAAGAAAAGAATGAGCAAAAACAAGGAAGAAAGAGTGAAATAAGACAGGGAAAAGGAAGGGAGGTATAAAGTAGGAGAAGACTGTATGTGAAAGGAGAGAAATGAAGAAAGAGTCAGAAAGAGGGAGGGTAAAGGGAAGGAAGTGGGAGAGTAAAGAGGGAAGGGAAGAATGATGAGAGGAAGGCGGGAAGGAAGGCCTGAGAAAGGAGGGAAGGCAGAAGACACGCAGACAGAAATATACTTTTACGAAGACTGATATACATACACACATAAACCCACATACATATTAACACCCAAGGTCAGTACAAACGCTGACACACACACACACACACACACACACACACACACACACACACACACACACACACACAACTGGGTATATAAAAACGAATGAACGCACACAGAGATAGCAGACACTGAACCCAAAAAGATAACAAAAACTCAAGCACTGACGCGTAAGCAGGCACACACACACACACACACACACACACACACACACACACACACACACACACACACACACACACACACACACACTCACACACACACACACAGCTGGGTATATAAAAACGTAAGAACGCACACACAGAGATAGCGGACACTGAACCCAAAAAGAACACACACACACACACACACACACACACACACACACACACACACATCATCCTGCCCCCCCCACACACCATCCTGCCCCCTTCCCACACACCATCCTCCTCCCCACACACACACCATCCTTCCCTGCCCACACACACACACCTTCCTTCCCCCCACACATACACCATCCTCCCCAAACACACACAATCCTGCCCCCCCAACAGTCACACCATCCTACCCCCCACACACATCATCCCCCCCGCCACACACACACCATCCTGTTTCCCCCCCATACACCATCCTGCCTCCCCCACACACACACCATCCTCCCCCCACACACCATCCTGCCTCCCCCATACACACAACATTTTGCCCCCCACACATACACCATCCTGCCCCCATATCACAAGCTATCCTGCCCCCCACTCACACACACACCATCTCCCCCCACACACATACACCATCCTCCCCCCCCACACACACACCATCCTCCCTCCCACACACACCATCCTCCCCCACACACACACACACTATCCTCCCCCCCACACACACACACCATCCTACCCCCCCACACACACACCATCCTCCCCCCCACACACACACCATCCTCCCCTCTACACACACACCATCCTCCCCCCCCTACACACACACCATCCTCCCCCCTACACACACACCATCCTCCCCCCCCTACACACACCATCCTGTCCCCAACACATACACCATCCTGCCCCCCACACATACACCATCCTGCCCCTCCACACACCATCCTGCCCCCCACACATACATCATCCTGCCCCCCACGCACACCATCCTGCCCCCCCCCACACACGCCATTCTCCCCCCCACACACATCATCCTGTCCCCCACACATACACCATCCTGTCCCCCATACACACACCATCCTGCCCCTCACACAAACACCATCCTGCCCCCCCACACACACACCATTCTGCCCCCCCACACATACACCATCCTGCCCCCACACATACACCATCCTGCCCCCACACATACACCATCCTGCCCCCCACACACCCACACCATCCTTCCCCCCCACAACCCCCCCCCACACAAACTATCCTCCCCCCACACACACAAACTATCCTCCCCCTCCACACCCACACACAGACGGAAGCCAAATGTTTCAAAGCTGCAGCAGAAGGTAGTGCAAGCCATAAACGCCAGAATCAGTCAGAGTTTAGCATTTAAATCGGTGGTATGCAGATGTGGCACGGGGTGAGGTGAAAACATTGCTGGCCCCAGACACCACACCACACCACACCACACCACACCACCACCACCTCCAGCACTCTTCAATATTTATGTATCCGATCGCCCCGAGAAAGAGAGAGAGAGAGAGAGAGAGAGAGAGAGAGAGACAGACAGACAGACAGACAGACAGACAGACAGACATATGTTCTTGTTTACATATGTGTGACGAGGTGGAATGTGTGTGTGTGTGTGTGTGTGTGTGTGTGTGTGTGTGTGTGTGTGTGTGTGTGTGTGTGTGTGTGTGTGTGTGTGTGTGCGCGTGCGTGCGTGCGTGCGTGCGTGCGTGTGTGTGAGTGTGTGTGTGTGTGTGTGTGTGTGTGTGTGTGTGTGTGTGTGTGTGTGTGTGTGTGTGTGTGTGTGTGTGTGTGTGTGTGTGTGTGTGTGTGTGTGTGTGTGTGTGTGTGTGTGTGTGTGTGTGTGTGTGTGTGTGTGTGTGTGTGTGTGTGTGTGTTAGGGGCATCTTAAAGCGAATGGCTGTACGTATCGAAAGACTGTACAGGAATGTGAAACTCAATACAATCGCGTGTGCGTACGTGCATATAATTGTACTCGTGTGTGCGTACGTGCATATAATTGTACTCGTGTGTGCGTACGTGCATATAATTGTACTCGTGTGTGCGTACGTGCATATAATTGTACTCGTGTGTGCGTACGTGCATATAATTGTACTCGTGTGTGCGTACGTGCATATAATTGTACTCGTGTGTGCATACGTGTTTTTGAGAATGTGTGTGTATAATCAGATGTATAGCTCTTACTCATACAAACGTTCAAAATACAAACATACAATAATTCCTCTTCATAATACAGTCAAACAAACATCCAGAAATACTTTAAAATGTAAACTTCAAATTCTCGGTTACCAACACGCCTTACCGACCATTTACTGTGCTCTCATTTCTCCACAAATTCCAATATCTCAGTTTGTCTGTTTTCCTGTACTTGTGGTTATGCATATCAGAGGTGAGAGCTTTTGAGGTGTGAGAGGGGGGCGGGTGGGTGAAAGAAGGGGTTGGGAGAATGAGGGGGTTGGGAGGGAGGGAGAGAGAGAGAGGGACAGACAGACAGACAGACTGAGACAGACAGAGACGGAGACAGAGACAGACAGAGACGGAGACAGAGAGAGACAGACAGACAGAGAAAGTGAGAGGAAAATGTCAAATGAAATGTGAACATAAAAATGGAAGCGGTAAATGGGGAAACGAAAAATAGCAAAGAACAGAGACAGAAAGAGAAATGACACACAAATGGAAGGGGACTGGAAGGTAAAGAAATTATTAAGTAAAAAAATGAGGAGTTTTAGAGAAGCAGAAGAGATGGATAGAGAGTAAAGT
>NC_137040.1:21627281-21727281 GCF_032717465.1 Coenobita brevimanus | reverse complement strand
GTTTCCTCGCTGTCTCGTCACTGAAACTGGATGTGTCCCGGTATTCAATCTTTTCAAGCCCAAGAAGAAGTTTGAAAGCATGTTACCTAACTCTAGTCTATAGCAAAACACACACACACACACACACACACACACACACACACACACACACACACACACACACACACACACACCGTGACAGCCTTCTCTGGTACTTCAAGTGGCTGGGGAGAGAGAGAGAGAGAGAGAGAGAGAGAGAGAGAGAGAGAGAGAGAATTCTGTGCAGTTCAATCTCATTTTTCAATTTTTCATATTGTGCCAGACAGACTATATTCTGCGCTGGTCAATCTCATGTTTTTTTTATTTTCTGTGTGTGTGTGTGTGTGTGTGTGTGTGTGTGTGTGTGTGTGTGAGAATTCATCTTTTACAGTGCAACTTTTTCCTTTTTATAAGCCGAACAAATTTTCACCGAACACTTTCATAATCCAACTTAATATTTTCATTCTCTGTTCTCCTCAATTCTCAATATTTTTTTTTTTTTTTTCCGTGCATTTTTCCACCCCAATTACTTCTTTTTCTGTGAGCTCTTTTTCCCGGTATTCCAATCACTCTATCATCTGAATTCATATATATTTTTTTGACAATCACTTTTTTTATATATCATTTTCTTCGCGTTCTGTCTCTTCTCTTCCCTGTCTTTCTTCTTATTTTTTTGTTTTTATTTTCATGTTCCTTTTCTACGCATTATTTTGTTGTATATTCATTTCTTTCTTCTTCCTTTATCTTGTTATGTCTCTCTCTCTCTCTCTCTCTCTCTCTCTCTCTCTCTCTCTCTCTCACGTTCACCCTCCCTTAATTCTAACTGCATTACCTCTCTTCTCCGCTCCCAAACTCTCTCTCTCTCTCTCTCTCTCTCTCTCTCTCTCTCTCTCTCTCTCTCTCTCTACTACACTTCTCTGCCTGGCACGCACAACATACCATCCCACTCCACGCCGCTCCCTCCCACTCACTCGGACACGATATCAAGAGGATAATTGAGGGAGGCGTCCGTGGAGTGGTGAGAGAAGTGATCTGCTGTCTCAAAGGATGCGAGTTCGATCCCTGCTTGAGGACCGGAACATTGTGATGACCTGAGATTCGTTAAAATATATACTGCTATGCCTTGATACCCACAGACATGCCTTAATGTATCCTTGCTAATATAACCACATCAGTTTTCTACGGGCAAGTCCTAGCAATTATTAGTAAGGACGGTGAGTGTTAGTGCCGAAGTGGCGTCATCTGAAGGTCTGGAGCACACACGAGAACTTCAAGGCTTCAGTGTTAAAAAAAAAATAATAATAATAACAATGCGACTATCTTCTTCGATACGATACGATAATGTCTTTTTATACTTGCTGTCACCCAAGGATTTCTTTAATTAAGAAAAATTGCTCTAAGTCAAAAGGTTAAATAAAGTTACGCCTCTTCTATGTAGTCTGAATGTCTTCCGTAAACGAAATGAAAACTCCGGTGACAACGAGAATGGAGTATAATAAATGTCTTCGTTGTAAAGTGAATTAACATAATGCCATCAGCCAAGGGACAGTTTTTTTTTCTTTTTTGCATTACGTGTCAGTGATGAGGTAATATGCTGAGGGTTTGTCGATCCTTCTATGATGTTACGTTTAATAATGTCTCGAAGATTTTTTGTCAGCTTAAGCATACAGGCATTATAAAGGTGTGGCTCTATGCACTCCTCTCCCACTCTTTCACGCACACATCACTCTCGCTCAGACCTCCCCCTCCACACACCCTGCCGTCCCTTCCCATACCACTTCCCTTCCCTTACTACTCCCTCCCCTTCCTATACCGCTCCCACCCTCTCCCCCTCAATCTTCCCCTTCCTCTTCCTCCCAGTTATTCCTTTCCATACCATTCCCTCTCAGTCATTCCCCAACACACCTCTCCCTTAACCTTCCACACCTCTTCCTCCACCTTTTACGTCACTTCCTCCACTTTCATATACTCATCATTCTTCAAACCCCCTCCTCTTTCCCTCTCCCACTCCTCCCACACATAAAACTCCTACTCCCTCCCACAACACTCATTAAACCACTCACTTCCTCAAACACTTCCCCTCCCTTCCTCTCCCCATCCCGACTTTTGCCTCCCCCTCCAGTCCCCCTCCCCTATCTGGTTTCTCCCTCCCCCCTCGCCCTTCATCTCCTCTCCTAACTATAACCCCCACCTCTCTCCCTCCCTTTTAGCTCCCTTCCAAATTTTTCCCCTCCCACTCCTCCTTTTTCTCTTTTCATTCACTTCCCTTTTCACACGTGCCTCTCTGCCGTCCCTTCTTCCCTCTCCCACCCCCTCAGACTTTTATCTCCCCTCCCTCACTACGTCTCAGTCATTCCACTTCCCCCTCCCTTCCCTCTCCCCTCCCTCTCCCCTCCCACTCAGACTTTACCCCATCCTTTTCTTTCCCTCTCTCCATACTCCGTACTTAGGAGGGATGGGGAAGGGTTGGGGGTGTATTGAGATGAGGTGAGGGTGGGGGAGTACTGAGGTGAGGGTTGGGGGAGTACTGAGGTGGGGGTATACTGGGGTGGGGGTAAGGGGATAATGGGGTGGGGGTGGTGATATATCTGGGTGGGGGTAGGGGTAAAGTGGGTTTGGGGGGGTATACTGGGGTGGGGGTGGGGTGTACCGAGGTGGGGGTGGGAGTATACTGGGGTGAGGGTAGGGGTATAATGGGGTGGGGATGGGGATATATCTGGGTGGGGGTAGGGGTAAAGTGGGGTGGGGGTGGGGGTATACTGGGGTGGGGGTGGGGGTATATCGGGGTGGGGGTGGGGTATCTCGGGGTGGGGTGGGGGTATATATCGGGGTGGGGTGGGGGTGTATATCGGGGCGGGGTGGGGGTGTACATCAGGGTGGGGGTGGGGGTATTTCGGGGTGGGGGTCGGGTATATCGGGGTGGGGGTGGGGGTATATCGGGGTGGGGGTATATCTGGGTGGGGGGTAAAGTGGGGTGGGGGTGGGGGTGGAGAATATTGGGGTGGGAGTGGGGTATATTGGGGGGGTGGGGGTGTATTCCGTGCCGGCGCCTCAGATTGCTTCCTGATTGGCCATTAAACGACATATCGAGCCGGCAATGAGTGGGAGAGAGAGGGAGAGGGGAAGGGAGAGGAGGACGAGGAGGAGGAAGGGCAAGGGGAGAGAGAGGGGGAAGGGGAGGAGGGGGAGGGGAAGGAGGAGGAAGGGGAGGGGAAGGGGAGGAGGGGGAAGGGGAGGAGGGGGAGGGGGAGGGGAAGGAGGAGGAGGAGGGGGAGGGAGAGAGAGGGAGAGGAAGAGGGAGGAGGAGAAGGAAAGGGTAGGGGGAAAGGGGGAAGGGAGAGAGGAAGGGGAGGGGACGTGGAAAGGAAGCGGACGTGAGAGGCAGCTGGGGAGGAACGGAAAAAAGAAAGAGAGAGGCAGGCTGAAAGAAGGAGGAAGGAGAGATGGAGTGGGGTTAGAGGAAAGGGGGAAGGGGGAGAGGGAGAGAAGGGAAAGAGGGAGAGGGAGAGAAGGGAAAAGGGGAGAGGGAGAGACGGGAAAGGAGAAGAGGAGGAACAGAGTAGAGGTGTTGAAAAGAGGGGCAAAATAAAGAACAATTAACATTCATATGGACATCAGCATCGAGAGGCAAGCAAGCAGGTATCCCATCCCTTGTACCCAACAGACTCAAGCCAAGTCTTCGTTTAGTCATCACGAAAATGGCTCGTTCGTGAAGTGTATCTCCTTCCTCCATCATTTTTATCTTAATTATTGACACATTTACTGCCTTCCCTCTCCTCACATTCCCTCCATCTTATCTTCACTATCGCTGCTATCATCATGCGTCTACACTTTACCCATTCTTTCAGCACCTCCCTCCTCCCTTATCGCTTCCTTCTTCTTCCTCTCTCTCTCTCTCTCTCTCTCTCTCTCTCTCTCTCTCTCTCTCTCTCTCTCTCTCTCTCTCTCTCTCTCTCTCTCTCATTTTATCTTAATTGATGCAAATACGACAACTCCCTCTCCTCACACTCCCCCCATCTTATCATTGCAATCATATCTATCGCCAATTGGTCATTTCTTTATCACTTCCCCCTCTCCTTATCTTTTATCTCTTCCTTCCCTCCTATTCAGTTTCTTTTCCTCCGAGTCTCTCCTTCCCTCTCTGTCTCCTCTTCCTCATTCTGTCATTCTGTTCCTTTCACTTCACCATCTCTTTCCCATTCCTATATTCTCTTTCCCTTCTCTCCCTCTCTTTCCCTTCCCTCCTTTCTATGTCTGTTCTCATTCTGTCTGTCTCCTTTACATTTTCTTCCTCTTTCTATTTAACGACTTCCTCTCCTTTATCACCTTTTTTTCCTTCTCCTCTGTCTCCCTCTTCCTCTACTCTTTGTCTCTCCTTTCCCGTCCTCCTTCCTACCCGTCTCCTTCCCCTTTCCTTTTCCCCTCCCCATCTCTCTCTCTCTCTCTCTCTCTCTCTCTCTCTCTCTCTCTCTCTCTCTCTCTCTCTCTCTCTCTCTCTCTCTCTCTTCCCTCCTACACTTTTCATTCTCCTCCACGGCTCTCCTTTCTCCTTCTCCTTTCTCATCTCTTCCATGTTTCTCCTCTCTCCCCTCATCATCCCTCTCCTCCTCTCGTCCTTCTCTTTCTCTTCTTCATCTCTCTTCTCCCCTCATCGTTATCTCCTCTCTATTCCTTACCTTGCGTCCCATCCCCCTTTACTCCTCCATGTCTCAGACTGTAAGGGAGGAGGAAGGGAGAGGGAGGAATGAGGAGTGAGGAGAGGGAGAGACAGGGAAATGGGGCGCGAAAAGGAGAGGGAGGGAGAAAGGGTGAGGGAGGGAGAGGTAGGGAGCAGAACCTTCCATTAAGCTCAGAACTTAATTAGAATATAAGTAATTAAAACATACTCTCCAATATACACACAGTTCTCTTATTTCCAAAGGGGTAAAAATAAAAAATGAAGTGCATATTAGGTTTTACAGATGATTGTGTGTGTGTGTGTGTGTGTGTGTGTGTGTGTGTGTGTGTGTGTGTGTGTGTGTGTGTGTGTGTGTGTGTGTGTGTGTGTGTGTGTGTGTGTGTGGGTGTGGGGGTGTGGGTGTAATTATTTATTCAAACACTAGAAGGTCTGGAACTCTGCAAAAACCAACCCCAAAGAAAGTCAGGCAAGAGAGCTAAAATACAAGACCTAATCATTTCGAGATTAAAATACACAACGCATGTGAAAGACTGATGGTTGATGGCCGGGAAAAAGACAGATTGGGGAAGACAGGTGAGGAATTTCTTTACGTATAAAAAAAAAAAAAAAAAAAAAAAAAAAAAGGATGACCGCCTGCAGACAAATGATGGACTAATATTACTGATCGGATCTTACGCTACACAATTAGAAAGAGAGTGAGAATGTGCAACTAAACGGGTGCTGCGTGCCCGCCTTAAACGGGAAGAAAAGCAGGTAGAGACTTCTGAGGAATAATGTCTAATAGCGATACTAAGGAGAGAAAAATGCAACGCTGTGGCGACAAGAGAATAAAAATTACCAGTGGAATGGGAGTTGATGAAAAAATGATAACGCTCTGACTGTGTTCATAAGTGCTGTATGTAATTACACCTGCCACCTACCCTCCAACACATACACACACACACACACACACACACACACACACGAGAGAGAGAGAGAGAGAGAGAGAGAAGGGGGGGGACGAAAGGAGAGGTAAAACTGATGGGAAAGTGGGAGAAAAACGGGAGAGAGGCGAGGCGATGGTACAGAAAGGAAAAACAGGACTGGAAGACAAGGAAAAGGGAAAGAAAAGTATAAAAATGATCAGAAAAAGAAAGGCAGAGGAAGAAAGAACCAAGTGATAAGGGAGGAGGGAGGTGCTGAAAGAATGGGTAAAGTGTAGACGCATGATGATAGCAGCGATAGTGAAGATAAGATGGAGGGAATGTGAGGAGAGGGAAGGCAGTAAATGTGTCAATAATTAAGATAAAAATGATGGAGGAAGGAGATACACTTCACGAACGAGCCATTTTCGTGATGACTAAACGAAGACTTGGCTTGAGTCTGTTGGGTACAAGGGATGGGATACCTGCTTGCTTGCCTCTTAGTATTTAAGCTCATTTGAATGCGGATTGAACTCTAGTTTGATTGGGTGAGTTTTCATTCCCACCAAGTAAAGATATAAAGTTCAAAGTCTTGTCCAGCCTCACCCTGATATCCTGCACAGTTTTGCAATCTCCACATACGTAGGGATGTCATTAAGTTAAGATTTAATGCAGTGAAGGACAACAAAACTAATTCCCAATCTCAGCACCGAATCGTATGAAGAAAGACTAAAATAACTTGCTTTGTTCTCACTGGGAAAGCATCAGTGCAGTGGCAGTTCAAGTGGATGCTTCAATATCCTTCAGGTATTTAGTAAGAATGATTTAGAAAGACTATTTACTTTATCAACAGCATTCCCCACCCAAGGCAATGAACTAGAAGAGACCGCAATGTAAACTAAAAACACAAATTACTACATTCCACACTAATACACGAATGGAACAAACTCTTGACATCCCCCGTATAAATCCCAACCATTGATACAGAAATGTTCAAGAAAAGGCTAGATCAACACCAGGATTTTTCCCCTACACCCATCCTCAGTTTCCTCCTCTCCCTCCTCTTTCCATTATCCTACTCTCCTCTTTCCTCTCTCCCACCGTCCTTCCGTCTTACCATTCTCAGCCTCCATCTCCACTCTCTCCCCACCTCTCCTCCTCCCTCTCCTTCTCTCCTCCCTCTTCCCCACCTCTCCTCCTCCCTCTCTTTCTCTCCCCCCTCTCCCCTCAACACCTCCCTCCAAACTTGCCTCCCTGTCCTCCGTTTTTTCTTCTTTCCGGCCACAAACTTCCCTCTGCGGCCGCCTTGTTTATTCGAGGGGAGTGGGGAAGCAAGGAAGGGGGTGGAGAAAGACGGGGAGGGAGGGGAAGGAGCGAAACGGAAATGGGAGGGGAATGTGAGGGAGGGGAGTGAGGGAGAGAGAGGGAAGGAGGTACGGAAGGAGAGGATGAGCAAAAGAGAGAGAGAGAGAGAGAGAGAGAGAAAGAGAGATGGGGACGATATTCGTATTATAGCAAGAGGAGACAGTGAAAGGAGAAGAAAAATGAGAGGGAGGGAGGAAAAGTGGGAGGTGAGAAAGGGAGGGAGATTCTCGGAAGAGAAAAGGGAAGCCAGAAGGGAGGTAAAGCAACAGGACAGAAGGATGGAGGGAAGGAAGAGGGAGTGTGCATGGAGGGAGGGAAAGCAGGAAGTTAGAGAGATCATGAACGGAATGGAGGGAAGAAACGAGGGAGAAAAGAAAGAGTGGTGAAGGGAAGAAAGAAATGGGAGGAATGAATAACGGAGGGAAGAAACGAGGGAGAAAAGACAGAGACAGACACAGGACAAGGAAGGGAAAGGGAGGGAGTGAGGGAAGGAGGAAGGGTAGGAGGGGAGGGAGGGAAAGTCCTTAATGAAAATATGGTTCAACTTGTGGGAGTTAAAGGAAGGAAGGAGCTGGGAAGTTGCCGGGGGAGGGGGGGAAGCGGAGGAAGGGGAGAGGAGGAGGAGGAGGAGAAGGAGGAAAGAAGGAGAGGAAGAGGAGGAAAGAGAGAGAAGGAGACACTGAGGAGGCGGACAGGGATTACCTACCACTTAAAAGAGTCCCAAACAGACGAGTGTTTTCCACAAAGACGATTTCCAGTTGGACGATTCTCTTGCCACTTGCCAGAGGTCGTCCTGGCTCCCTCCATTCGAAGATTCTGGACACTTGTTTTTTTGGCCTTCATGTGGTGGCTCTGATATAGCCGGGTGGTGGAGCTGCTCGGCGAGTGAGAATTACAGACGCATCTTCCGTGGCCTCGTGAATGGTAAAGTTAACGTGCCATAATTTTCCGCATTTATTAATTTATTTTTCTTCGCCATTTTTACCTGCACCATTTATACCTGCGACAATTTTACTGTGTGCCTTCTACCTGGCTTATAATTATCGTGCGGCCATCAATGTCATCGTCAAACCATCATAATTCTCATCATCCTTCTCCTCATAATCCTTATCCTAATCCTAATCCTTAGCCTCTTCCTCCTCCTCCTCCTCAACATCATCATCATCATCAGTATCATCCTTACTCGACTTTATCCATTTCACTATTATGAAATGAGGTAAAGGAGACTCACAAATTACAAAACACACACACACACACACACACACACACACACACACACACACACACACACACACACACACACACACACACACACACACACACACAAGCAGGAAGTAATATTCAATCTCATAACTTCATACAATTAATTTCACAGACCGCAAAGGCAATCAAACCATCACATCAACAAAACGCCTCGTTAAAAGACATTGACAAAGCACTATTACACTCACTCTCATAATACTCTGTCGAAGGTTATAAAGCAAACAACACATTAAAAAGACATCAAGGACAACAACAACATGCAGATCCAAAGCTGAGGCCATAAAACTCTCTCTCTCTCTCTCTCTCTCTCTCTCTCTCTCTCTCTCTCTCTCTCTCTCTCTCTCTCTCTCTCTCTCTCTCTCTCACTCTCTCTCTAACATTAATAAAACAAGAAGGTTGCCATCTGACCCAATTTGCTGATGTCAAGTGTGGCAATAAAACTGACCTGACCTGACTTGCCATCACCCCAATCGACCCTTACCTCGCCTGACCTTGACCTCACACACCTGACACAAATATCACCTGACCTTTACCTGCCCTTACCATGACCTCACTTAACCCCACCTAATCTTTAATGACCTCATCTTATCTACACCTCACATGATCCTTAACCCCACCTGACCTTGACCTCACTTAACCCCATCTGTCCTTTACCATAGATGACCTCACCTGTCTGACTTCACCCGGCCCTGACCTTAAATTCCTGACCTTATCTAACCCTGACCTCATCTGACCTAATCCTGACCTGACGTTAATATGACCTAACCTCACCTTTCACCCTGGCCTATGACTCACTTAGAAAAACAAGTAAAAGAAAGAAACTGCTCAATTTGTTGTGTAAGGTTTATAAAAATGGCAATATTCTAAAGCGAGACTGAATATTCCTCTGCTTTTACTTATTTACTTTGTTTTTTATACGGCGAGTTTATACAGTAGCTACTCGGCCACACGCCAGAAAATCATAAAGATAAATATGAGATAAGGGTGACGGTATATGACCTAAATAAATAAAGGTTAAAAACGAACAATAAAAAGATACGTAACAAAAAGCTGAATTACGAAAAATGCAAAGTAACTGAATAAACAAAATAAAAATGAAGATCAGAATCACAAGTAACACAGTGAATGGTAGGAGTTAAATTTAGCAGATGAATGGATGGATAAGGTGGGTGAATGAATGATGGAACTAGATGAATGTGAATGGAAACAGCTGTATTCATCTTACTGTTACCTGTCCTAAAACTGGCACATCTCCACCCTGAACACTGCGCTCTAACAACAAATTAATACCAGGATACAATACTAATCACAATAAAGATCTATAGGAAGGATGCATTGTGGTTTTTTAACTCTGTCACGTGCAATTAGCGGCAAAAGGAAGAATATCTGGGCCAAGTTAAGGTGAAAGATCTGTAGTTGGATAGATGAACGGAAAAAATTGAGCAGATGAGTGAAAGGTCGAAAATAGATGGATGAAAGAAAATGCAGATGAATGAGTGGATGGCTGGATGTAACAAGCTGGATGGATGACTGATGATGATGATGATGATGATGACGATGATGATGATGGTGGTGGTGGAGAGGTTGCTGCTGTTGGTGATCGTAATAGTAATGATGATGATGATAATGATGATGATGATGATAATGATGATGAAGATGAAAATAAAGACGATGGCAATGACGATGACAATGACAATGACGATGATGATCACAATGATGATACTCAAGTTTGGGGATAATACATATAAGGATGAAAACACCACGTCCAGCGTATTCAACTGTCACCCTTACCTTGTGTGTGACGACTCTTGAGCATCTTAACCCTCTGGCAGCGGGGGGTTCCTCTGTGCTGGAGAGAGGCGTATGGCGCTGGCTGCAAGAAAATATACAGTTGTTAATTATTGGTAAAAAAAATTAAAAAATCGTACATCGAGACAGTTAATTACCTCTTCAGTCCCACAATATTTTTTTTTTTTCTCTCTCTCTCTCTCTCTCTCTCTCTCTCTCTCTCTCTCTCTCTCTCTCTCTCTCTCTCTTCTACATTCTTGCTATCACATCACGATATTATTTAGCTCTGTGAAAGTTTGATTAAAAAGTAAAACAGAAAACAACATGAAACACCATTTTTACTCTAACTTGGCCCAGATTTTCATACTTTTTTGTAGTTTCTTTCACGTAGCTCAGAGGCAAGAAAGACAATACTAGGGCTCTACATCCTACTCATAACACTTCTTCGTGACTAATGCCATATTCCAGCGTGAACCTATTGCTACAGCTCAGCATTCATGATAGAGAGATGGCAATTTTAGGCCAAGTTAAAGTAAAAGCAGTATAGTTGAATGGTACAGCGTTGGTGATATTTGTGTTGGGTATGTGTTATTTTCATGCCTTATATCTATACCCCAAGCATACTAGGAGTTCCAACCCCCTCGACTGCCCTCCTCCCCTTCTTTCTCTCCCCTAAAACCATTTCTTCTCCCTTCTACCCCGTCCTTCTCTCCCCTACCTCCTCCTCCTCCTCTATCCTCCTCCCTCCTTCTCTCCCTTGCCTCCTCCTTCTCTCATACCTCTCTCTCATCCCCTCTCCTTGTCTCTCCTCTTATTTCCTCCTTCTCTCCGGTACCCCCTGCTTCCCATATCCCCCACTCCCCTCCTTCTCCTTCCCACCCCTGGTTGTCACCCCTCTCCCCAAGTTCCCTCTCTCGCTATACCCTCTATTTCCCCCTTCCCCTCTCCCCTTATTCCATTTGATACCCACTCCAAACACCCCTCCCTATGTTTCCTCTCTCCCTGATTCTCCCTCTCCCTTCCCCTGACTCAGTTCTTTTCTCCCCAGTTCCCCCCATGTTCCCTTCATCTTTCCACCCCCTCCTCTCCGACTATACCCCCCTCTTCACGTGGTTCCCCCCCCATAAATAAATTAAACCTGGACAAGCCAAAAACACGTGAAAAATGCGGAGTGTAAGAGTTCGCTTGTTGTGAATCCCGGGGGAGGGGGAAGAGGGGGAGGGGAGGGGAAAGGAGGACAAGGGAGAGAAGCAAGTCGTGGAGAGGGAAGAGGAGGAGGAAGAGGAAATACAAAGGAGTGCAAAGAAAAGCAAACAGGTAGAAAAAGACGGGTTCTATTGAGGCTGTTTGTTGTACAGTTGGATATAACTAACGTGGCAATTTCATGAATCAAAGAGGAAGATAGAAAAGCAAAGGGAATGAAATGAGAAAAGAAAGGCCGGGGAAGCGAAGGGAATGGAAGGGAAGGGAAGGGAAGGGAAGGGAAGGGAAGGGTAGGGAAGGGAAGGGATGGGAAGGCTAGGGACAAATGCGCATAAAAAATAAATGCCTTTGTTCAATATCTATAGAGAAGAGGAAGACGGGACAGTGGGAGGGGAGGGGAAGGAATGATGGGCAAAAAATTATGAATAAGAGGGATGAAAAGAGAAGCAACGAGGGGAAAACAAGAGAAAACCAAAGAGAGTGAAGAGAAGAAGAAAAAGAGGAGAGGAGAGAGGAGAAGGAAGGAAATAGAGAAGAGGAAAAGCAAAACTGCGCATTTAAGACTTGGCTTGTTCTGAATCCCGGCGGGAGAGGGAGGAGGAGGGACGGAAGGGGATGGAAGAGAGAGGCAGGGAAAGGTGGGAGGAATAGAGAACAGGAAGTAAGGGAGAGATGGAGATAGTGGGAAGGTGGGGATGGAAGGAGAGGAGAGCGATGGGCAGGGAGGAGCGAGAGGAGATGGTGGGGAAAGAAGAGACTACATAGAAATTGGTGAGGCAAATGATGAGGGAGAGTAGGTAGTGACACAAATGGAGAGAGAGAAAGAGAGAGATTCAAATACCAAATATAAATAACAATCATAATAATAATAATAATAATAATAATAATAATAATAATATTAATGATGCATTTAAGCATGGAGAAAGAACAGCCAGGTTATATATAAAATCAAATCAACCTCTTCAACACGAGTACCTCATTTCCATCTTATTCACACCACAGTCAAAAGATTTATACACGCTCAAGACCGACTTTTGAAATCCTAAAAATTTAATATAACTCATAAATCCTTCAGCTACTTGGGGACTCATCTTTAGCTTAATAAAATCGTCTGGCAAAAGCAAAAATTATAAAAAGCGTATATAGTCGTAGTGAAGGGATGAAATAGGAAATAATATAAACGGGGATGATAATTGGGAGGCTGATCACCTGGGGAAAATGAAATGCCAGATTAAAAATATTCACAAGTCTCCATCTATTCATCTCATGCCTGACGCCGTATCCTGTGACGGGTGAACTGGATATTTATATGAGAACTTGCTGACATTTTTCCGGGTCCTCACTAACAACACCCTCCTCCCACGACACAACGCCATCCATCACCATTACACTAATATATCCACTCACCTCGCCCCTCCACCTCTTTCCTGGTTTACTTTCTCCTGTTTTTTTCCCAATCGTCTCACTCTCATAAACATTTTTTCATATACTCCCCCGCCTCTTTCCTCCACTTTCTTCCTTGTCTTCCTCTCCCTCTTCTTCCTACACCACACTCCCATCCACCATATTGTACTCACCCAGCTTATCCCTACACCTCTTTCCTGGTCTACCCCTTCCTCTTTTTCTAACCTACTCTCATATATAATCCCTTATACCCCTCCTTCTTCCCTGGTCTGCATCTTCCTATTAGCTCAATCGTCTCACTTTCATTCATCCAACGTGTATCATTTTTTTTCGTCTGCCTCTTCCTCTCCCGTCAACACACTCCCATACTCCCTCCACCTGTTGCTCTGCCTCTTTTTTTTTCCCCCATCCGTCCCACATTCCTACACCCAACTTAATACAGTCGCCAATTTTGCCCCCCATACTTTCTATTAGGTCAGCTTCCTCTTCTCTTGACACCACACTCCCACACAATCCCCACCCTCCATCTTGTCCCCCACACTTTCCTCATGGTTTACCTCTTCCTCTTCCTCTTCCTCTGACACCACAGCTCGCTGCCTCCTCCCCTCCGAACTGCCACACCCTCACACAACCCCTCTTGCGTACGGACGATTTTATTCAACTTGGTAAGGCCGTCTAGCAGTGAACAGGGTGCTGAAGGCTCGATCTAACTCATGCAATTCCCAAAGTCTTCTCTTGAGCTGAATAAAATCGTCTGGAGATAGCAGGAATGAAAAGAAAAAAAATTACATCGAATTGAAGGGGAAAAAGCAAGTCTCACCCCTCAAATCAATCCATAACACACCCATCCAGTAACATGCAAAAAAAAAAAAAAAAAAAAGTCACAGGAAAAAGAAATAATGTGTAAGAGGATTTAGACGCGGGTGAAATAAAATACGTAACTGCATCGAAGAAATAAATAAAAAAAATATATAGGAAAATTAAATACAGCTCACATAAAATCGAAAAATTGAAAGGTCATCGTAAAACCCGAAAAATAAACTCTGAAAAAATTGGAAAACATTACCGCTCCAGATATTAAAAAAAAAAATAGAGGGAGAGAGAGAGAGAGAGAGAGAGAGAGACATATAAAAAAAAATAGACGTTCCGGTTTGTAGGAAAGTAATACAGCAATTTCGAAATACCTAAAAAATGTGGTTACAGAAAAATGAAGAGGGAAAGAGGAAATTAAAATCAAAGAAAAAATGAGAGAGGGAAACAATATCAGTGAGGAAAGAATGAATGTCCGAGTATCATCATCATCATCATTATCATCATCATCATCATTATCATCATCATCACCATCATTATCATCATCATCATCATCATCATCATCATCATCACCACCATCATCATCATCATCATCATCATCTTTTTATCCCACCTGAGAATGAGATGAGATTAGCTTCAGAAATCAAGAAAAGGCAAAAGACTAAAGAGCAAGAACTATCAACAGCATGTCCAGGGAGATGGGCCACACACCCATTCACCCACCATTCATGCCCCGGAATCCTGGCTCCACCTCTCAGGCGTAAGTATTTGCACAAAACTAGAAAAATACCGGAATAATACGGAGGGTGGTTGTGAGAGGAAAATAATTGCTATCTCTATCTATATACCTTGGCTGCTTCCCCCAAGGAAAGGGAGGTAGCCGAGACAGGACGACACACTCCCCATTTACTCATCCATTCAAACACATTCATTCGCATCTTAGCCCCAAGGGCAGAACGGACAGATCCTCACCGCACCACACCGCACAAGGGTCAACTGCGCAATGCAATCAGTGACATCCGCAGCAGGGCCCGACAGCAGAACTGGTTTACCCCTGCCACATCATAACAGACCCATCCCCTTACCCGCACCTGACCTGACTAGCTGATCAGACCAAATGCGGGAGAATATCCCCTCAGGGCTGCGTCATCACTTATTCATTCACAATTTCTCTCCATTTATTTCTGTCACGCACAGCCACTCTTCCTTGCTCAACAGACATCCCTCTCGCATCCAGTGCTCTCTTCACACTGTCCATCCATCCTATTCGTGGTATGCCTCTCAGCCTTACACCTCTCACATCAGATCTAGTTATCTTTTTCACCAATCGCTCATTATCCATTCTCTCCATATGCCCAAACCATCGCAACACCCTCTGCTCAACTCTACCAGCCATCTCCCGAACAACTCCAGTTCTCCTTCGCACTTCATCATTTCGCACTCGATCCATGCGTGTCACTCCACACATACTCCTCAGACACCTCATCTCCATTACATTCAAACTTTTCCTCTCTGCTACACCCATATTCCATGTTTCAGCCCCATATAACGCAGTCGGTACCGCAACACCCTCATACAACCTTCTCTTTACATCCATTCAAAGCGAACGACATCTAAACACTTTTTTAATTCCTCCCAGCACCTTTCCTACTTCATTTATTCTAAACTTCACTTCTGCATCTATTCTTCCATCATCAGCAACATGTGACCCTAGATATTTAAAACACTCTACCTCCTCAAGCAACTCGCCATTCAAAGCTATATTCATCCCCCTACCATCTACCAACCTCGTACACTTCATCACTTTACTCTTATTCTCATTTACTTTCAATTTCCTCCTTTCACACACCCTTCCAAACTCCTCTACCAACTGTCTCAATCCCTCCTATGAATCAGCCACCGGTGCAGTATCATCTGCAAACAGCAGCTGCTTCAGATTCCACTCTCCACCATCAACATTCACCAGACTCAGACCTCCACCTAAAACTCTTGCATTCATCTCCCTTACAACACCATCCATGTAAATATTAAACAACCAAGGCGACATCACACATCCCTGTCACAGCCCCACTCTCACAGGAAACCAGTCACTCACAGTATTTCCCACTCTTACACACGCTCTACTATTTACATAAAAACTTTTCACCCCTTTTAGTAACCTACCATCAAGTCCATACAATCCTAAAACAGTCCACAAAGCCTCCCTATCAATTCTATCATACGCTTTCTCTAAATCCATGAATGCCCAAAACACATCCTTGCCTTTCGCTAAATACTTTTCACACACTTGTCTCACAGCAAACACCTGATCCACGCATCCCATCCCTCTCCTAAAGCCACACTGCTCTTCACCAACCACTCCCTCTGTACCCTCTCTAACTCTCATAATTAACACTCTACCATAAACCTTACCTACAACACTCAACAGACTTATACCCCTAAAGCTAGTACATTCATACTTATCACCCTTGCCTTTATACAACGGGACCACACAAGCACTTGCCCAGTCAATTGGCACCATACTTTTCACAAAGCACACATTCAACAATCTTACTAACCAGTCAACAATGGTCACTCCACCACCTTTCAGGCATTCCACAGCACACCCATCCATACCTGCAGCTTTCCCTATTTTCATCTCCTTTACTGCCTTCTCCACTTCCTCCTTCGTGATCAAAGAATCATTCAACTCTCCCAACACATTTATTCCTTGCACCCTTCCATCTGCCACAATCTCAGCCACCCTTTCCTCCTCTACATTTAACAATCTTTCAAAATACTCTGCCCATCTCTTCCTTACTGCATCCATCTCAATTAACATCCTTCCATCCTCTGCTTTTACTCGTTCTTCCTTCCCAGACTCTCCCTTTCGCACCCTTTTCACTTCCTTCCAAAACATTTTCTTATTCTGTTGAAAATTCTCTGTAAGCCGCCTACCCCACCTCTCATCTGCTGCCATTTTAGCATCACGCACAGCCCTTCTCGCCCTATTCCTCTTTTCCTTATACCTTTCATGTGACATCTCATCCTTCCTCTGCAGCCACACTTCATATGCACGTCTCTTCTCAGCCTCGGCCATACTAACTTCCTCGCACCACCATTCACTTCCTTTTCTTACACCACCACCACCCACACATCTCACATCACACACCTCTTCTGCATGCCCCACCACAGCACTCTTAAACAACTGTCATTCTTCCTCCACGCTGCCATTTTCCTGATCTTTCAGTGCGTTCCACTCATCTATCAATTTCTCCTGATACGCTATCTTTTTCTCTCTTTTATCCAACTCACTCACTTTCAAAACCTCCCTGCCACACCTAACCCTCCTAGCTCTAACTAAATATAAATAATGAAAAGAGGTTATGTTTACAAAAAAAGAACAGGGGAATATACGTTGACAGAAAAGGAAGAAACGTCTAAACAAACAGCATAAAACTATAACAGAAATCGTCTGGAAGAAACAAGAATAAAATTAAAGATAATCTAATATACTATAGCAGTAGCTGTGTGTGTGTGTGTGTGTGTTTTGGGCAGCCGAAACTACACATTCAAATCGCACCAAAATTGGCACAAAAATAGGAAAAAATTCGCTGATGTGAAAAAAAAACTTGGTCCCATCACGACCGAAAAACTTTTACTATATTTAATGAGAGATCACATATTGACCAAAAAAAAAAAAAAAAAAAAAAAAAAAAAAAAAAAGCTGCTCCCGAACCTCGGCATAGGATCTCCGTAGAATTTTTTGCCCAGAGGTAGAACTAAAATAAACTGGGTTCCATTACCGAAGCTGCAAATAACACTATCAATTGCTTAGCTGCAAAAAATCCAAGTGACAACGTTACACTGGAACAGCACATAAACGAGACAGCCCTCCGCAGGAACAAGTGCGAGGGGCCCGATGGGCCCACGAGCATTTGTACAAAACTGCTTCAAAGCGAGAGGTGTCCCATAAAAAAATTAAAATCGTCTCCTGCCATCAAGAATACAACACAAAAAAACGGCATTACACTGGAGGTTTACTGGATTTTTTTTAGGTACTTCACAACTACATGTCTCCCAGATGCTATAAAAGAATCGACTGTCGCTGTGAAAAATATAATCTTAAGGCAACGTACTGAAGAGATGACGGTGGCTGCTTCTAACCTCATCACTACGAGGTCTGCATTTCTAGGGTAAAGGTGTTAGCTGGTACCCTGAGTCAGCAATAAAAATAAATCATACTGAAAGAATTACTGGACATTGTTTCTAATAACTGCCTCTATGTTGCTGCAATACCCGCTACTACATATTAACTGTCATGTTATTTCCTTGTTTATTTTTCTTTTTGAGCGCTAGTGAATTATTTTGGAGAACCGGCAATTTTGAGAAATGAAAGATTATTAATTGAGGAGTAGACTGTAGCACCACTTGAGCAGGGCAGTACTCCCAAGGTGGGTGGAAGGCTGATGACAGGGAGAGCTAGAGCTCCAGTTTCATCAGCCCTCAGGACTAGTTCCTGACCATCCCTCTTTGCTGAACTTTTTCAGTGTCTCAGTAACACTGAGAGTAGGCCAGCATGCTCTCCAGTACATGTTTCTCTAACTGTCAACACCAAAGTACGTGCTCAGTACACACCACACTTCCATTTCAAAATTGCAAAATTAAAAATGGCGCATCCTACTCTTGCCTCGGAGTCCCCGGGAGGGGGGGACCATAAATGCCCCCACCATCCGCCCCTCTCCCGGTAACGATTCTAAGAGCTGCTTGGAACTACTGTACTGTCTGACTTACTTCTTCTTCATTTCTGCAACATGCGTGGCCTTTCCTCTAACTTTCTCTCTGGTGAACACCACCTCTCCTCCTCTAAACCTCACCTTCTCTTCCTTACCGAGACTCAGCTGTCTGAGGCAACTGACAGCAAACCCTTTTCAATATCCTCCTACTTTCTCTATACTCATTTCAAAGCCAAAGGTGGCTGTTGCGTATATGTACACAACGACTTATCTTGCTCTCGTGTTGTTCCTGAACTTGATTCTTCTGAATTTTCTACTCTCTGACTTCGGCTCTCCTGTCATTCTCTGACTAAATATATCTGCGCTGTTTACTTATCTCCTAATTCTACTATCAAAAATTCTTTGATTATCTTACTTCTACGATGGAACACATTCTATCCATTTCTCCTATGAAATTTCCATTCTAGGAGATTTCAATGTTCACCACCACCATTGGCTCTCCTCTCCTTTCACTTATCCACCTGGTGAACAAGCCTTCATCTTCTCTATCCTTAATGACCTACAGCTGCTTGTACAGCACCCTAACCATGTCCCTGACCGCCTTGGAGAGAGCTCCAACATACTTGACCTCTTCCTTATAACTAATCCTTCTGCTTATGCTGTTAATCTTTCCTCTCCATTGGGCTCCTCCAATCACAACCTAATTACTTTAACCTGTCCTATCACTCCAGTACGGCCTGTGGACCCTCCAAAGAAACGTCGACTGTGGCACTTTGGAGCTGCAGATTGGGAGGCCCTCAGGCAGTACTTCTTTGATTTTCCATTGAATGATTGATGCTTCCGTTGCCGAGAGCCATCTGAGTGTGCCTTGTGCATTACGGAGGTTATTCTCTCGGGGATGGAAGGATACATTCCCTTCTCATATCCTTTGACTAATGCACGAAAGCCTTGGTTTAATCACGCATGTTCTAATGCTGTCCATAACAAGGAGAGGGCCTATAAAAGGTACCAGAGCCAACCTACACCTGAATCGCATCTTTTTTATATTTCTGCCCAGAATCGTGCTAAGTCTGTTCTTTGCTCTGCTAAAAATAATTTCATCCGTACCAAATGCATTCAACTCTCCAACTCGAGTTCTTCCCTCTCCTTCTGGCACCTTGCCAAAAACCTTTATAACAACTTTACCTCATCATCCTTCTCTCCTCTTTTCTACTCTGATGGCTCTGTAGCTATTTCTTCTACTGATAAAGCAGATCTCTTCGCTCAGACTTTCTCCTCCAATTCCACCTTAGACGATTCCAGTGGTGTTCCTCCATCAATTCCTCCCTCTGACTTCTTCATGGCTGACATTAAAATTTCTTCAGCTGATGTACTTTCTGCCATCACAGGCCTCAATACTAACAAGGCATATGGGCCTGATGGAGTCCCTTCTGTTGTCCTCAAGAACTGTGCTTCTGTGCTTACACCCTGCTTAGGTAAACTCTTTTGCCTTTGTCTTTCAGCTTGTACCTTTCCTTCTTGCTGGAAGTTTGCTCTCATTCACCCAGTCCCAAAGAAGGGTGACCATTCCCAACCCTCCAACTATCGTCCAATTGCTTTAACGTCCTGTGTCTCAAAAGTTTTCGAGTCTATTCTTAACAAAAAAATTTTAAAGCATCTTTCCTATCACAACCTCCTTTCTGATCGTCAGTATGGGATCCGTCAGGGATGCACCATTGGCGATCTTCTCGCCTACCTTTCTGGCTCCTGATCATCCTCCTTTCGGGACTTTGGCGAAAGATTTGCCATGGCACTTGACATCTCAAAGGCTTTCGATTGAGTCTGGCATAAATCTTTAATTTCCAAACTGCCCTCTTACGGTTTCTATCCTTCTATCTGTGCCTTCATCTACAGCTTCCTTTCTGGTCATTCTATAGCCGCTGTTGTAGACAGCCATCGGTCTTCTAGATCTATCAACAGTGGTGTTCCTCAGGGCTCGTCCTATCAACAACTCTCTTCCTTTTATTCATGAATGATATCTTCTAAGCTGTACATCTAACCCTATCCACTCATACGCTGTTGATTCCACCCTTCAACTTTCCATTCTGTTCCCGCAACGTCCATCCCAGCAGTTACTTCAGCAAACAAGGGATGAGGCTATGGCACACCTGTCTGACTTAGGTCGAATCTCTGACTTGGGTAAAAATAATCATGTTGTCTTTAATGCATCAAAGACTCAGTTTTTACACCTATCAACCCGACAGAATCTTCCACAGGAGTACCCACTAATGTTTAATAATATCCAGCTCAAGCCTGCATCATCCTTGAACATGCTTGGGGTTTCATTCACTCGGGATTTATCTTGGAAAGATCATTTTAAATTTCTTGTACAATCAGCTTCCAAGAGATTAGGTATGCTAAGCCGACTTCGTACCTTCTTTACCCCTGCACAGTTGTTGACTTTGTACACTGGTTTTATTCGCCCCTGTGTAGCGTACAACTCTCATGTGTGGGGAGGCTCCCCACATACAGCTCTTCTGAACAGGGTGGAGTCAAAGGCTTTTCGTCTCATTAACTCTCCTCCTCTTACTGGCTCCCTTCAACCTTTGTCTCTTCGCCACACTGTTGCCTCTTTATCTCTTTTCTGTCGCTACTTCCATGGTCACTGCTCCTCTGAACTGTCTGCTTGCATCCCTCCACCTCTATGACGGAAGCGTAGCACCCGTCTAGCAACAAACTCTCATCCCTTTTCTGTCCAACTCTCTAATGCAAGAGTTAACCGTTACTCCCAGTCCTTCATTTATGCAACGGGTCAACTCTGGAACTGTCTCCCTCTGTCTGTATTTCCTTCTTCCTATGATCTCCAGTCTTCCAAACGCAGTGTGTCCATACTTCTCAAAATGAATAGACCTTGAATTTGGCTCACTTTTGTATTTTTTTTTTCTCGGAAGGAACGGTTTGCGGGCTCCTGGCCTTTGGGTCCTTCTTCTTCGCATTAAAAAAAAAAAAAAAAGACGTCACATGCTAACCTAAACTTACCTCCTTTGGGGCAATGAGGTAGAAAAAAGAAGACTTTAGGGATATTAGTGTTCCTAATCTTTCCTCTACAAGTGCTCTCTCATCAGTAAAGAAAAAATGTCTGGCGATGCAGGAATAAAATGACACTGGAGAGACAACATTATTGAGTAAGTGCTCCCGATGCTTGTTTTATACCGGGATGTCTATCTATCTATCTATCTATAGCCTGACGCCCTAATCCCGCAAAGGATGGCCGCAGACAAAACGCCTCCAAGTCGCTCTGTCACCCACCATTTGACTACCCTCCCCCCAACTCACTCCCCCCTCCCTCCTATACCTCTCAACTCCACCTCTCCACCTCATCCTCGGTCTTCCCCTCCCTCTCCCTCCCTCCACCTCACCTACATACACCCTCTTAGTCAGTCGTTCATTCTCCATTCTCTCCACATGCCCAAACCACCTCAGTGTATTTCTCCTAATCTTCTCAACCACATCCACATCCACCCCACAACGTTCCTTCACTTCTTCATTCGTCAACCTGTCCCTCCATGTCACTGCACATGCTCCTCTCAAGTAACTCATTTCCACTGCTCTCACTCTTGACTTGTTCCCCTCTTACAAGGTCCACGCCTCGCTTCCATACGTCAGAGTAGGGATCACAATACTATCATGCAGTGACTTCTTAACTTCCATACTCACCTCCCTATTTCTCATCACTGCTTTCAGTGAACCAACAACCTTCCTTCCCTGCTGTACCCTTTCATGCACTTCATCTCTCAAAGTTCCATCCTTACTCATCGCACTACCCAAGTACTTGAATGCACTCACATTCTCCATATCCTCACCATCCAACCTCACTGTACATTCTGTGACTTCATTCCTCTCAAACACCAGAACTTTACTTTTGTTTACATTAACTTTCAGCTTCCTCCTCCTACACACTGTCCCAAATTCATTCATCAAACCTTGCAACTCCCATTCATCTTCACTCAACAATACTGTATCATCAGCAAACAGCAACACCGGAATCTTCCAAATCTCACCCTCATTCATTAGAGCCACCCCCACATCCACTTCCCTACCTTGCACCTCCTTTACAACCCCATCCTTGTATATATTAAACAGCCATGGAGACATCACACAACCCTGTTTCAGTCCTACACTGAGATCAAAGAACTCACTCAGCTCACCATCCACTCGCACCGTAGTCCTAGCTCCTTCGTACATACTCTTCACAGCACTCAACAATTTCCCCTCCGCTCCATATATTCTTAATACCTTCCACATACCTTGCCTATCTATTCTGTCATAAGCTTTCTCCAAGTCCATGTAGGCAGCATACACTTTCTTTCCCTTCTCTAGATACTTCTCCACTAAACATCTTAGAACAAATATCTGATCTACACACCCTTTTCCCTTCCTAAATCCCCTTTGTTCTTCCCCAACTAGCTCCTCTGTCATATGCCTAACCCTATCAATGAGTATTCTACCATATATTTTACCAGTCACACTAAGAAGGCAAATACCCCTATGGTTACCACATACTTCTCTCTCCCCTTTTCCTTTGTATAAAGGAACAATTATACCTGATTTCCAGTCCTCTGGAACCCTTCCCTCTTCCCAAGCCAATCTACACAACTTCCATATCCACTCCACAACAATCTCACCCCCATACCTCAGCATGTCACCACACACTCCATCAATTCCTGGGGCCTTTCCCAACTTGATCTTCTTCATTGCTTCCACTACTTCCGCCCTACTGATCTCTTCCTCCCTCCTCTCATCTCTTCTTCTCCCAGCCATTCCCCAACCACTTATACTCGCACTGCTCTCACTTTCTACATTCAACAAATCCTCAAAGTGCTCCTTCCATCTCCCCAATTTCTCTCTCTTCTCCACCAACAATATGTTATTCATATCTTTCACTCCCCCACTATTTCCCCTTTCACACTGCCTTACTTTCTTTACCTCCTTCCAAAACAATTTCTTACTCTTCTTCCATTTCACACTCAGATTCCTCCCAAACTCTTCATCCACTTTCTTCTTACTCTCCTTCACCAGTCTCTTCACCTCCTTTCTCCTGTTTACATATACCTCTTTCTTCTCTCTCTCATCTTCTCCCCTACCTCTGCTCGCTAACCATTCACTATATGCCGCCTTCTTTTGTTCCACAGCTCGTTTCACCTCATCATTCCACCATGCTGTCCCTTGCACACCCTTGCATCTCCTCCTCACTCCACAAACCACCTCATACGCAGCGCCTATCTCTTCCGTGAATATCTTACATACATCTTCCACCCCTTCCATCTGCTGTAGTTCATACCTTCCCAATCTTTCTTCCACTATGCTCTTATACTCTGCCATTTTCTCACTCTCTTGCAATTTCTCCACTCTTCTCACAGGAGCTGTTTCCTCCTTTCTTCCCCTTCGTCTCCTCAACCATTTTCTTTGCAGCTTTACCTTGGCCATCACTAAGTGATGGTCAGAGACTCCATTCCCCCACCCTCTCCACACTCTTGCATCCAACACTTGTCTTCTCATTCGCTCATCCACACACACATAGTCTATCATTGCCTTTCGTTCAGCAAGCTCACCATCCATCCTCCTCATTACTCTCCATGTATACCGGTGGATCATCTTATGGCGAAAGTAGGTGTTGGCTATTGCCAACCCCTTACCAGCACAGATGTCCACCAAAGCACTTCCATTCCCATCTACTTCAGCTGGCACACCCCACTGACCAACCACTCCATCCATGTACCGGGATGTACAGATGCATATATTTGCTTGTATCTGAACTTTAAAATACACAAATCTCAGAGCAAACACGCTAGAGACAGCGTTCAAACCGAAATTGGTCCGAACTATAGGCATTTCGAAGCCCAAATGAACGCAGGCTTATCTTGGGAATGGAGGGGTTAAGCAAACACATTACAGCTAAAACACACACACACACACACACACACACACACACACACACACACACACACACACACACACACACACACACACACACACACACACACACAATGGTTAAAGTTACACACAGAAAGGCTAAACGAATTGCACTGGTGTTTCTATTTCAGTCGGCCGGTGTTCAAAAGTGTACGTAATCGGGAAGGCTTAGTGGTAATTCTGCACCCCCCCCCTCCGTCTACTTCCCTCCCTTCTCACTCCTCCCCCTCCCCTCCCCTTCTCTCTCCTCCCCCTGCCCTGCCCTGCCCTCCCCTTCCCCTCTCAGCTGACCCTCCTCTTTCCCTTGTCAGTCCTTGCCTACTCTCCTCCCTCTCTCCCATTTCCAGTCTCATCCCTGCCCCCCCCCCCTCTCCACCTCCTCTGCATTCCCCTGCCATTCCTTTTCCCATTCTTTTTCTCTCTTCCCCCTCGTCTTCTCTCTCCCTCTCTCTTCCCTCATACCCCCAGTCTTTCCCCTCCCCTCTCCCCTATCCTCTTCATATTTCCTCTTCTTGCCCCCCCTCTTCCTCCTATCATCCCTCCATTTCTCCAATATCTTCTTTTCTCCTCATCCAAACACCTTCATTCCCCCTCGCCCCTTCCCCTACCTCCTCCACTGCCACATTCTTAAGTCCTCTCCCCCCTCCCCTCTGCCCCTGCTCCCCACTGTCAAAACATCTCATTCCCCCAATTCGATCCCTACCCCTGTTCTTTTCCTCTCCCTTACTCTTTCCTCTCCCAACTCCTCCCCTCCCCTACAGTACCTCTCTCTCTCTCTCTCTCTCTCTCTCTCTCTCTCTCTCTCTCTCTCTCTCTCTCTCTCTCTCTCTCTCTCTCTCTCTCATTCCCACCTACCACTTTCCTCCCCTCCCCTCCCCTCTCCTTCTCCCCTCTCACTTCCTATCTTCCCTCATCTTCCTTTCCCTCTCCTTTCCTCCCCTCTCCTTTCCTCCCCTCTCCTTCCCTTCCAACCTCTTCCCCTTTATGCATCTCTCCTTTCTCCTCCAGTTCTCTCCCCCTTCCCATCGCCTCCCCTTCTCTCTTCTTTCTCCGACTCTCCTCTCCTCTCTTCTTCCCTCCCATCCCATCCCATCCCATCCCGTCCCCGTCTGTCCTTTCCCTCCTTCTTCTTTCTTGCTCTCCCCATCCCTCCACTTTTTTCCCTTCTTCCATTTTTTCTCCCTCCCTCCCCTCTAATCCTCTCCCCTCTTTCCCTTCCCCTTCCCTCCCCTCCTCTCCCCTTTCTCCCAATAAATTCGAAATGTATTGTATTGTAACTTGAATTTAAAACATATGCATGCAGTTAATTCTGTATGTGCGTTGTGAATGGGGCCGTAAATGTGTACATGGAACGCACATACACACACATCCACATACACACACACGTGCCGAGCTAAAAGTGCCCACACAGACAAACATCCATACACACATCGAAGTTCACGTGCACATATATACACCATAAACACACACAAACATATACAGATGCACATATACACGCAGTCACATACACACACATGGACGCACACATATATAAGCAAATCCATATAAATACAGACAGGTAAACCCACATATATCCATACATAAAAACATACACACATACATATTACAAACTCATACATATACACATACACATACCCACCTACAAACATACTTCATATACACAGATATACATATAAACATACATACTCTATCCATACATACATATATATACACACAGTTCAGAGTGTGTAAAGGGCTTTGTGTAAGTATTCAATAGTGTAAACGTAAATTTCACAGTGTAGGAAATTCTCTCTTTCTCTCTCTCTCTCTCTCTCTCTCTCTCTCTCTCTCTCTCTCTCTCTCTCTCTCTCTCTCTCACACACACACACACACACACACACACACACACACGCACATTTATTATTACAATGATACAGGTCATGAAGTCAGGGAATATATATGCACCCACTCATGACTTCCATACGCACACTACTACTAATATACACACATGCTCCAGTTTATGTACACACACACACACACACACACACACACACACACACACAATGAAGGAACGCAAAAATATACACCCACAACTGAAACATATTACATACCACACACACACACACACACACACACACACACACACACACACACACACACACACACACACACACTAACAACGAACTACAAACACACGCTCAACTATAAAACGAATAAAAATCACAAACACACACACTTATTCACACGCGTTAAAAATGCACACACAGAGTCCTTTACGTGGGAATGTGATCCACTGACGTCAGAGAGAGAGAGAGAGAGAGAGAAGGGGAACACAGACAAACAGAAATAAAGGATAGAGGGAGTAAGTGTGTCAAAAGAAAACGGATAGAGGAGGAGTAACACACACACACACACACACACACACACACACACACACACACACACACACACACAGAAACCTTAAAGATCGCCACCTCAAGGGGAAAAAACATGAACTTTATACTCTCCAGGCAGTATGGTATGACCCCCGGACCCCCTCCCCCTCCTGGCCGTCTCTATAAGCTCTCTAACACCATTTCCTAAGCGATTCATTATACTTAGTACACCTTACTGTCTTATTCTGTGTTGCATATATCGTTCCTATATCGCCATATTTTGCATAAATACCGCACAAAAGGATATTAACCAGCCATATCCAAAAATAAATCGCAAATGAAGAGGTGTTAGGGAGCTTCCTTGCCCGATATGAATACGCGCCTTGGTCGTTGAACAGTTAGTCGGTTGGAATGCTGATGGTCGGGAAGGAGGGAGAGAGGGAAAGAGGGGAAGGGAGGGAGGGTGTTGGGAGGGAAGGAGAGAGGGAGGCAGAAAAGAAGAGAGGGAAAGGCGAAGGGAGGGAGGGATGAAGACAGAGAAAGAAGGAAAGCGGGAGGGAGGGAAGGACGAAGGAAGGGAAGGAGGGATCGAAGGAAGTACGAGGGGAGGGAGGATGAGAGGGAGGTTGATAGGTCAGGGGAAGGGGGAGGGGAGGATAGAGAGCAAGGGAGGCTGGTCAAGGAGGGATGGACGAAGGGAGGTTGAATGGTTTAATCAGGAAGCTGGTCGGTTTGTCAGTAGGTTGGTTGGTCGGTCGATTATTGGTAGGTCAGTCAGTCAACCATTCAACCAATCAGTCACCTGCTTAAAAAAAAAACATTCAACCAATCAGTCACTTACTTTAAAAAACTCAACCAATCAGTCACTTACTTAAAAAAACATTCAACCAATCAGTCACATACTTAAAAAAAACATTCAACCAATCAGTCATTTACTTAAAACTGTACCAATCAGTCACTTACTTAAAAAAAAAAAAAAACATACAGCCTCTACCAAGTCGGTCAAGCATCTCGCGGGAGCTTCACCCCTGCTTCTCTCCTCCCCCTCTCTGGCTTCACCCCTGCTTCTCTCCTCCCCCTCTCTGGCTTCACCCCTGCTTCTCTCCTCCCCCTCTCTGGCTTCACCCCTGCTTCTCTCCTCCCCCTCTCTGGCTTCACCCCTGCTTCTCTCCTCCCCCTCTCTGGCTTCACCCCTGCTTCTCTCCTCCCCCTCTCTGGCTTCACCCCTGCTTCTCTCCTCCCCCTCTCTGGCTTCACCCCTGCTTCTCTCCTCCCCCTCTCTGGCTTCACCCCTGCTTCTCTCCTCCCCCTCTCTGGCTTCACCCCTGCTTCTCTCCTCCCCCTCTCTGGCTTCACCCCTGCTTCTCTCCTCCCCCTCTCTGGCTTCACCCCTGCTTCTCTCCTCCCCCTCTCTGGCTTCACCCCTGCTTCTCTCCTCCCCCTCTCTGGCTTCACCCCTGCTTCTCTCCTCCCCCTCTCTGGCTTCACCCCTGCTTCTCTCCTCCCCCTCTCTGGCTTCACCCCTGCTTCTCTCCTCCCCCTCTCTGGCTTCACCCCTGCTTCTCTCCTCCCCCTCTCTGGCTTCACCCCTGCTTCTCTCCTCCCCCTCTCTGGCTTCCTTTCTTCGCCCTGTCTTGACTTCCGTTCCCTGTCGCTCACATACCCATTCTCTTCCTTCCCCCTTTCTTTTTCTCCCGCTACTCCCACTTCTTCCTCTTCTCCTTTTTCTCCTTTTCTTTCTTCCTCTCCTTCTCCCACTTCCTCCTCTCCTTCTCTTTCTCCATCTTCTTCTCCTACTTCCTCCCCCCTTCCCTCTCCTCCAAAATAGCGAAGGATGACAATGAAATCCTCAATTGTTTTTTCTCTCTCTCTCTGTATGCTCGTATACCAAAAACTAAAAAAAATAGTAAGCCATTTATATTCACATTCAGGTACTACTAGAGACGAAGATAAAGAAACGTGTTCTGTTTGAAGCAGATATTTTTATCACTTTACTATGAAAACTTATCTCCTTTTCCTTCACATTCTTTCTTCTATCTTTCCTTCCCCTTCCCCTTCATTCTCCTTCACCGTCTCCTTCGCTCTCTTCTTCACCTTCCCTTCTTCCTCTCCTGCACCTTCTTCTTCCTCTTCTTCACCTTCTTACCCCTTTCCTTCACCTTCTTCTCCCTTTCCTTCACCTTCTTCTCCCTTTCCTTCACCTTCTTCTTCCTCTTCTTCACCTTCTTCCCCCTTTCCTTCACCTTCTTCTCTCTTTCCTTCACCTCCTCATCCCTCTCCTTCACCTTCTCATTTGCTTCCGTTCTCCCCGTCTTCCTTCCTTCCTCTTTTTCCTTCTACCCTCCTCTTAGCCCTCGCTTCCTCTCTCTCTCTCTCTCTCTCTCTCTCTCTCTCTCTCTCTCTCTTCCTCGGCTTCTTTCTCTCATCAATTCTCTACTCAACTTTTTCTACTGTATTCTCTCTCTCTCTCTCTCTCTCTCTCTCTCTCTCTTCCTCGGCTTCATTCCCTCATCACCTCTCTACTCTCTACTTTTTCTACTGTATTCTCTCTCTCTCTCTCTCTCTCTCTCTCTCTCTCTCTCTCTTCTATCTATCTATCTATCTATCTGTCTCTCCCTCCCCGTAACTGGGTGTGTATTATCGCGTGTATCTGCCTATTAACTATCTATCTATCTATCTATCTATCTGTCTATCAGTCTATCTACCTACTGTATCTATGGATCTGTCAACCAGCCATCCGTCAATCAATGTAATGTTTTCATCCTCGTCCAATTTAGAGATCACACATTTCCGATTCATTCTTCCCTTCTTTTATTTTAACGTTGACAGGTCACTGTGATTGCTCTCCATACATTTTGCCATATCTGTCTATCAATCTGTCTATCTATCTACCTATCTATCTATCTACCTTTATCTGCCTAGAGAGAGAAATGGAGAGGTTGATAAACAATTCTATCTATCTATCCATCCCTAAATATCTAAAGAGAATGGACATGGTGATAGATAAACAGATAACCATTCTTCACTACTATGTATTAACAAGAGTTCAGCCCCCCTGTTCATCCTTCTGTCTATCTATCCAACTATCCACATTCCCAACCATCGGTACATCCATCTATCCATCTCATTTTCTACAAAACGCAGCCTTCTGTCTACATCCACTCCCTTTCTATATACTCAGCCACCTATCCTGTCATCCCTCCAGCCAACCATCCATCTATCCATCCATACATCTATTTTCAACATACCACTCACCCATCCATCCATCTATCCATACGTTCATGCATTTATTTATCGAAGTATCCAACCATCTATCCAATAAAAATAAACATAACCAATTTCCTTCCAACCAACCAACCATCAATCCATCCAATCATCTATTCATCCTTCCATCCATCAGTCATTTAACCATCCAACTTTCAAACGATCTATCCACCCATCCGTCCCATCTCTCATTTACCCATTTTTGAATCTGTCCATCCATCCAACTACCCATCTATCCATCTATCAGCTGATCTCTCTGTTCGTTCATTATACATTCCTGCATCTATTCATCCATAAATTCATTCTAGTTCATCCGTCCACGCAACCATCCATTCTTCATTTCAATGCTCCATCCATCCAAGCATCCATTTAACAATCCATCAATCCATCCTTCCATCCGTCCTTCCATTCATCCATCCATCATACCATGCATCCAGTCATCATGCCACCCATCCATTCATCCATTCAACCATCCATCCATCCATTCATCCATCCATCCATCCATCCATCAATCACTCATACCATCCACCCACCCAACCACCTAGACATCCATCCATCCATCCTTCCCTTCCCCTACTGGACATCGGTGCACTTTCCTTCCATCCCTAATTCGATCTCCATCAATCAACACCTCCACCTTCTGAATTCCTCCCTGGCCCTCCATCACTCTCTTTCCCTCCCTCCATCACTCTTCCTCCCTCTCTGCTTCATTACTCTCCCTCCATCCCTCCCTCTTGCATCACTCTCCCTCACTCCTTCCCTCCCTTCCTTCCTCTTCCACTCTCTCTCTCCCTCTCTCTCTCTCCCCCCTTCCGTCTCCTCTCACCTTTTAACATCTATCTTCCATCTTGTGACACCCTCATGAAAAATGCATAGCGTATGCAAACTAAAAATACAAATATAAAATACCTTCTACCTCATATTTGCAACAGTAATTTATTTCCTTCCACCTGGATTTTTTTTCTTGATAAAACTATACGATTTTACTCAGCGAAAGGAGGGGTTAGACATGGCGATCATTTTGTCTCGTCATTCCATTTATTTTACCAACAGACGATTGTATTTAGTTTAGGAGACGAAGGGTATATAAGCTTTCTGTCCTCTCGTGCAATTACTTTTTCTTTTTTCATTTTACTACTGTTATTTAGATCATTATAATTATCTGAACTCCATCCATCCGGTAACGTACTTCTCTCTTACATTCTTTATATCAACAGACGATTTCAGTCAATTTAAAACAGGTCTCTGATGGTGAAAGTATTAGTGAAGGTTGTATGAAGGGAGTCTAAGGTGAAAAGTCTCTCCAAAGCTGAGTAAAATCGTCTAGGGGAAGTAAAACACGCACAGACAGACACACACACACACACACACACACACACACACACACACACACACACACACACACACACACACACACATACCTCCATAAATAGCCCTGAACAAAACAAACCCCCACTCGATACCAAGCTTCCCCCAAAATAGCTCCCACTTCCTTATTCCACCACAGACCCAGACCCACCCCGTCCCCAGTGGCATATCCAGCACATACCACCACCCAATCTCTATGCAGGGGGGTGGGGGGTGGCGCCGATGGTTTAGACATTGATTCTTAAATTGGTTTCAGAAGGGCAGTAGTAGACCAAGAAGGAGAGATTTCGGACTGTCACGAATAAGGAATAATATATCAGTCCCTTGTACTACATTTCTATTTTAACCTGGCTCAGTTTTTCGTCCTTTTGTACCTTATTCCACGAAGCTCAGTGACAGAACTAATGCAGTGGTTCTTCATTTCTTCCACACCACTTTGCAAATGGCATCATATGATAATGCTATTCTATTGTTACCGCTCAACATTCAAGATGGAGAGAAGGTAATATGGAGCAGAATTAAAGTGTGTGTGTGTGTGTGTGTGTGTGTGTGTGTGTGTGTGTGTGTGTGTGTGTTATGCTGGTTCCTTGACAATGCATACACAGTCAGTCACTATGTATGCATGTATGTATGTATTTACTACCAATGCCTGACCACAAGATGAAATAACGTCGCTCCAAAAGTGAAGTGACGTAGTGATGTTAAATGTCACGTCAATAACTCACTAAAACCTGTGAAAAGTGTGGCCGAAGAACCATGACATTAGACGACATGCTGAGAAATGTGGTAAGAAGCTAAAAAAAAGTCGCCTGTCCCTCACGCACCAGAAATTGAGAGAGGATTACAGGTTGTGGTAATCGTTCTCAGTTACTGCAAAACTTAGCGCAGCACACACACACACACACACACACACAGCGAAGGGGTAAATGCAGACCATATCTATCCTCCCCATATTGACTGGTACGAGGGAGGGACGCCTTCACGTGGTGGCACGGATATAGCAGGGCGGCTTAACTTTCTGCTTATACAAACTTCCCTAAACTACATCCTCATCCCCCAAATGGAGGATGGTGGACTGCACAAAGGCAATTCAAGCCCGCAGTCCACTGGGTTCACATTACACTGAAGGTAGAAGCTGCAACAACTCCTACCAGACAATCTTCCTTGGTGAGTAATATTGTCTAATGGTAGGAAAAAGTATTTAACAAAATTATAAAAAGGAATGGATTTTTTCTTTGCCGTGAAGCACAAACTTTACACACGAACTTTATATATAAACTTTAAATCCATTTCTGCCTAACACACGATGTTTTGGGGACCTACTTACACACACACACACACACACACACACACACACACACACACACACACACACACACACACACACACACACACACACACACTCACACACTTGAAAGGTTAAAGTGGTTTAGAAAGGTAATAATGGGCTCTAAAAGTACTTATCATAGAAACAAATTTACCTGTCTTAAACCCGTCACTCTCGAACTGAAAGTCTATATCACTCCATATGAAGTTGGTAAAAGAGAAGGGCGATGAAGGAATGATTCATGCTCGTCCTCCATCTCCCCTCAGAAAAGCTAAAACCACAGCTAAGTTTAATCCCTCACTGACAGAGAGAGAGAGAGAGAGAGAGAGAGTTGTATTGTTTTACCCACTTTGAAATACACATATAAAATAAAGAGTTTGTTCTTTGGCTATACTTATATCGACGCTTTATTGGTTAAGCTATACTTATGTCTATCTTAAAACCATATTCTCTCTCTCTCTCTCTCTCTCTCTCTCTCTGTGACAGTGGGACCCTGTAATAATTCAGAGACGTGTGAGGTAAAAGGGCACTTGGCTGGGACGGGGACGAGGGGAGGGGGAAGGAGAGGAGAGGAAAAGGAGGGGAGATGAGAGCAGGGGGACGGGAGGGAGGAAGGGGAGATACAGAAACAAGGGAAGTAGGGGAGGAAAGTGGGGAGAGGGTGGGAGAGGAGTGGGGAGTATTTGAAAGGAGAAGGAGCGGGGGAAGTAAGCGGGGAAGGAAGGGGATATGAAGTGAGAAATGACAATAAGGAGAGGGAGGAGGGTTGGGAAGAGCTGGGGAGGAGAGAGAGAGAGAGAGAGAGATGGGGGGGAGGGGGCACAGATTATTCAACAGGGGGGTGGGGACGGGGTGAGAGAGGGGGCGGAGTTTTATCGTGGTTGTTGGGTTCGTTCCTTTGTTCCACTCAAGCCTGTCTGTATACACGCATGCATGCATGCATACACACACATGCATTCACATACATGCATACATACATCATACAGCTGTACAGAAAACACCTGCTCATATATTCGTATACATATACATATCTGTATATATATATATGCATGCACGCACAAACATCAAAACACAAACACAAATAAAAATACATATGTATTTCACTACACACACACACACACACTCACACACACACACACACACACACACACACACACACACACACACACACACACACACACACACAAACTGAAAACTAATGCAAATGCACGCACATCCATTCATCCATCTATTCATACATACTGCACATACATATATATATACATTTAAACATACATAACCACACATAATCAAAATAAAAATTAACATACAAACACATTCGCATAAACACAAAAAATTAACACACACACACACACACACACACACACACACACACACACACACACACACCAGGGTATGAAAAATGAGGGAGGAAGCCAGGTGACTAAGGGATGGGGGGGGGCAAGGGAGGGGTGATAAGGGGGGGAGGGAGTGGGATGCGCCAGTCACAGAAACAGGGGAGGACAGAGAAATGTGCAATAACAACTGTGACAAAAACATTAAAAACGACAAAAAACACCAATAATACGAAAAATAACAATATAATAAGAAGACACAATAACAGCAAATAGTAGTAGTAGTAGTAGTAGTAGCCCCAGGTTCGTCTGAAACGTGAACCCGGTGGACTGCAGAATGAATTTGCCCTTTTTCTGCATCTTGTTTGGGGGATCGGGAGGGGAGCGAAGGACGTTTGTATAACCAGGCAGCTCCACCGCCAAGTCATACTAGTGCTGCTGCGTGAAGGCGTCCCTCACCAGCAGTTATAATTGCGAGAAATCATGGCAACTCAAAGCAAGTATAAAGGTATAAATATAAAACAACTACTGAATATAAGAGTGAGTACAGAAGGCCGAGAGTGATCCTAAGTAAATATAACCAGCAAAATTAATGATAAGTGCAATAACTTCAGCTCAATAATTTGGAGCGAAGAAATAAAATTAATCTGGGAAATTACATGGTGAAATTAAATTGAAATATGCTTCAATGACGGACTTTTTAAAATTTTTTGAGCAAGTTTTTTTTTTTTTTTCATTTTCAATAACCCTCTCACGGTCGGGACAACTCTAGCATTCTATTTCGCCCAACGTCAGACAACTGTATTCGGCTGAAACTAAGCATAGGAACTGAGTGTTAATATTGTGTCTGTATGTGTGTGGCAACAGAGACACTAAACATGGGTGAAATTACGTGAGAAATTTGTTAGGGCAATGACCGCGCTGTGATTCCAGTTAGATTACGTCTGTTACATTAATTCACTGAGAGGTATAAAATGTTGCGTTTAATCGCCTTACATTAATTGCTGTACTTAAATCCTTGCCGAACTGCTTGTCTTATTTTTTCAAACTTTATATTAAGGCGTCTGGCAATAGATAGATAGATAGATATTAAGTGTAAGGATAGTTTCACAGTGCACTCTGGTTAACAGCTGGTCAGATTTTCTACTTTAATTTCCTAGTTTTTGAGTCTTTCCACTCCATGTATTAATGGGACAGAGGATACTGGTGCTTGTGATGGTGATAATAGTGGTGATGATGATGACGATGATGATGCTAATATAACAGGAACTATATATGACTTTTATTGAAATTTGCTCGTAAATCACCTGGTCATTTATACCAAAGCCTTTCTCACTCGTAGATGTTAACCTATATCAGCCAGCCCCACAATATCCCTTTGAGATGAACGGCCACTGACCATTGTATTCTGCTCTAGTTAACGCGAAAAAACTTCACACACACACACACACACACACACACACACACACACACACACACACACACACACACACACACACACACACACACACACACACACACACACACACACACACACACACACAGACACACACACACACACACACACACACACACACACACACACACACACACACACACACACACACACACACACACACACACACACACACACACACACACACACACACACACACACACACACACACACACACACACACACACACACACACACACACACACACACACACACACACACACACACACACACACACACACACACACACACACACACACACACACACACACACACACACACACACACACACACACACACACACACACACACACACACACACACACACACACACACACACACACACACACACACACACACACACACACACACACACACACACACACACACACACACACACACACACACACACACACACACACACACACACACACACACACACACACACACACACACACACACACACACACACACACACACACACACACACACACACACACACACACACACACACACACACACACACACACACACACACACACACACACACACACACACACACACACACACACACACACACACACACACACACACACACACACACACACACACACACACACACACACACACACACACACACACACACACACACACACACACACACACACACACACACACACACACACACACACACACACACACACACACACACACACACACACACACACACACACACACACACACACACACACACACACACACACACACACACACACACACACACACACACACACACACACACACACACACACACACACACACACACACACACACACACACACACACACACACACACACACACACACACACACACACACACACACACACACACACACACACACACACACACACACACACACACACACACACACACACACACACACACACACACACACACACACACACACACACACACACACACACACACACACACACACACACACACACACACACACACACACACACACACACACACACACACACACACACACACACACAACCACGATTCACCACCTTGCTTCGAACTTCGACCCGTATCTGCAAACCAACTTCTAGTCACCTCACAGTCCTAACTCAGACTCTGATCTGCAGGAAGAGCAAGAGGCAAAAGGAAATAGCTGCACTCTCATATCCTTATTACGAGGGGGAGCTGGTCGTAGGTGTCTTGTGAATCTGACTCAGTATGCTTCACCACCTTGCTTCGAACCTGACCAAGTATAAACAGGCGTTCATAGGCTACCTCGGCCCGAACGCCCCTGAGCTGTCCAAGATATTCGCCAGATCTTTGCGTTTCTTTCCTTAGTCTTTCACACTTACTGTCTTTCGTTCTTATTTATAGTCTTTCATATTTACTTACCGATGCTTAACGTTGTACTGGACGTATTTGGCAGTCTCGATTTAGTTGATATTTCAGATTCTCGATGGAAAAACACAGACAAATGGTGACTGCTCCACCCTCTATGGCGCTTGGTGGGTGACTGAGATCGGTATAATAGGTGAGGTAAGAAAATAAAGCCGCGTTTTTGTCGTCCAACCTGATGGATTGGATTCGAAGCCATCTTCGGTGAAACCAAGCTGCGCCGTTTTTGTCGGCCAAAGTGATACGAAGCCGGCCCAAGCGTTTGTCATTGAAACCAAGACCGTCTTCGTATCCCACTCAGGCGTGGTCGGGAGCAGTCTTGGTGTAGCTTGGGGAGAGTGAGAATGGCCAGCAAAGACAAGTAAATGATAAATATCATGAAATTAGCACTATGTACTTAACATTAGGGTGTAGGTGGCTAATATTAACGATATATATAGAGCCAGTTCAGCACAAATAACGGCTACGTGTAAGTTGTATATTCTTCAGAAGATCTTCTTCGGTGAACCCCTCTGTTTACTTTGCAATTGGCATGTAATTTTTCGGTTCTACGTATCCTGGACTGTTTTTGCGGACAGAAACTAAGCGTCCCAAGACGCGCTTCAAATCCCAAGCTCCAGCTTGGACGACAAAAACACGGCTTAAGTTACCACAGTGAAAAGGATAAGCCTTATATTGCGAAAAGAAAGGAAAGCCAGAGAGAGAGGGGGGGGGAGGAGGAGGTACCGTATTCAAGGGGTTTGGTTGCCGACTGCAATAAGTAAAATAGACTGAAGACTAATCAATTATAATAACTTAAAACGCTGCACAAATATATAGTACGTTACATAGCAGGGGCTTGTCTAAGGTCCCGGTCAATTTTTTCATTTTTTATCTTGGTTACATTATTATTATTGTCGTAAAGACTTTGTAGTTACTTGTAGAGAAGTATATTTTAGACTTGTGGTCGAGCGGCTTTTATATCTTGTAGTAGTTTCCCCACCAGATGTCATGTAGTGACGGGAGAGGTAAAGAATAGTATGGGACTATTTTTATTTGTCTTGGAAATATTAAACAGGTATAATAGTATAAGTCCCGGGTAGCTACCTCCCTGTCTCGCTATCTCTCTCTCTCTTCCTGTTCTAAGGCTAATCTCCGTCTCGACCTCTCTCTAGGGTCGCTTGTCTCCTTCTCAACTCTCTTTCCTAAAATCTGGTGTAGTAAGGATGTGTCACGTATGTTCCTCGTGGGTGGACTAGCTGACAGCTAACTGCATCATCTCCTTACTGGCCGCTGTCGCCAGCTTTCCTCAGTATTAAGAGTGTGTAAGCATGCTTAGCACTGCTCGATTCTCGCAGACACAACACCTTCTCATCATTTGACTTCCTGCTTCTATCTGTCTCTCTATCTATCTATCTATTATGGTTTGCAATTATAATATGGAGACCTACCACATTGCTCAGCCGCGCAAAAATGGCGTACCATCGACATTTAATAGTTATAACATATTGATACATACTACATACACATTATAATGAACTTATAAGCTAATTAAGTGAAATACATAATACTGTAAAGTAACATAATTGTATGAATATTGTATACATATATTATTCATAGTAAATAGTGATTATTCAGTAATATTACATTTTAAATAAGTTGAATACATATTGGAATAAATGCAATGATTGTTGTATAACACTTTGTAAGACGTGCATGTACAACAGACGTACGCATATAATTGTGCAGTGGTAATACTGCTAGGTTATACATTACATATTTGAGTTATCACTTTAGTAATGTCTAATATTTCACCTAACTTGTATGATGATACTGGTAATATAGAATTGTGCTATAATTGTATGACTTATATTGTGTTAATGCATAATTGTGTTGGCCTTATAATTGTAGTTACATAAAAGTTACATCTTGTTAATGCAACTGTTTTGTCGTTACATAATTGTTACATATCGTTTGTAGGTACATAATTGTTGTTAAAGTTACATAAAAGTTACATCTTGTTAATGCAACTGTTACATAATTGGCAAAGTGTAACATAATGCAATCGTTTGTCGTTACATAATTGTTACATATCGTTTGTAGGTACATAATTGTAGTTAAAGTTACATAAAAGTTACATCTTGTTAATGCAACTGTTACCTAATTGGCAAAGTGTAACATAATGCAATCGTTTGTCGTTACATAATTGTTACATATCGTTTGTAGGTACATAATTGTAGTTAGTGTAACATAATGCAATCGTTTGTCGTTACATAATTGTTACCTATCGTTTGTAGTTACATAATTGTAGTTAAAGTTACATAAAAGTTACATCTTGTTAATGCAACTGTCACATAAATTGGTACATATTGTTTGTAGTTACATAATTATAATATGGAGTAACATAATTGTAATAACTGCAGTCCTAACATATGCTGCGGTCGATGATAGTGATGATGTGTCATGCCACTTGTTTGTGGAGACACAATTTGCTTTTTGTTTGTAGTTTACGTGGTATTTTGGCATATGTAGTAACATTTACACTTATTTTCATTTGTTTGTTATGTGATCTTACCCTATTTCTCTTTTTTTTTCTTTCTTACTTTTCTTTCTTTCTTTTTTGTATGTATTGATTTTCTATAGTTTGTTTTTCTTTGCTTGTGTACACTTTTTTCCATGTTGTTCATGGTTACCTAATTGCTGGCTAATTTCCTTGAGATACTTTTTTAAAGTTTAGTTTATATTGCACAGAGATTATAAAATGATATTATATAGTCCCATATTTTGTTATTTTATATAAAAAATATATACACTATATACAGTATTAACTATACACACTGATTTGTTGTTCACCTGTACCTATCGTGGGTAATATGTGTGTCAGCACTGTGTGTAAATCATTGTCTTCACGATTGTGTTGAAGATGTTCACTCTTGCTAACGGCATTTGTGTTGGCCATTTTTTTTTTCTCTAGTTTACCGTGTAACTTAATTTGTCTGTTTCCACTAGGTAGCTTTAATTAATAAATGTTTAATGCAGTTTTTTTAATTGCTCACTGAGTAACTGTGATGGTATATTTTCTTTATCACTTTGTAGATGTAATAATGTATAGCTGTATGTATGAAACACGTATTTTATGTAGGTATAAATGGTAACACTCGTTGACAGTAAATAAATGTTATACTAAATGAATGAATATATACAGTGTAGAATATTTATTGTTGGTGCAAGTATTTAATGATTGAATTATGAAGATAATTGAAGTAGGTATATGAATTTAAGTTGTAACTATACAACACGTTTTATATGTTTGTGCAGAAGCTTATTGTCTATCACTGTGTATTGTATAAATGAAGTAACTATGTAACTCACTAATTTTACCGTGGTGGGAATGGTGTGAGTGGTGGTGCAGGTGGTGTGTTGACTGACGTGGCGTCTGTTCAGCAAGCACGCATGATGACCTCAACTTCCCACACTGGTAGCTGTGGTGAGTGAATGAGTAGCGATGAGTAACTTGAGTGAAGACGAGTGAGTAAGATGAGTTGTAAATATGGACTTGGTGTTTTGCTGCGTGCATTGACCTCTTCACACCTGCGTAAGCGTTGGGGGTTTGGTGGATGTAGCAGAGAGAGGAGGGTGAGGTCTGGTGGTTATGAGTTGTGAGTCGTCTCTCACTCTTCGTTTGTTTGTTTGTTTTCTTTCGTTCTTGATGTATTCTTGGTCCTTTTTTCTTGTGATTTACTCGTTGTGGGATGAAGACTGCCGCTTCTTGTAGGTGCGTGTAGAAGATTATACAGACGACGCAGAGTTGTTAATTGTAGTTGATTGTAGATGGTTGTAGTTCGCTGATTCGTCGTAGACCCGTAGACTTTGTAGACTATTCGCACTGTAGGCTGTATTTTGTAGGATTCAATGTTGAACTGAAGCTAATCTTGTAGAGTCTCGGTTGCTTTTTGAAGAAATTTGCTTTTAATTCGGAGACGATGTCCGCAGATTTGCTGGTTTGTCGTTAAGCTACTTACAAGGCGTCGAGTGATCTCTTGACCTCTGCATCAGCGTAATGATCTGGGAGACGGAGGGGGCAGGAGCTGATATTGTTGGTTGTTGTCAATCTTGATATTTTGTAGGAATTTAATGTTGATTCGTAGACGAGGTTCGTATACGTTCGCTGCTACCAAATGTCATAAAGACTTTGTATCATAAAGCAGCGACTTTGTATTTGCTTGTAGAGGCGTATATTTTAGACTTGTGGTCGAGCGGCTTTTATATCTTGTAGTAGTTTCCCCACCAGATGTCATGTAGTGACGGGAGAGGTAAAGAATAGTATGGGACTATTTTTATTTGTCTTGGAAATATTAAACAGGTATAATAGTATAAGTCCCGGGTAGCTACCTCCCTGTCTCGCTATCTCTCTCTCTCTTCCTGTTCTAAGGCTAATCTCCGTCTCGACCTCTCTCTAGGGTCGCTTGTCTCCTTCTCAACTCTCTTTCCTAAAATCTGGTGTAGTAAGGATGTGTCACGTATGTTCCTCGTGGGTGGACTAGCTGACAGCTAACTGCATCATCTCCTTACTGGCCGCTGTCGTCAGCTTTCCTCAGTATTAAGAGTGTGTAAGCATGCTTAGCACTGCTCGATTCTCGCAGACACAACACCTTCTCATCATTTGACTTCCTGCTTCTATCTGTCTCTCTATCTATCTATCTATTATGGTTTGCAATTATAATATGGAGACCTACCACATTATTATTTATTATTATTGTGTATAGTTGTGAGTAAAAGATGGAAGAAGAGCATAAGACAGTATGGATCAGTTGGGTCAAGGATTGTGTGGGTAAAGTTGAAAGTTGGAATACAAATGTGGGCGATTGTGTGTGTGTATGCGCCAACGCAAGATCGTGCTAGAAGAGTGAGAGAAGAGTTCTGGACAAATGTGGAAGTGTGCATGGAAAAGTTTGGAAGGAATGAGAGAGTGTTTTTGATCGGTGATATGAATGGTAAAGTTGGTAATGTGAAGGTGGATGGAATAGTTGGTGAGTGGGGTGTGCCTGCTGAGATAGATGAGAATGGGAGTGCGTTAGTGGACATCTGTGCTGGGAGGGGGTTGGTAATAGCCAATACCCTCTTCAGGCATAAAATGATCCACAGGTATACATGGCGAGTGATGAGAAGGGTGGGTGGTGAACTGAATGAAAGGAAGGCAATGATTGATTATGTGTGTGTGGATGAAAGGATGCGAAGATGTATATTGGATGCAAGAGTTTATAGAGGTTGGGGGAGTGGCCTTTCTGACCACTACTTGGTGGTGGCCAGAATTAGGATGCAAGTAAGATGGAGGAATAGAAGAAGGGAAAGACGAGAGGAAGGAGTAGTTGCAAGGAGAGTGGAAAGGTTACAAGAGGATGAGAAAAAGGCAGAGTATAAGAGAGAAGTGGAGGAACGATTGGGCAAATATGAATTGGAGCAGATGGGAGACGTGGAAGGTGTGTGTAAGATATTTACAGAAGAAATATGTGCAGCATGTGATGTGGTGTGTGGAAGGAAGAGAAGACGGAGGGGGGTGCAAGGAACAGCGTGGTGGACTGAAGAGGTGAAACAGGCTGTGGCACAAAAGAAGAAAGCATACAATGAATGGATGAGAAATAGGGGCGTGGAAGAAGTTGAGAGGCAGAAGAGAGAGTTATATGTGGAAAGGAAGAGAGAGGTGAAAAGATTAGTAAGAGAGAGTAAGAAGAGAGTGGATCAGGAATTTGGAAGGAATTTGAGTGTAAAGTGGAGGGACTGTAAGAAAATGTTCTGGAGAGAAGTGAAAAGAGTAAGACAGGGTGGAAGTGAAGTTAGCAGGGGAGTGAAAGATAAACATGGTAGATTACTAGTGGAGAAGGGAGAAAAAGTGAGCAGATGGAGAGAACACTTTAAGGAATTGTTGAACGTAGAGGATGGAAGTAATGCGAGTATAAGTGGCTGGGGAATGGCTGGGAGAAGGAGGGAGGTGAGAAGACAGGTAGAAATCAGTAGGATAGAGGTTGTGGAAGCAATGAAGAAAGTTAAATCGGGGAAAGCCCCAGGAATTGATGGAGTGTGTGGTGAGATGCTGAAGCATGGGGGAGAGATAGTAGTAGAATGGATGTGGAAGATGTGCAGATTGGCCTGGGAGGAAGGTAGAGTCCCGGAGGATTGGAAGTCAGGTATAATTATTCCCTTGTACAAAGGAAAAGGGGAAAAAGAAGTGTGTGGTAATCATAGGGGCATTTGTCTTCTTAGTATAATAGGAAAAGTGTATGGTAGGATACTTATAGACAGAGTTAGAGAAAGAACAGAGAAATTAGTTGGAGAAGAACAGGGAGGCTTTAGGAAGGGAAGAGGTTGTGTAGATCAGATATTCATTCTTAGATCTTTAGTGGAAAAGTTTCTAGAGAAGGGAAAGAAGTTGTATGCGGCTTTCATGGATTTGGAGAAAGCATATGACAGGGTGGATAGACAAGGATTGTGGAAAGTGTTAAGAATATATGGAGTAGATGGGAAGTTGTTGAATGCTGTGAAGAGTATGTATGATGGTGCTAAGGCTGCAGTGCGTGTGGATGGTGAACTAAGTGAATTTTTCTCTTTGAAAGTTGGTTTGAAACAGGGATGTGTCATGTCTCCATGGTTGTTCAATCTGTACATGGATGGGGTAATAAAAGAGGTACAAGGTAGGGTAGTGGATGTTGGAGTGGCCCTGGTGAGAGAGGATAGTGTTTGGAAACTCCCTGTACTGTTGTTTGCAGATGATACTGTGTTGTTGAGTGAAGATGAAGGGGAGCTGCAAGGCTTGGTGGATGAGTTTGAGAGAGTGTGTAAGAGACGGAACCTAAAGGTGAATGTAGGGAAGAGTAAAGTGATGGTCTTTGAGAGAGGTGAAGTCAGTGAATGTATAGCGAGGTTGGATGGTGAGGAATTGGAAAATGTGAGTACGTTTAAGTATTTGGGTAGTGTGATGAGTAAGGATGGAGGTTTGGAGGGTGAAGTGCTTGAAAGGGTACAGCAGGGAAGAAAGGTTGCTGGTTCCTTGAAAGCAGTGATAAGAAACAGGGAAGTGAGCATGGAAGTAAAAAAGTTACTACATGACAGTATTGTGATACCAACTCTAACGTACGGAAGTGAAGCTTGGACGTTGTTGGAAGGACACAAGTCAAGAGTGAGAGCAGTGGAAATGAGTTATTTAAGAGGAGCTTGTGGAGTCACGTGGAGAGACAGGCTGACGAATGAGGATATAAAGGAGCGTTGTGGTGTTGATGTGGATGTGATAGGAAGCGTTGTGAGGAACACACTGAGGTGGTTTGGCCATGTGGAGAGGATGGAGGGTGAAAGACTGACGAAGAGAGTGTATGTGAGTGAGGTGGAGGGTGGAAGAGGGAGGGGGAGACCGAGGATGAGATGGAGGGATGGGGTGGAGAGGTATATGAGAGAGGGGGGTGTGAGTTGGGAGCAGGGTAGTGAAATGGCGGGGGACAGGGCGACTTGGAGGCGATTTGTTTGTGGCCACCCCAAACGGGATTGAGGCGTCTGGCAATAGATAGATAGATAGATTATTATTATTATTATTATTATTACTATTGGTCGTGGTGGTAGTGTTGTTATTTCTATTAGTAGCATCTTCATGATCATCACCATCATCATCACTATCGATATTGTTTTTGTTAGTTACTGTTGATGCTGTTGTTGTTGTTGTTGTTATAATTACTGCTATTATTGTTATTATTTTATCAGTACCATTAATAGTATATGTCAAACCATTAAAATTAACTATACGGGAGGACACTGTAAAAAAATTAGTATCAGCATTATTCTTTTTAATTAAACCAACCTGATCATTTAACTCCTACATAAAATTATTCAGGTGGAAATGACTAAGGCTAATTGATCTTTATTGTAATTATATTGGTTCCTAAAAATTATTAACACACACACATATATATATACATAAATATATACATACATTACATATATACATCGTGTGTGTGTGTGTGTGTGTGTGTGTGTGTGTGTGTGTGTGTGTGTGTGTGTGTGTGTGTGTGTGTGTTTCTTTACATCAGACTCCTCCTCCTACTCTTACAAATGACCCCAATCCATTTCACACCAGAAAATACCAATATTCCAATTTCCCTGCTATGTTTTCCACGCTGCCCACCGCTCCTGAACACGTCTCAATTTCTCTTTCTCTCTCTCTCTCTCTTTCCAGGGACGATAAGGACGATGTGGAGAGGCAAGATAAGAGAGATTCTCGACCTTACGAACGAGGAAGTCAAGAGAGTGCTGTAACCTCGAGGAGTTGCATGAAGGGCGAGGATGTGAGGGAAGGCAGCGAGATTATCGACCTTACCATCCCAGAACACAGAAATGAGGGGAAACAGTGCTATATCCTCCCCCTCTCCCCCCAAAAAAAATCGCAGTAAGGACGAAAATATTAGTAAAAACAGTGGAATTTTAGACCTTCCCATCCCACGCACAGAGAAAATGAGGGAAAAAGTGCTAACCCAACCACCCACCCCCAAAAAAATTTCATTAAGGACAAGTCGGATGGCAAAACAGTGGAAATTTCGACCTTGTGATCTCAAAACACATAGCGAAGGGGACGAGACAATGCTAAACCAATAGAAGACTCAATAGGGACGAGGCGAAGAAGCAATAAGAGTGGAATTTTCAACTTTACAAACCAATGACAAACAGAAAGGGGGGGGCCATGACAGTAACCTCCCCCCTCCTCCCTTAGCAAGCTGAGATATTTACAAATTTTTTAATATAAGGTCTGGAGTTGTACAGTCGGTCCAAGAAGTGATGACAGAGTATCCAAAAGTTTTCCGATCAGCGACAATACACATGCAGTACAGAGTGAACGATGCATTCTGGAACTCTACCATCACTTCTTGGGGCGACTGTACATGAGACTGATGGATTATATTATTATTCCTTTATCTTCACAGCCAAACGAGAATGAAAACCAAAGTGAAAAGGAGTCTAATAATACTAAAGTGAAAGAGAAAATAATAATACTACGATCTGATTACTGAGACAACTATTTAATCTCGCAAGACTGAATTAAGATGTCACTGGAATGGAAGGGTTCAAGGAGAGAGAGAGAGAGAGAGAGAGAGAGAGAGAGAGAGAGAGAGAGAGAGAGACAGACAGACAGACAGACAGACAGACAGACAGACAGAGCAGACAGACAGACAGACAGACAGAGACAGCGACAGACAGACAGACAGACACATACACACACACACACACACACACACACACACACACACACACACACACACACACACACACACACACACACACACACACACAAGAAAAACCAGGCGAAAAATGAACGATTCTTGACACCAGCAAGTTGACATGGAAAACTGTTAATGGTGAAAAATGCTCAAGACCCACAATAAACAAATTCTGGGAAAGGGAACTGTTGGATCGTACTCAAGTGGCTTTGGAGATTTCGTGACATATTTTTCGGTGCGAGTTATTCTGCAAATTACACCTAAATATTATCTTACGTATAATGGATGCAAAAATCGCGATATTAAAACGATAAAAATGACATGCAGGAGAAGATTAAGGAGCAATAACCTAAATTAATCGCTAAGGAAACGGCGCAACGAAACCTCTGAAGGAACGCCGAATACTGCACGTGGGTCATTAGGTTAGACTCAAATTACTCCAAGTCCTAATTTTCCCCTAGAATACAACACGCAACCGTCAAATGTACAGTCCAGGTCCCCAGTTCAAAGGTAAGAACAGGCAAGGGGCAAAGAGGAGGATGAGGTGGCGAATCACGACACCAGTAGCAAAATCCCCCTGAGATGAGTGGAAGCCTTGACCTCCCGGAGTGATGTGTCGTGGCAAGTGGGGAGAAAGAATGGGGAGTTTGGGGTTTGTTCGGGCAAGTGGGGAGAAAGAATGGGGAGTTTGGGGTTTGTTCGGGCAAGTGGGGAGAAAGAATGGGGAGTTTGGGGTTTGTTCGGGCAAGTGGGGAGAAAGAATGGGGAGTTTGGGGTTTGTTCGGGTACAAGGAAGGTGGTTTGGAGACTTCCCTGTCCCTCCTCAACCCACCTCCACTCGCCCCCCACCCACCTCCACTTCCTAACCTCCACTCCTCAACACCAACCTCCATTTTCACATTCCAAGAATCATTCGTCTCCATCTAAACCTCCTCCTTTCAACTCATCCTTCTTCCTTATCAAATCTACTTTCTTCTTATTCTTTATTTTTTTCTTCCAAGCATCTTTCTCTTCTACCCATTACTCACATTCCTTCTCTCCCTCTTCCTCTTTACTTTCAGTCACCCTTCTTTCCCCTCTTACACTACTATCTTTTCTTACCTCCCCACTAACTTTTCCAAACTTCCTCTTCTCTACCTCTCTTTCCTTCTCCCCAGGTCCTCTTCCCCAACCCCCTCTCTCTATAAACTTCTTCCTCCCCCCACTCCCCCCTCTGATTTTCCCCTTACTTCCCCTCCTTTCTGCCCCCTAGTCCTTCTTTCCCTCTCCCCACCTTTCTTCCCTCTTTTTCTCAGCCTCTCTTCACATTCCTCTTCCTCAGTCTCCATCCCACTCCTCTTTCCCTTCTCCTCTCTCTCTCTCTCTCTCTCTCTCTCTCTCTCTCTCTCTCTCTTTACTCTCCCCTCCACCCTCTGCCCCTAAGAACTCCAAGGACCCTGAACAAATAAGAAAATCTTAAAATATGAACGAAAGCGGTCTCCACCCCCTCCCCCCCCGTCTCTCTCTCTCTCTCTCTCTCTCTCTCTCTGACGAAGACAAACTAAAGAAAAAAAAATATTCGTCTCTATTGCACTTTTATATTATACTCTTGCTACCATCAGACGGTTTTATTGTGTTGAGATTTTCAGAATGTAGGGGTTTGATACAGCCTTCATTCCAACCCCTCCACAACCAGTGATATTTTCCTGGCTGAAGAAACTCGCCTGGACAACGTGAGACTAGTTCCGGCCGTAAAATAACTCGAACAGTTTATATCCGATTTTAGCCCAACTTGGTGGAAGAGCTGAGAGTCATCAAACGAGGAAGCCTTTTTTTTTTTTTTTTTTTTTTTTTTTTTTAGAACAGGTTAAAGGACAGGATCACAGGGCAAGGGCAAGGTTCAGTTCCGGACAACAGATAACTCAAAAGTTTATATCCGATTTTAACCAACTGTGGTGAAAGAGTTGAGGGTCAGCTCATAAAAATAAATCTACGCCTATGGTCTGGAGTGTAGGAAATGTAAAAGTGAAAAAAAGGACTGAAGGTGGGAAATGAAAAGTAAATTATACCTGTGCATTTATCTCATTCACTCCCATGACGTGTATTGTATCTTGCTCCTGGTAGTGTCAGGCGATTTTATTTATTTATTATTTATTTATTTATCTATATATTTATTTATTTATTTATTCATTCATTCATTCATTCATTCATTTTATTTATTTATTTATGCATTCATTTATTTATTTATTTATTTTATTCATTCATTCATTCATTCATTTATTTATTTATTTATTTATTTAATCATTCATTCATTTATTTATTTATTTATTTTATTTATTTATTTATTTATTCATTCATTTATTTATTTATTTATTTATTTCATTTATTTTATTTATTTATCTCATTGATTTATTTATTTTATTCATTCATTCATTCATTCACTTATTTATTTATTTATTGTATATATTCTGCTGGGGTGAATCTCTTGTCCTGATGGGGTTAATAAAGGCTATTTTTAACCCCTACAGTTCGAAAAGTCTCTCTTAAGCTGAATAAAATTATCTGTGGCAGTACAACATATAAAACGTCGTCGAAGTGAGGGGTTGAAGAGAATTAAAAGGAAATTGAAAACGATATATATAAAATTACTTGGCATTTACTCTCACTACAAATCATATTTACACAAGATCCAAATTAATCTTAAACTACACAAGCCTAAAATGAGTCTTTCATAATTAAGCCAGACAGCAGACAGACAGATAGATACAGATAGACAGAAAGATATTGATAGATAAATAGACAGATAGACAACAGCCCCATTTTCTACTGATACCCAAAGTTGACATCTGGAACCAGGGACTCGTACATAACTTAGCAGCGGATCCAACTTGTTCCTTACGAAGATAAAACTTGACCAAACTTAAACACAAACCAGTCGACTCCAGTAAAAAAAAGAAAAAAAAAAAAAGCGAGGGGACAGGAGAAAGACGAAATAAACTTCGTCTTTCCTGAAAACAGAAAAACAAAAAGAAAAGAAAGACAGGAAGACCGCGGGAAATATGTGACTTTAACCACTTCAGTGTGATGACGTCTTATAGCCTATACGAGTAATTCATTCCTGTTATTTCAAGACGGTTTTATTCAGATTGAGTAACTTTATTAGCGTTTATTAGCCTCTTCAGTACCTGTGGCATCTCCGAAATTCGATAAAATCACTTTTAGTAGCAAGAACAAAGTAGACAATAATATATATATACTCTACATTTCTCTGGTACACAGTAGTGGTAGTAGTTGTGTTAGCAGCAGCAGGAGTAGCAGCAGCAGCAGCAGCAGCAGCAGCAGCAGCAGAGGCCCCTGGTTCATCTAAAACGTGAACCCAGTGGACTACACGCTGCAGTCCATCATTCTCCTTTCGGGGGATAGGGTGGGGAGGGAGGGACGTATATATAACCAAGCAGTTCCACCGCCCAGTCATATCTGTGCCACCACATGAAGGCGTCCCTCTCCAGCACCGCAGCAGGAGTAGAAATTAAAAGATCATTAAAGTCAGACCCAAGGTGACCTCAAACCGCCTACAGTAAACAGTCCAACCGCCTACAACAATTAAAAATAGAATAAAATAAAATAATTCACACTGACCACAAAATTTTCAAAGGGATTTCTGTTTTCCCGCAGGCCAGAATTTTTAGTGTATTTCAGTCCATGGCGACTTGGCGGCCACAACACACTCACTCAGGCGGCAACCAACACGCCCAAGTTCCATGCTGTTTTTTTTTTTTTTAAACTGTGGACGCTTTTTTTATATTATTTTTGACGCAGTGACCTCGATTCCCCTGCGAGTTGCTTTAATACTTGTTTTTGCTGTTGTTTTATTCCTTGTGTTTGTTGTATAATTTTCCAGTGTTGTTCCCAGAATTCCAACACTTCTTGCAGTCCACACCTTTAGACAGTAACAGTGCCTTCGTGTAAAAAAGCTTTCTATAAGTAAAATACATGTATTCCAGTGTGGCAGTCGAAACAGTAGAGCAAAACTGTCCCTTTGAATAATTCCAGAACCAACACAAAGCATAGCATGAAGCATTTCATGACTTTCGAATAACGGTACCGACATCGTATCTGAAAACTGTGGCCGGTCAGACTTATAAATTCTAGAACTGGAGACATAAATAAACTGAACTACTGTCAATTCAAAAGCCTCCACGATATACAGCATTCCAAGTTTTGAAAATAATCCGGCATTCCGTTCTAAGTACTGACCTATGAAAATGATTTCGTATCCAATTCTGAATTCTGACATGAAAAGTGCATTCCTTTGGTTCCATATTCCTTGTATTAAAAAAAAAAAAAAAATCTTCATCTGAAAGTTCTGATTAATGAGATTAAATTGATCCTGTCCTGCATTCATATCCTGCTCTGAAAATGCTGATTAATAAAATTAAATCCCTCATTCATTTCTAAGTTTTCACCGATGAAAGATAAATCCCGTATCTCATTCAGAAAGTTTTATACCTATGAATGTAAATCCCATAATTTTTAGCTCGTCCTGAATTTTGACGTGTAAAAATAAATACTGTACTCTGTTCTGAAATTTTCGACCTATAAAAGCGAATTCTATGTCCTGTTTTAATTTTGATCTGTAAAAGTATATTCCATTTCCTGTTCTGAAAGTTTTTACATAATTTGCATCACCAACACACGAGACGATACTCAGGTGTTATGTGCAGGATAAATCGCTGAGGAAGAGGTGTTGAGAAATCTCCATGACCACCCAAAATCCCGTGCCGCGCTCTGAACACACCGACCTATGAAAACCCGTGTATATTGGGGAAGGAAACAGCCGGATGAACACGCAGAGAACACCAATGTTTCTGGCACCTCACCGTGTTCACCTGCATACGTAAACACCAGCAAGGAAGGCAATATCTTCTTGGTTGGGATAGAAAGTGGTAGGGAATATCTGTGGATGAGAGAGAGAGAGAGAGAGAGAGAGAGAGAGAGACTTGGATAGGTGAAACATCTCTAACCTTAGAAAATATAAAATATAAAGACAGATAAATAGATAGATAGAAAAACAGATAGATATAGCTACAGACAGATAGATAGATATAGACATAGATAGATGGATGGATATAGATAAATAGATAGATAGATAAGTCATCTATCTATCTATTGCCAGACGCCTAATCCTGTAAGAGGTGGCCACAAACAAATAGCCTTAATGTCGCCCTGTCCCCTGCCATTTCACTGCCCCGCTCTCAGTTCACACTCCTCTTTCTCATATACCTCTCCACTCCATCCCTCCATTTCATCCTTGGCATCCCCCTCCCTCTCTCCCCCTCCACCTCACTCACATACACTCCTCGTCAGTCTCTCACTCTCCATCTTCAACACATTACCAAACCACCTCATTGTGTTTCTCCTAACGCTTCCTATCACATCCACATCCACACCACAACGCTCCTTCACACTCTCATTTGTCAGTCTGTCTCCATGTGACTCCACAGGCTCCTCTCAAATAACTCATTTCCACTGCTCCCACTCTTGACTTCCATCCCTCCAGCAAGGTCCCAAGCTTGTCTTCCATACGTTAGAGCTGCTATCACAATACTGTCATGTAGTATGTTTTTCACTTCCATGCTCACTTCTCTGTTTCTTATTACTGCTTTCATAGAACCAGCAACCTTTCTTCCTTGTTGTACCCTTTCGAGCACTTCATCCTCTAAACTTCCTTACTCATCACACTACCCAAGTACTTAAACGTACTCACATTTTCCATTTCCTCCTCATCCAACCTCACTGCACATTCACTGATTTCACTTCTGTCGAAGACCATAACTTTACTCTTCCCTACATTTACCTTTAGATTCCGTTTCATACACACTCTCCCAAACTCATCCACCAAGCCTTGCAGCTCCCCTTCGTCTTCACTTAACACACTATCATCTGCAAACAACGGTACAGGGAGTTTCCAAACATTGCCCTCTCTTATTAGGGCCCTCCAACATCCACTGCCCTACCTTGTATCTCAACCCCATCCATGAACAACCTTGGAGACATGACACATCCCTGTTTCAATCCAATCTTCAAGTAGAAAATTTACTCAGTTCACTATCCACACGCACTGTAGCCTTAGCACCCTCACACATACTCTTCACAACATTCAGCAACTTCCCATCTACTCCATATATTCTTAATACTTTCCACAGTCCTTGTCTATCCACCCTGTCATATGCATTCTCCAAATCCATGAAGGCCGCATACAACTTCTTTCCCCTCTCTAGAAACTATTCCACCAAGGATCTAAGAATGAAAATCTGATCTACACAACCTCTTCCCTTCCTAAAACCTTCTTGTTCTTCTTCAACTAATTCCTCTGTTCTTTCCCTAACTCTGTCAATAAGTATCCTACCATATACTTTTCCTATTACACTAAGAAGACAAATACCCATATGATTACCACACACTTCTTTTTTCCCTTTCCCTTTGTACAAGGGAATAATTATACCTGACTTCCAATCCTCCAGGACTCTACCGTCCTCTCAGGCCAATCCGCATATCTTCCACATCCATTCTACTACTATCTCTCCCCCATGCTTCAGCATTTCACCACACACTCCATCAATTCCTGGGGCTTTCCCCAATTTAACTTTCTTCATTGCTTCCACAACTTCCATCCTACTGATATTTTTCTCTTTGCTCACATCCCTCCGTCTTCCAGCCATTCCTCAACCACTTATACTCACATTATTTTCATTCTCTACGTTCAACAATTCCTTAAAGTGTTCTCTCCAACTGCTCACTTTTTCTCCCTTCTCCAATAGTAATCTACCATTTTTATCTTTCACTCCCCGACTAACTTCTTTAATACCCTGTCTAACTCTCTTTACCTCTTTCCAGAACATTTTCTTACATTCCCTCCACTTTACACTCAAATTCCTTCCAGATTCCTCATCCACTCTCTTCTTACTCTCTCTTACTAATCTTTTTACCTCTCTCTTCCTTTCTACATATAACTCTCTCTTCCGTCTCTCAACTTCTTCCACGCCCCTGTTTCTCATCCACTCCCTATATGCTTTCTTCTTTTGTGCCACAGCCTCTCTCACCTCTCCATTCCACCATGGTGTTCCTTGCATCCTCTTCCGTCTTCTCTTCACCCCATACACCACCTCACATGCACAGATTTCTTCTATGAATATCTTACACACACCTTCCACGTACCCCATCTGCTGCAATCCATGTATACCCAATCGTTCCTCCACTAATAGATAGACAGATAAGGACGTGATTTTTCTAAATAAATAAATAGATAAACAAACTCTTGAGAAGATTATTCATTTTTTATTATCTTCAGAGAGTTGAAAGCAGGAAATGAATTAAATAAACTTGGGGTGAAACTCTTGCAGAAACTTAGCACTCCCAAGGTACACTCTGTCTTACTGAAACAAGGAGAGTGTAATAAGTGAAACGTGCCTTGAACTGCAACAAAGATATAACACTCCCTAGGAACGTTCTATCTTCTTAACACTGAGCAAGGTAGAAAGAGACAGCTGAAGTGAAGTGTGGTTAAAACTGCCATACAAAAGAGACTTAAAACTTCCAAGGAACACTCCGTCGTCTTGAAACTGAAAGAGGTCTAAAGGAAGGAGTGAAGTGTCTAAGTTAGGGATTTTATTTTGCAGGGAACGTAAAGCTTAAGAATGAACACTGTATATGTCCTTGAACTAAGATACAGACACAAAAGTGGAAAAGAAGTAAAATGTGTGTAAAGTGAGCGCTTAACTGGCTTTTAGGCTGAATAAAAGGGGGAAAAAGTGAGATAAGTGAACAAATATTAACCTGAAAAAATACATCCCTAGCGGGAAAAAAAATCGATGCACTGATAAGCTTATAACAACACCGCATCTAAATAGGAAGATGTATGTTGAACTGCACATAAAATTAGCCAACCATGGAGAAGGAACTGAATAAGCAAAACGTATTAAGTAAGAATATGATTAAGAAATAAAGCAATCTCACAAAGAAAAAAAGAAAAAGAAAAAGATTCATCACATTAAGAAAGACAAGAAAAAACTACTGTCAGCTGCAGAAGGAAATAAGTCATAGATAAGAACAGATTAAATATTAAGGAACAGGAAAATGCACTACAGTATGAAAGAGTATTGAGACAATATAACTGAGGAAAGGAAAAAAAGTTTACGGGAAAATAATGAGGACGGAATAAAAACAGAAAACAATGAGTACAGAAAAGGGAAGGAAAAGAGATTTATAGAGAAAAACACAGAATGATTAAAACGAATAAACTGAGAGAAAAGCCTCAGTAAGGATAACATGAAACGATAAATGAAGAAGCTAAGAGTATACATGAACAAGGAAACTGAATTAGAAATAACAAACACTGATAAGAAATAGAAAAAAAGGTAAAAAATACAGTAATAAAACATTAATAATATACACAAGCAATAAGACACAGAAATAATAAGAATAACACTACGAATAACACCAAGAAGAAAACATTGACAGAAAAAGAAAACTGAAAAATAGTAAAGAAATCAACTAAGTTATGTAAAATAACACTAAGATTATATAAAATCAAACGACAAAACTCTGAAAGATCAACAGGAAAGTAAGAGAAAGAAAAGTTTACAGATAAAAAAAGGAGAGCATAAAGAGCAAAACATCAGTAGGAAAAGTGAGAATAATATAACGCTCATTTACGTCGAAATTACTCAGAAAAAAGAACAACATCAGGTGAAAGAAAAAATACCGAAAAAAAAATCCCAGTTTTCATCATTTTGGCACATAATTATCCCAGTAAAAAATTTAGGACAAGAGGCAAGCTGAATAATTAAATAGGATGATGCAGTAGGAGAGAACATAACAGAGAGGAAAAAGACTCATCTAAAGAATAAGAAAAATAACATGCAAGGGAAAATAATAACGAGGGAGAAATAGGTGAGAGAAAGAGTCAGACGGAAAATATATAAATTAATTGCTTCCACCTCCCTCAGAGATAATAATAAACTGGAAAGGAGAAAATCAAACAAAAAGGAAGTAAAAGAGTGGGGAAAAAATAAAGTGAGAAGAAGACGCAGGTGGGAACGACAATAGCTAGTTACATCTCAGTACTGAAGGGAACCAGTAAGCAAAACAGAGGAAAGAAAAGACAATAAAGACAGAAGTATAAGCAAGAAGAAATATGGAGAAGTGAAAAGTATGTGAAAGAAAGTATAAGGTGACAAAGAGAATAAAACAAAAGAAAGCAACTGGTAAAAATGAAAATGAGAAACACACTAGAGAATGGGAGAAAAACACTAGAGAATGGGATAAAAATATAAGCTAGCTGTACCCTCCTTCCTATATGAAAAAAACATAACCAGGAAAAAGAGAAAACTGAAAAAACCGAGAAGAAGAATACCGAAAAAATATATATATCGTTGGCTACACCCAGTTGCCGAAAAAAACAAACAGTTAAAGTGAGAAAGGGGATAACGCTGAAAAAATAATAAACAGCAAAAGATAAAAACAAAAAATAGTGAGAAAAAGAATAAAGCGGAGAAAAGGGTACCATTTACTACACCCAGTGGCCAAAAGGTAAACAAGAAAGGAGGAAAGATGACAGAATAAAAGTTGAGATAAATAGTTAACTCCACCCAACTACCAAAAAATATTAATAAACAAAAATAAAGAGAATAGGGTGAGAATAAAGTGTAAAAAAAAATTAACTGCATCCCATTGCCATAAAAAATAAACAGGAAAAAAGACAAACGAAGAAAAGGAGAACAAAGTGAGAAAAAAGAATAAAGTGAAGAAAAAAAATATTAACTGGACTCAACTTCCACCGTTCTCAAGAAAACCAACTAAGCCACCATGAAGCTGACTCTCTACCTCACCTGGTCCTCCTTCTTTATCAGTAAGTACAACAACAGTTCATTTTCTTAGCTATAAGTACTGTAGTAAAGAGGTACTGTGAAAAATGAAGAGTATTTAATGATGACTCAGTTGCTGATTAGCGTCCAAAACATTAAAGTAAAAAGCCAATGTAAAGTTGAAGTGTGAAGTAATGAGTTGGTTCTGTGGTCGTAAAGATTTAAATTAAAATCTAAAATGCAATGTAAAGAGAAATTTGTAAAAGTAACGATGAGTCATTTGTTGAGCTGTGGATAATCGGTGGAGTGCAGCATTATGACGTTAATTCATAAGAAGCTGTTAGTGTATGTGGCTGCCCTAATATTAATAAACCACCTGGAAACTTCAAATATAAATCAGCAGAATCCATAACCTGATTCAGAAGTTCATGGAGAAAAGAGACGATTAAATTGCTGCGAGTAAAGCATGAGTAATATGGAGGTGAGTACGATAGAATGACATGAAAAAAAAGTGAGGTAAGTTGGAGTATGACATAAAAATCGAGGACAGGGTATAATATGGATCAATATATTTCCACAGGTTAATTATTAGTAACCAGAGACTAAGAGGATGGCTAGAATGCTGTAAGAGTGTAAGAGAGAGACTGATGTTTGAAAGGAGATGCGTTACCTCTTCAGTCTACGTACGTCTTTTTTGTTCACTCTTCCAGCCACCAAATGATTTATGTTCAGATTATGAGAGTAGTCTAAAAACGGAAGGGTTAATGAAGGCTATATCTGACCCCTCCATGTCGAAAATGTCTCTCCTCAGTTATAATCGGAGAGAGAGAGAGAGAGATTCGTACTGAAATGACTGAGACTGAATATTTGGGAGTGAGAAAAGAATAAATATTAACAGTAAGAAATAGATGTTATAAGAAATCTAAGGCTGTGAGTTCGAAAAATCTAACAGGAGGCATATCGGCTAAGGACATCAAAAAAATAATTTAAAAAAAGGTTGATGTACTGAACTCGTTAAGATGAAAGAGTATTTGCAGGTGTGAGAAATAAGTTAATATTATGAGGTAGGGCTGGAAGGTTGTATTTTTGCACAGTGTACTGAAGTTAATATACTGTTCTGTGGAGCAAGTTCTGTACTGAGTAATTAAAATGCCCTGCTGCCCCGTGCTGTGTGTTGGGTTGTACTGTGATGCTGTATTGTGCTGGGTTGTCTATTGTGTTGTGTTGTTTTATGCTGTGCTGTGTGTTTCGTATCATTTTGCTGTGACGTACTGGTATATGATGCGCTGTGCTGTGCTGTGCGTTCCAGTATACCGTGCAGTGTGCCATTTGTGCCGGTATATGTTGTGCTGTGTGCTGTGCTGTGTTGTGCTGTGCGTTCCAATATACCGCGTAGTGTGGTGTGAATGATGCTGTTAATTGCGATGGGTTTTAATCAAGCACCGTGGCTATCCTCAAAGGGTTAAGGTGCTCACTCGTGGGTGAATGATGCTGTGGTAGACTCATTGCGGCCCCGATGCCTATGTTATGCTGTGTTATCCTGTGTTATGGTGGTGAGGTGCTGTGTTACTCTGTGCTATCATGAGTACCGGCTGAGTTATGCGTGTTATCCTGTGTTAAGATGGTCATGTGGCGTGTTACCCTCTGCTATATTTGTAGCTGCTGTGTTATCCTATGTTGTATTCTGTAGCTGCTGTGTTATCCTTTGCAGTACTGCGTAAGTGCTGTGTTATCCGGTGTCGCATTTTCGAAGTGCTATTTTGCCTTGTGTGCTATGTTACGTTGTGAAGGTGCTGTGTTTTGTTGGGACTGTGTTATACTGTGTTATGCAGTACATTGCCAAGTTGTTGCCACATTTTGTGAGTGTTGTGCTATGCTGTGTTATGCTGCGCTGTGTTGTTTGTGCTAATGTCTTATGCTGTGGTGGTGCCTTGTTATGTTGTCCTTTTTCGTAACTATTATGGCGTCTCATACCAGTGCTGTGTTATGCTGTGTACTGATGTGCTGTGTCCTATGCTGTTCTGTTCTTGTGCTGCATCATACTGCTCACTGCCAGTATTCTGTCATATATTGTGCTATACTGTGCTATGGTATGCTATGCCGTGCTGTTATGTTGCGCTGTGGCGGTGTTACTCTGTACTGCCATGCCGCGTTGTGCTGGCGCTGTGTTATGCTGTGCGGTTATGATGAGTTATGCTGTAACAAGAGTGCTATTATGCTGTGCCGTATTATGCTGTGCTATACTGCGTTGTGGCCGTGCTGTGTTATGATGTGATGTTACTGTGTTAGGCTGTGCAATGCTTTCCCATGCCGTGTTGTGTTATGCTGTGTTGTGTTTGCTGTGTTTTCCTATGCCGTTCTGTGTTATGCTGTGTTATGCCGTTCTGTGTTATGCTGTGTTATGCCGTGCTGTGTTATGCTGTGTTTTGCTATGCTGTGTTGTGTTTTGCTGTGCCATGCTGTGTTTTGCTATGTCGTGTTGTGTTATGCTTTGTTTTGTTATGCCGTGTTGTGTTATGCCGTTCTGTGTTATGCTGTGTTATGCCGTGTTGTGTTATGCTGTGTTGTGTTTGCTGTGTTTTCCTATGCCGTGTTCTGTTATGCTGTGCTTTGTTATGCCGTTCTGTGTTATGCTGTGTTATGCCGTGTTGTGTTATGCTGTGTTTTGCTATGCCGTGTTGTGTTTTGCTGTGCCATGCTGTGTTTTGCTATGTCGTGTTGTGTTATGCTTTGTTTTGTTATGCCGTGTAGTGTTATGCCGTGCTGTGTTATGCTGTGTTTTCCTATACCGTGCTGTGTTATGCTGTGTTAAGCTGTGTTATGCCGTGCCGTGCCGCCGGGGTCTGTCCTGCTGTGATCAGTGGACCAGGTTTGGAAAGGGATTTGCTTTCTGTGTGGTCGCTGAGTGCAGGTGTGTGTAAATGTGCCGTGTGTGTGTGTGTGTGTGTGTGTGTGTGTGTGTGTGTGTGTGTGTGTGTGTGTGTGTGTGTGTGTGTGTGTGTGTGAGAGAGAGAGAGAGAGAGAGAGAGAGAGAGAGGACAATATATTCTAGTCTTTGTGAGTGTGTGTGCATGAGTTTGAATAATTGCGTGCATCATTATTCTTGCGTGTGTGTACTCCTACTCCAAATTCTGGAATGCGTCTCTGCCAGCTGCTAAAACTTGTGTGTGTGTGTGTGTGTGTGTGTGTGTGTGTGTGTGTGTGTGTGTGTCCTCACTTGTAAGTTAAAGAACGTGTGTATGTTTGACTGTGAATTCATACTGAGAGAGAGAGAGAGAGAGAGAGAGAGAGAGAGAGAGAGAGATGTACGGGATGCGTGTCATTTGCCAGTCACGTATAATTACTTCCCCTTGAATCAGTCACTTCATCTAGTATCCTTCATATGTGGGGGTGATGTTGATATTAAACTGAACGTGAACTCGGTGGACTGCAGGCTCAAGTCGCTCTTCCCCTACAGTCCACCATTCTCCTCTTGGGCGGAAAGGAGTTGAGGGACGTGTGTAGAACCGCGTAACGGGGCCACCCTGTTATTTTGGTGTCACTACATGAAGGCGTCCCTCTCCTGGACCTCTGTATGTGGTACAAGGTTTTTATAAAGAGGAATTTCAGCCGAGGATAATAAGTTCGCCCGTCCCTTAAATGTCGCAGCTAAGTAACCTAGTCCCGGGTTCCTACGCTCCTGAAAGGGGAGAAAAAGGGACTGGACGATGGATGAATGGATGGATGGATTGCAGGTCGATGATTATGGAATTTGAGCCTTGCCCTGCTTCGGAATTTGAGAGTGTGGGAATCTGTGTAGATGAGTGTTTCAGATATTCGTGTCGTTGACATCGCTGTTATTTTATGTTTGTTACCCCCAGTCAGTTTTGCTCGGTACTGGGAAGACCTCATGTAGTGACGGGCATATGAAGGCTATATAATTGATCTTTACAGTTTGAAAAGTCTGGCCTAAGGTGTGTAGAGCTGTCTTTCTTAAACGTTCGACTCTGGGCATACGCTTGACTGCCCGTTTCCTGATGCCCAGCCGTCCTCCTACTTACTATACATCTCCACATGTCACCATTTCCGTGCTTACATCCCCCGTCCAGTGTGAATAATGCTAGGGTTGTCTCATACGGGACTGGTGTATTGGTATTTGCGGGAGTATTTTTACATGCTGGAGAGTCTTTTGGTGGATCAGTAAAATCTGCTGTAAAGAAATTCAAATTGCCATATTGTTCCCTGCCCCAGCCGGGATTCAAACTTAGGTCCACTGAGACACGTCCCCACCGATTTCATAGTGCAATCTCCACTACCCCTTTCATTACAGGACATCTTTCTTAATATGAATTAAGTGGTGTGTTGTGGCATTGTATATTAATGTCAGGGAGGACTGCTTCTGAAAGTAAAGGAATGAAATTGGCTATTCTGTTTTCACTTTAACTTGGCCTAAATTGCCACCTCCATCGTGAATATTAAGTTACAGCGATAGGTTAACACTAGGATATGACGCTAGCCATGAAGATGTGTTATGGAATGGACCTACAGACACACATTTTTTTTTTCTTTTTATGCCACTGAACTACATGAAATAAGCTGCAAAAGGATGAAAATCTGGGTCAAGTTGAGGAGAATGAACTATGGTTGTGTGCTCGGAACTGGTCCATTAATAAGGCTAATAAATGAAGAGCATAGCCTCATGAAATCAATCACAGAGACAAATTGAATACCATGAGAAATTAAATTAGAGTGAGAATGTGTAAACGGACAACACAAGACAATAAACCCAGCACTAGATGTGACATTAATTTCTGTCCTCATTTCTATTAACTCGCCTTGGCTTTTGCGACTCATCCTCAGCTGAATAAAATCGTCTGGGTCAATCTGTAATAGGAATGCTAAAGTTATCCTAATCATGAGAGGGTTAAGAGTACCAGTATTAACTCTTAGGCTCCTATGACTCACTCTCAGCTGAATAAAATCGTCTGGCATTAGCTATGATGGAATGCTTGTGTTACCAGGATCATGAAAATATTAAAAGAGTATAAAAAGAATAATAGTGTTCGCCGTGGCAGGACAAGGTTAAGGTAATTAGCCTGAACAATGGTGGAATTTACTCCTCTATTTCCGAGTGATTGGAATGATTACATGAGGCTACACCCTAATTATTACGTTGATGAGACTATTTAATTAGGTGTACAGGCAATTAACTCCTTCGCTGTAATTAATTATATCTGTATTTTATTCATGCTTTCTCCAGATGATACTTTTATGGTAATGAACGGGTTTTTGAACGGCACGGCTCTGATATAGCTTTTGCTTAATTCTATTTTTTTGGGGAGAGGGATCCAGTGAATATGCAGAAAGAAAACTATAAACTCTCTCTCTCTCTCTCTCTCTCTCCGATACCAACTGCCGTCAAAAACGAAGTGATGTCATTGCTCCCCATCACAACACACACACACACACACACACACATATTCTGACCACCTGAATATGCACTGAGAAGTCGTTGCTCTCCATCACCACACACACACACACACACACACACACACACACATTCTGACCACTTGAATATGCACTGAGAAGTCATTGCTCTCCATCACCACACACACACACACACACACACACACACACACACACACATATTCTGACCACCTGAATATGCACTGAGAAGTCATTGCTCTCCATCACCACACACACACACACACACACACACACACACACACACACACACACACACACACACACACACATTCTGGTCATCTGAATATGCACTGCGAAGGGAAAATCGTACACACCAAGTAATACTACCGGTAATGTGATGCACGACACTTTACATAACACCGCTGACGACCATTTCCAAGTCCACAGAGGCGAGGGAGTGGAGAGGTTATAAAGCCTTCTGAAATAATATTAAGTCTTGGTTAAATTACTTCTCTGTATTTAGTTTCTTTTATGAGGACTGATATTTGATTAAGTTATATCCCTGGTACTCTTCTGTGTTTTTGTACATTCATACTTCTGTTCAGTATTTACTCTTTGTCCAGAATTTCGTCCTTTTGCAGCTTATTTCTCGTAGTTCAGTGGCAGAAAAAGGCAATGCTACGGCTTCCCATTCTTTTCATTGAACTTCCCCGTGACTAGCATTATACTGGAGTGTTAATCTTTGTTGCAGGTCAGTAGCCAAGACGAAGAAATGGTAATTTCAGGCCAAGTTAAAGTAAGAATAGTAAATGCCATATTCTGTTAAATGCGGCTAGCAGCAACAAACAGAATTATACCTACAGTCTAAGTAAAGTGTGTGTGTGTGTGTGTGTGTGTGTGTGTGTGTGTGTGTGTGTGTGTGTGTGTGTAATTCTTTAGTAAGGCTCACATACAACTTCTTCAGTCAAATAAACCCAGACTTTAACATACATAAGTTAGAAGAAATTTTAACGATTTGTTTATGGTTATTGTGGTAGAAATCAAGTACTGGCCCCTTCCTTCCTTCCTTCATCCTCTCCCTCCCTTTCCTTCACCTCCTCCCTACCCCTCCTCCCTCCACCCTCACCCCCTCCCCTTCCCCCTCATCGCCTCCCTGTGGATCGAGGTTTAAGGGGGTATCGACCAACTCCCCCTCCCTTCTACCCTCCCCACTCCCACCTTCTTCACCTCCACAATTTCATCCTTTCTCCCTCCTTCCCTCCATCACCTCTTCCCCTTCTTACTTCCATCACCTCTCCTTCCTCTCATTTACCTAATTCTCCTTATCCCCCACCCCCCTTTTTTCCTTCATCCTTTCATCATCTTCCATCCCTTTCCCTATTAATATAATTTCCCTTCCCTTTCCTTTCCCCCCTAACCCCCTTCCTTCCCTTTCTTTCTCTTTTCTCACCCTTCTTTTCTCTTTCTCTGAATCCCCTCTCCCTCCCTTCCTTTCGTTTCCACTGAAATTCTCTCCCCTCCCTTCCTTTCCCACCCCTCACACCCTTCCCCTCCCTTCATTTCCCTTCCTTCCTAACCCTTCCCCTTTTTTTTCCTTCCTTATCTCCCATCCCTTCTCCTTCCCTTCCGCTCCCTTTCACCCTAAACCCATCCACTCCCTTCCTTTTCCTGCTTCCTCTACCTTCCCTTAAACCAGCCTCAAATCCTCAACCACCCTCCATTTATCCTCCCTCCTTCTTCTGCCTGGCCATCCCCTCCACACTACGCCTTCCTCTCCCCTCCCTCCACACTACGCCTTCCTCTCCCCTCCCTCCACAAATCCCTACCCCTTCCACCCTAACTCTGACCTTTCTCAAACCTTCCATCTATTTCTCTTCTTGAATCTTTTCTTTCTTATTCCCTTCCCCTCCCTCCTTCCTCCTCACCCTTTCCTCCTACTCCCTCGCCCCTCCTACATCTCTTCCTCGATCTCCATCTAGCCCCTGTTCTCTCCTTCCCCTTCCTCTACAACCACTCTTACTCTCCAGACCTATATTCTCCTCCCCTCCATTCATCTGCTTTTCTCCCTCCATTCCTCTGCTTCATACCCACACTCCTCTTCTTCTCCTCCTCCTCCTCCTCTCTCATTCCCCTTCCCCTTCCATCATCTCCCCTTCCTTCTACCTTTTCTTATTTGTCGCACTCCCGCATTTCTTTTCTTCCTCCTTCATTTTCTCTGATTCCTCCCTTCTCTTGTACTGCTCTTTCTCTTCCACCTCCTCTTACTCCATCCCCTTCCCCTTCACCTCGGCCTCTCTCACACCCTCCTCCTCCTCCAATACTCCCCTAACCCCTAACCCCTCCTCTCCCCCCATCACCCCTTCCCCCACTCCCCTCACCCCGGAGTTTTATTCATGGTGACAATTTATTGGATCGGCGACCAAACTCGACCCCACGTACACACACACACACACACACACACACACACACACACACACACACACACACACACACACACACACACACACACACACACACACACACACACACACACACACAAAGAGATCCTCCGGCGACACACTTGCACACTCACACTCGCGCCCCCATTCTAATTTTTTATCAAACACACACACACACAGCTTTGGAGCTACATACTTTACCGGAATACTTAAGTTTCCCCCTGGTATTTTTCATCAGAATTATCGTTCATATTTCATACTGCTGTGTGTGTGTGTGTGTGTGTGTGTGTGTGTGTGTGTGTGTGTGTGTGTGTGTGTGTGCGTGCGTGCGTGCGTGCGTGCGTGTGTGTGTGTGTGTGTGTGTGTGTGTGTGTGTGTGTGTGTGTGTGTGTGTGTGTGTGTGTGTGTGTGTGTGTGTGTGTGTGTGTGTGTGTGTGTGTGTGTGTGTGTGTGTGTGTGCTAGCGCGCAAGATATAATACACTTCCAGTAATTTTATTCTTTGCTAGAATTTGGCGGAATTTTAAAGTTGCCAGATTTCATGACGTAAATTATTTAGGGTATTTGTGCTGGGAAGGGGTTGGTGATAGCCAATACCCTCTTCAGGCACAAAATGATCCACAGGTATGCATGGCGAGTGATGAGAAGGGTGCATGGTGAACTGAATGAAAGGAAGGCAATGATTGATTATATATGTGTGGATGAAAGGATGCAAAGATGTGTGATGAATGCAAGAGCGTATAGAGGTTGGAGGAGTGGACTTTCTGACCACCACTTGGTGGTGGTCAGAATCACTGTCCAAGTAAAATGGAGAAACAGAAGAAAGGAAGGACGGGAGGAAGGAGTATATGCAAGGAGAGTGGAAAGGTTACAAGAGGATGAGAAAAAGGCAGAATATAAGAGAGAAGTGGAGGAACGATTGGGTAAATATGAATAGGAACAGATGGGGGACGTGGAAGGAGTGCCCAAGATATTCACAGAAGAAATATGTGCAGCATGTGGGGTGCTGTGTGGGGTGAAGAGAAGACGAAAGGGTGTGCAAGGAACAGCATGGTGGAATGAAGAGGTGAGACAGGCTGTGGCACAAAAGAAAAAAGCATATAATGAATGGCTGAGAAACAGGGGCGTGGAAGAAGTTGAGAGACGGAAGAGAGAGTTCTATGTGGAAAGGAAGAGAAAGGTGAAAAGATTAGTAAGAGTGAGTGAAAAAGAGAGTGGATGAGGAATTTGGAAGGAATTTGAGTGTAAAGTGGAGAGAATGTATGAAAATGTTCTGGAAAGAGGTAAAAAGAGTCAGACAGGGTGGCAATGATGTTAGTAGGGGAGTGAAAGATAAAAATGGTGGATTGCTAGTTGAGAAGGGAGAAAAAGTGAGCAGTTGGAGAGAACATTTTAATGCATTATTCAACATAGACAGTGAAAGCAAAGCGAATATAAGTGGCTGGGAAGTGGCTGGGAGAAGGAGGGAAGTGAGAAGACAGGAAGAAATTAGTAGGATGGAAGTTGTGGAAGCAATGAAGAAAGTCAAAATGGGGAAAGCCCCAGGAATTGATGGAGTGTGTGGTGAAATGCTGAAGCATAGGGGAGAGATAGTAGTAGAATGGATGTGGAAGACGTGCAGACTGGCCTGGGAAGAAGGTAGAGTCCCGGAGGATTGGAAGTCAGCTATAATTATTCCCTTGTAAAGCGGAAAAAGAAGTGTGTGGTAATCACAGGGGTATTTGTCTTCTTAGCGTAATAGGAAAAGCGTACGGTAGGATACTTATCGACAGAGTTAGGGAAATAACGGAGGAATTAGTTGGAGAAGAACAGGGAGGCTTTAGGAAGGGAAGAGGTTGTGTAGATCAGATATTCATTCTTAGATCTTTAGTGGAAAAGTTTCTAGAGAAGGGAAAGAAGTTGTATGTGGCCTTCATGGATTTGGAGAATGCATATGACAGGGTGGACAGACAAAGATTGTGGAAAATATTAAGAATATATGGAGTAGATGGGAAGTTGCAGAATGCTGTCAAGAGTATGTATGAGGGTGCTAAGGCTGCAGTGCACGTGGATAGTGAATTGAATGAATTTTACTATTTGAAGGTTGGGCTGAAACAGGGATGTGTCATGTCTCCTTGGTTGTTCATTCTGTATAAGGAAGAAGTTATAAAAGAGATCCAGTACAAGGTAGGGCAGTGAATGTTGGAGTGGCCCTAATGAGGGAGGGCAGTGTTTGGAAACTCTCTGTACTGTTGTTTGCAGATGATACTGTGTTGTTAAGTGAAGAGGAACGGGAGCTGCAAGGCTTGGTGGATGATGAGTTTGGGAGAGTGTGTAAGAAACGGAATCAAAAGGTGAATGTAGGGAGGAGTAAAGTTAAGGTCTTCGAGAGAGGTCAAGTCAGTGAATGTACAGTGAGGCTGGATGGTGAGGAAATGGAAAATGAGAGTACGTTTAAGTACTTGGGTAAGGTGATGAGTAAGGATGGAAGTTTGGAGGGTGAAGTGCTTGGAAGAGTACAACAAGCAAGAAAGATTGCTGGTTCCTTGAAGGCAGTGATAAGAAACAGGGAAGTGAACATGGAAGTGAAAAATTTATTACATGACAGTATTGTGATACCAACTCTAACGTATGGAAGTGAAGCTTGGACGTTGTTGGAGGGACAGAAGTCAAGAGTGAGAGCAGTGGAAAGGAGTTATTTGAGAGGAGCCTTTGGAGTCACATGGAGAGACAGACTGACAAATGAGGATGTGAAGGATCGTTGTGGTGTGGACGTGGATGTAATAGGATGCGTTAGGAGAAACACACTGTGGTTTGGCCATGTGGAGAGGATGGAGTGTGAGAGACTGACGAGAAGAGTGTATGTGAGTAAAGTGGAGGGGGAGAGAGGGAGAGGAAGGCCAAGGATGAGATGGAGGGATGGAGTAGAGAGGTATATGAGAGAGGGGGGTGTGAACTGGGAGCAGGGCAATGAAATGGCGAAGGGACAGGGTGACGTGGAGGCGATTTGTTTGTGGCCACCCCGTATCAGGGATTAAGGCGTCTGGCAATAGACAGATAGATAGATTTTTCATCAGAATTATCGTTCATATTTCATACTGCTGTGTGTGTGTGTGTGTGTGTGTGTGTGTGTGTGTGTGTGTGTGTGTGTGTGTGTGTGTGTGTGTGTGTGTGTGTGTGTGTGTGTGTGTGTGTGTGCAGTTCTGCTATTAAAAAAGAAAAACTTCCAGTAATTTTATTCTTGGCTAGAATTTGGCGGAATTTTAAAGTTACCAGATTTCATGACGTAAATTATTCTGAGCATTTTGGCGAACTGGGTATAACAGGAGAAAATAATACATCCCTGACACTTATAAAAGAAAAATGGCATTACTAACACAAATAAATATAAGACATCAATAAAGGTAAAGAAAGCAAAACATCACTAGCAGGATCAAAAATAAGACAAGACAACAAAAACTAAGGCTTTTCTAAGTTTAAAAAAAAAAGTAATAAGGCATCAATGACACTAGCAAAAATAAAACATCAATAAAACTAGCCAAAAATAAAGCATCACTACCAAAAGCAAAAAATAAGACAAAGCTAAGGAGGAGAAAAATCAGGCTTTACTAAGGTCTCCCTAACATAATAAAACACAGACACACACACACACACACACACACACACACACACACACACACACACACACTCAGAAAAATAATAAAACACTATTTTGAAGCCATGGCCAAAAGTTTGAGACTATTTTATACAATGGAATGGCAAAGGGTTTCTGAACTATACAAGGTGGTAGGGATGCGCCCGTGCAGAAGGAGAGAGGAAGTGGGGCAGTGAGAGGTGTGGAATTGTGATGTGTGTGAAGTGTGCAGGTGTGAGGTGCGGAAGTGTGAGATGTGAAAATTTACTTAGTCGCTGTGTGATAACTGTGTGAAAAGTGTGAGGTGTGGTAGGTAAGGGTGTGAAAGTGTGTGGAGTGGCAGAGGCGGAGTGATTTGTGTGCAGGTTGTGGAAGCGTAAGCTACTGGCTCTGAGGCGTGAGATGTGTGTGTGTGTGTGTGTGTGTGTGTGTGTGTGTGTGTGTGTGTGTGTGTGTGTGTGTGTGTGTGTGTGTGTGTGTGTGTGTGTGTGTGTGTGTGTGTGTGTGTGTGTGTGTGTGTGTGTGTGCGTGCGTGCGTGCGTGCGTGCTTGTGTGTGTGTGTGTGTGTGTGTGTGTGTGTGTGTGTGTGTGTGTGTGTGTGTGTTTAAGTGAGTGTATGTACAGTACGAGTATATACATGCTTTAATGCACGTGAGCCAGATGTGCCTGTACTATTGCGTTCATTATTGTGTTGACCCATTTGTGCCTGTTCTTGTATTTCACTGCATTTGGATTTTTTCTTCCTTTGTTAAAGATTTCGCCCTTTATTTGTGATTATTTTAAATTACGGATAGAAAGAGTCAGAAAGACAAGTAGACAAACGGACAGAAACACAGGCAGACAGACAAAGATAGGTAGGTAGGTAGGTAGGTAGACAGACAGATAGATAAAAAGACAGATAGACAGGTGGATGGATAGAGATGGAGATAGATACAAATAGATATAGATACATAGATATGTAGGTATTTCCACATACTATATCTATCTATCTATCTATCTATATATATATATATATATATATATATATATATATATATATATATATATATATATATATATATATATATGAAATTTTTTATCACCAAACTAAAAGGGAGAAAAGAGGAAAACTCTCTTTCTCACTCTCTCTCTCTCTCTCTCTCTCTCTCTCTCTGTATATATATAAGTGGTAGGTGGGGGCGCTCACCATCCACTCATTCGATGTAGTGCTGCTCTCGGGCGTCTGCCCTTTCCTCTCCTCCAGCCTTCTTTCCTTCCATCCTCCTGTCTTCCTTTTCTTCATTCCTTCCTCGTCTTTCTGCCTACGGGTGACTTTACACTCCCTCTTCTGTCTTTCTTTCCTCCATTCTCTCCTCTTCCTTCTGCTTGTGGGTGACTCAACACTAAGTGACAAGCCAAATGGTTTCCTGTACACCAGGAAATCATTTACTACGCTGGGTGGTAACCATATAACCAAATTATGGCGCCTGGTGGCTTAGTGGGTAATAATGTTGCTCCAGTCGGATTGAGCCGGTGAAAGTTTATATCCAAGGGTGGTTGGGGTTTATTGCTCACGTAATGCCACTAAGAGATGAGTGACGCTAGTCACTCTCATCTTAAATGTCAGGACCAACTTGCCTAGCCTGGGATCCCATGCTCCTCATGGGGCAACACAGGATTGGATGATATATATATATATATATATATATATATATATATATATATATATATATATATACAGAGAGAGAGAGAGAGAGAGAGAGTGAGAAGATTGGATGATGGATATATATATATATATATATATATATATATATATATATATATATATATATGTGTGTGTGTGTGTGTGTGTGTGTGTGTGTGTGTGTGTGTGCAGCACAAAACTGCCCTAATTAAAATTTTTAAATTATACGTAAGGCTCAGAATTCCTCAATTTAAAACAATAAAACAATTATTTATATAGCACAAAGCTCAACCAATCAAAAACACATCCATAAATATGAAAATAAATCACAGGACCGAATAATCACATAATCTGGCAGGCTCATATCAGGCGGGCTCTATTAAAACAGTGTAATTAGCAAAAGTCCTCTATCATATTACATAATTACTTTCATGAACAAAAGCAGCCACAATATTTACAGTTATACCAAAGAGCCAAATAGGAAGGCAAATGAAATAGCCCATCCCAAAATATAACTGATATTAAAGACGAAAAAGCAGATAACTAAACTCTATAAAAATTAACACTCGGAAGCCAAAAAATATACAGGTATACAAAAAAAAAAAAAATACAAACAGGAAGGTAAAGAATGTATCCCGAAATATAGCTCATGTTAACAATAAAAGTGTGGAAAACCAAAATCTGTACAAATTAACACCAAAATCTGTAAAGATTAACACCCTCAGGAGCACCCGTAAAATATACAGGTATATAAAAAAATATACAAATAGGCAGGCAAATAGTATACCCCGAAACACTGCTTACATTGAAGACAAAATGCAAAAACACAAAAATCTGCAAAAATTAACAAAGACAAAAATGCAAAAAAAAAAAAAATCTGCAAAAATTAACAAAGACAAAAATGCCAAAAAAAAAATGCAAAAAATTAACAGACAAAAATACAAAAAAAAAAAATCTGCAAAAAATTTAGACAAAAATGCAAGAAAACAAAAATCTGCACAAAATTAACAAAGACAAAAATGCAAAAAAACAAAAAAAAATCTACAAAAATGTAAGAGTCAGGCTGCTACGACTCACTTCCAGCTGAATAAAAATAAAAAAACTATGTGGTGTTAGTTGGAACAGAATACTAAATATGTGAAAGCCAAGGGAGGGCGACAGGTACTGGTGCCATTATTAACAATCGCTGGCTCCTATGACTCATTATCTGGTGAAAAAAATAATTAAATAAAAAACTGCCTTACGCTAGCTAGAGCAGAGTCCTAAAGTAGTCCCCTCCAGGATAAGATCTAAAAACAAAAACAAAAAAGGTGAAAATCTATCCTCTACAAAATGTGTGAAATAAAAAAAAAGAGGTGAGGGATATATACTTCAAAAAATACTTTAACACACACACACACACACACACACACACACACACACACACACACACACACACACACACATACAAACACACAAACTAAAATAAGGAGACGCCAAAAAATCAAAATAAAAAAACGTGAAACTATACGCCAAATAGAAAAATATCGAATAAACATAGGGGACGAAAAAAAAAAAATAGAAAAAGCAAAATTATAAGCAAAAATATATACTTACCCAAATTTTTTTTAATCTGTAAAATTGTGAAGGCTGGGCAGGCAATTTCAGCGCTCCACTGATACTGTAATGTAAGAGGCTGTAATGTTGTGTAATGTGTGTACTGTAACGTGGCGCTTTGTAATGTAATGGACTGTAATGTTGTGCAATGTGTGGCGGTGTAATGTTCTGTAATGTGTACACTCTAACTTGCTGCCTTTTAGTACGTAATGGTGTAATGTTTAGTAATAAGTGGCGGTGAAATGTTCAGTATTGTGTACACTGTAACCCGCTGCCTTTTAGCATGTAATGATGTAATGTTTTGTAATACCTGGTGCTTGATGCCATTAAGGAGTGACGTAAAAGGAATCCAGATAACCTTTAGCCCTTCACTCTTATTACTATTTATTTATTTATTTATTTATTTATTACTACTGTTACTGGATTCAGACTACGAGTATATATATTATTTGGGTTTCCAGAGACCTTTTGTTGTGACAGGGTTAAAATGAGTCTTGATTCACCTCTTCACAAAATTATTTCTCTCCCTAAGTTGAATATAATCGTCTGGGGATAGCAAGAATCGTCATCATCATCATCATCATCATCATCATCATCCAGCCTCTCTTTCCCACCTGCAAGTAGGGTGAGGAAGGATCCAGCAAGAAATAAAACGCGAAGAATATGAGAGTGGGAGAACAAATATACAGTATACCCTATGTCATGGGCCACACACCCATTCACACCCCATTCAAGCCCAAGGAATCCTGGATCAGCCTCACAGATGAAGTTTATTAGGTTAGGCATGAGTGTACGTAGATGATATAAGGAAGGTAACAAGAATGAAATTATATATACGGCATCGGACTGAAGGGGCTGCACCTCGATGATAATTTTTACTCTAATAGGCGCCACATGATACTAAGACACTGGGAAATACGACGATTTTGTATGCATTTTCCTTCATAACAGCCTTCAAAAATTTACCTATCTACCTATTGCCAGACGCCTTAATCCCGTAAGGGGTGGCCATAAACAAATCGCCTCCATGTCGTCCTGTCCCCCGCCATTTCACTGCCCTGCTCCCAGCTCACACCCCCGTCTCTCGTATACCTTTCCACTCCATCCCTCCATCTCATCCTCGGCGTCCCCCTCCGTTTCTCCCTCCTCCACTTCACTCACATACACTCTCCTCGTCAGTCTCTCATCCTCCATCCTCTCCACATGAAATCACCTCATTGTGTTTCTCCTAACGCTTCGTATTACATCCACACCCACACCACAACGCTCCTTCACTTCCTCATTTGTCAATCTGTCTCTCCATGTGACTCCACATGCTCCACTCAAATAAATCATTTCCACTGCTCTCGCTCCTGACTTCTGTCCTTCCAACCAGGGCCACGTTTCACTTCCATACGTTAGAGTTGGTATCACAATGCTGTCATGTAGCAACTTTTCACTTCCATGCTCACTTCTTTGTTTCTTATCACTCCTTTCATGGAACCAGCAACCTTTCTTCCCTGTTGAATCCTTTCAAGCACTTCATCCTCTAAACTTCCATCCTTACTCATCACACTACCCAAGTACTTAAACGCACTCACATTTTCCATTTCCTCATCATCCAACCTCACTGTACATTCACTGACTTCACTTCTCTCGAAGACCATAATTTTACTCTTCCCTACATTTACCTTTAGATTCCGTTTCTTACACACTCTCCCAAACTCATCTACCAAGCCTTGCATCTCCCCTTCGTCTTCACTTCACAACACAGTATCATCTGCAAACAACAGTACAGGGAGTTTCCAAACACTGCCCTCTCTCACTAGGGCCACTCCAACATCCACTGCCCTACCTTGTATCTCTTTTATTACCCATCCATGCACAGATTGAACAACCATGGAGACATGACACATCCCTGTTTCAACCCAAAAAAATTCACTCAGTTCACCATCCACACGCACTGCAGCCTTAACACCATCATACATACTCTTCACAGCATTCAACAACTTCCCGTCTACTCCATATATTCTTAATACTTTCCACAACCCTTGTCTATCCACCCTGTCACATGTTTTCTCCAAATCCATAAAGGCCGCATTGAACTTCTTCTTTCCCTTCTCTAGAAACTTTTCCATTAAAGATCTAAGAATGAATATCTGATCTACACAACCTCTTCCCTTCCTAAAACCTCCCAGTTCTTCTCCAACTAATTCCTCTATTATTTCCCTAATTCTGTTAATAAGTATCCTACCATATACTTTTCCTATTACACTAAGAAGACAAATGCCCCTATAATTACCACATACTTCTTTTTCCCCTTCGCTAATCTGAGATAATTTGAAGTTGAATAAATTTGCCTGTGTTGGTCTAAATGTGAAAAAAAAAAAGTGAATTTAAGCGATTAATGAAGATTGCATCCTACTTCCACACCAAATGTGTCGTAAGCTCGAGAGAGAGAGAGAGAGAGAGAGAGAGAGAGAATCATCTAGAATCAGTAAGGAAATAGAATAAAAAATACGCTCCAGAACTGATGAGGGTAAATAAGCAATATATTCAGACAGGAAACAATAATTAATCTACCAACCTGACAAAACAATGATAATCCCTTATTATGTAATACCATTTATGTGAGGTGTATTAAAAAAGATATATTGAGTCTATAGTGTGCAGTATTATTATTCCGCCTTGTAATGTGTTTGTAATATTAGTGATTTTGTAATGTACGTGATTATGTAATGGGTGAGATTTTATGACGGGTGAATTTTTTTATGTCGGTCGTGTGACGTGTGGCAAGAATTAAATACTGAATCTACAAAGCACACTACACTTTTCATCACCTGAAATGTTTACAAAATGAGATACTGAAGTGTGTGAGTCTGTAACGCGTGATTTTGTAACGTGAAGGCTTTTGTAATATGTGCGATGTGTGACAGGCAATACAGGGTGAACCGGGAACCATGCAGCTCGTCTCTCTTTCACTCCACCTGGCGATTTCTTATAAGTTCCAATTACGATTTTACGTTTATAATTGTCTGATTAACATTCACAAATTCTGAGTATTAAACGCTACATCAACGCGAGTCTAATTCTCAGCCTCCACTGAACTACAATTACTGGTAACCTTATGGGCGAAAATGCTGTCTTTCATAATTCCCCCATAAGATCATCGGTAAAAGTAGCTCCAAAAAGGCTGATATATGGACCCTTGGTGATACAGAAATTATTACCTAAAATTAGCTCATGCATATCCTCCTAAAGTGTGGTATGCGTTTTGTGACACTCTGTATACTGATTCTTACTTAGTGTAGTTATTTTTTTCGTAATATAGTGCAAAATAGTGTGTATGTGTGTGTGTGTGTGTGTGTGTGTGTGTGTGTGTGTGTGTGTGTGTGTGTGTGTGTGTGTGTGTGTGTGTGTGTGTGTGTGTGTGTGTGTGTGTGTGTGTGTGTGGCGCAGTAAGAAATACATTAATCGTATAGGGTACAGTGTAATATTTCCCTCCGGTAATAAGTTTGTAAAATGAGATACATGAGTGAGTATGATTCTGTAATGTAGTTTATGACACTTTCCAGAGGTCGTAAATGTCAGGTATTATGAGCACCTAATTGGATGTACACACGCAAACGCATATCACATACACGCACACCAGACGTACACACACACAGCCACACACGCACACACTAATCATATACTTCCATAAATACATAAATATTATATAGATGGATAGATAGATAGAAACAAGAGGACAGACAGATAGATAAATATACATACATAATTAGATATACAGATAACTACATAAATAAACAGACGTAAAAATAGACAGGTATGAAAACTACATATATAATTAGATTTAATTTACTAACGCATAAAGAGAAGACAAAAATAATCTAATGTCTCACACACACACACACACACACACACACACACACACACACACACACACACACACATCTACGTAACCTAACACACACACTCTAACAGCACCTCATTACATAAATCAGGACATTACAGGACAAACCCAAACATTATGTACTGCGGCACTCCTCACTCTCTCTCTCTCTCTCTCTCTCTCTCTCTCTCTCTCTCTCTCTCTCTTTGCTTACTTAGTCTACCTTTCTGTCATTCTGTCTGTCTGCCTATCTGTCTCCTTATCTATCTGTCTATTTGTCTGCATTCGTATAAGAAGAATTACGAAAGAACTGACTTTCTTTTTTCCATTTTTTTTTTTCATCCTTCTCCCTTGTCTTTCTTTTCTTTCACCATTTTTCTCTATCTTTATTTCCTTCCATCATTTTTTTTTCTTATATTTCTTTTCTCTTTGTTCAACATTTTTCTAATTATTTTCTTCATCTTTTTCTCTTATTTTCATTTACTTTCTTTCATCTTTATTTCACCTCACCATTTACTCATTCTCTCACCAATACACTCATTTACTCACCACCCTGTCTCGCTCTTCCCCTTTCTTCATCTCCCCGCCACCCCATCCATACACCTTCTCCACGACCGCTCATGCATCTATCCATCCACTCATCTATTAATCCATTCACCCATCCAGCCAGCCATACATTTATCTACACACACAAATCCACCTTCCCCACAAGCATTCATCCATTTATCCATCCACTCACCCATCCATCTTCCCATACATCTATCCACTCAGTCAAATCCATGTCTCGTCATAATTATTCAGTCGTCTATCCATCCATCCATATATCCATCCATCCTTCCAAATCCGAAATCCCTTCAGGCATTCATCCATCTATCCATCCTTCCTTCCATCCATCCTTCTATCTTTTTTTTTAATGCAACCATTCACTAACCCATCCATTCACTCACCGAATCATCCACTCACCGAATCATCCACTCACCAATCCATCCACTCACCCATCCATCCGCTCACCCAAATCCACCTTTCCCACAGCCATCCACCCCTCCACCAGAAAAAAAAAAAAAACAAGTCCATCACTTCAATTTGGTGGAGGTGGTGGTGCGTGTGGAGTTATTTCACCCAGGCTGGCATACTGTTCCACCACTACCATTACCATTGTTACTTCCATTACCATTCTTAGTGCCTTTACCATTGCTATTTTCTTCATTACTGTTACTTCTGTTATCACTGCTAAGTCCACTGTTACGTTTGTTACTACTGTGCATTCCATTATGACTATCGCTGTTCATCCTTTTACCACTGTTATCACCACCACATTGTCCAACCACACCACTACACCGGTATCACCACACCACCACCATCACAAAACACCATAACACATCATCACAATAACACATCATCACCACACCACCACCATCACAAAACACAACACATCATCACAATAATACATCACCACCACACACACCACCACAAACTACTATCACCACACAACAAATCATCACGACACACACCATCACATCACATATCACATCATCACCACACTACACAGGCACCACCACACCTTCACCACACGCCAACACACATCAGTACACCACAACACACTACCACACCATCACGACACCATCACCACACACCATCAAACACACACACACCACGTTTTCCAGCAGGATTAATCGCAAAACATTTTAAAACACATATATTCATTTATGACAAGACTAAAAATATGCACGCCGCTGTTGCTTCCTTTATAAATACTGAACGAAATACATACATAATCAGTGTTTGTGTTCAATTGGAAAAACATGAAGCATAATGGACCTTTAAATATCAGTAAATTGTTAAAAAAAAAAGAAAAAAGATATATATAATTGCACAAAGTAACGTTATTGTGTGTGTGTGTGTGTGTGTGTGTGTGTGTGTGTGTGTGTGTGTGTGTGTGTGTGTGTGTGTGTGTGTGTGTGTGTGTGTGTGTGTGTGTGTGTGTGTGTGTGTGTTTGTTTGTTTACGTGAATTTGTGCTTGTCATCACGTTTGTCTCTGTTTATATGCTGTTGTGTTTATGTGTCTGTGTCTGGATACTGCTGTGTCTGTTTTTTACATCTGTGCCTCTTTGTGTTTGTATTGTCATGTTTGTTTGTCTGAATTTGAGTTCGTGTGCGATTCATCTGCGTTGGAATATGTCTACCAGAGTGTATCGTGTTTGCGTGTGTATGTGCTTTGACTGTGTAGGCCTATGTGCGTTTGTTTCATCTAACATATGTATGGCTGTGTGTTTCGCTGTTTGTGTGCATGAGTTTTTCTATAGATGCTTGTGTTTGTGTAGATGCAACTGGTGTGTGTGTGTGTGTGTGTGTGTGTGTGTGTGTGTGTGTGTGTGTGTATGTGTGTGTGTGTGTGTGTGTGTGTGTGTGTGTGTGTGTGTGTGTGTCTGTGTCTGTGTCTGTGTGTGTTATGTAAAGAAAATAAGCGAACAACAAGGCTCATTGTGAAACCGTCGATCAACCACGTACAGGTAGCTTTTTGATGGAGTGTACACCATGAAACGTTCACATGTGTGTCGGTGCTATGGATGGGGAGTCAGAGAAAATTCACACCAGATTTTTTTAACACATTCGAAGCCTGTAAATAACTCTACGGCCATAATTTCAGTGTGTTTTTTGGCCTTAACATATCGGAAACAGGGAGGTGTCGGACTAAAAACAAAACAAATAATAATAATAACAACAACAATAATAATGATAATAATAGTAATAATAATAACAATAATGATAATAATAATAATAATAATAATAATAATAATAATAATGTACGTGGATGCGACCATCATCCACTTACTTAATGTAGTGTTACCTTTGGGTGACTACAATGAGAGACAAACTAAATGACTTCCTGAAAACCAGAAAACCATTTACTACGCTGGGTGGTAATCATATCATCAAATGACACTTGGTGGTATAGTGGATTTAGACTCCAACCGAAATAACAACGTAAGGGTTTATGTCTATGGATGCTGGAGTTAACCGCTCACATAATGCTAATCAGGGAAGAGTGAGGCTGGTCACTCTCCACTTAAATGTCAGGATTGAGCTGCCTAGCCCTGGAAAAAAAAAAAAAATGGATGGTGGATTGGATGATAAAACTGATAAAGAGGACATATGTATTACTGTTGACATCTCACATACACACACACACACACACACAACCACCAGTAAGAAAAAGAAAAACAAACACTACCACACAGAAATAAAACGCACCCCACAAGCACAAACCCCCCGGGAAGAGCCGAAGCAATCTGATACGCGGAGGAAAGGCCGCAGTGCCATCTATCAGTCGTGGCGGGATCTACATGCGAGTTGCCACATGGTGAATTATGGCCTCCTGTTTTTACTTTCCTATCTCTTCATATATATCTTCCCTGCTACTTTTTTTTTCACAATGTTTTTCGTTTGGGAGAAAGGAAACTCTCTTCAAATATATATCTTTTTTCTTTTCTTTTTTGTCCTGCGGTGAATTACGGCTTCCTATTTTTAATTTCGTATCTCTTCATATACAGTATATCATTCTTGCTACTTTTTTTACATCTTTCTTCGCTCGGCGAGAAGAGAAAATTCCTTCAAATCTCCCTCTCTCTTTATCTCTCTCTCTCTCTCTCTCTCTCTCTCTCTCTCTCTCTCTCTCTCTCTCTCTCTCTCTCACACACACACACACACACACACACACACACACAGGCGACAGTCCATTGTGACAATCACTAGTGTGGCACACCGGGAGGTCGTGGTAATGGCCCCATTCTTTTACACCACCAATCTTTCCACTCCTGACATCAGTACATCAATGACATCAATACTGAATCAGTTTTTGTGTACTGGCAACATCAATATGGCATCAGTAACATCACCATCAGCATCTGTGTAACATAACATCGATACGGCAATAACATTAATAAAGCTTGGGGGAGGTGGCAGCTGAATGAAGAGAACAGCAGTATATGGCCACTTGGTGCTTGAATACTGCAAGGAACAGAAAGAGTATTGGTTGCAGAGAACAGTTTAAGTACTTGTTGCAGAAATTAGTTGAAGGTTGCACGGAACAGTCTGGGTACTTGTTGCACTCTGAGAATTGTCTGCAGACCTTGAGGATATGTTGCAAAGTTTGAGACTATGTTGCACTGTTTGAGGATTTGTTGCATTGGACACTCTGAGGATTTGTAGCAGGGGAGAGTTTAAGTATTTGTTGCAGCTAGAGGATTTATCGCAGAGATTGAGGATTTGCTACACTGCATGGTGATTTTTCCAGAGTTTGAGGATTTGAGGGAACAGTTTGAGGTTTTGCTACAAGAACCTGTTTAAGTATTTCCTGCAGAATGAGGATTTGTTGCAGAGCTCGATTTGTTGTAAAGTTTGAGGATTTGAATTCGTTAACCCTTTCGCCGCGGTTGGATTGTTTGAGAAGCTATTTCATTCAGCAGATTTTGTTTCACTGAGAGATCTCGTGGCAAGAGAGAGAGAGACTGGGAAAGAGAGAGAGAGAGAGAGAGAGAGAGAGAGAGAGAGAGAGATGAAAAGGTCTTCCAAAATTATATCGATTAAAACTGTCTCTGATATTCGTTATTAGGATTTTTTTTTTTTTTTTTTTGCCAGCATCGAGCGAATATGTTCACTCGGTCGAAAGAAATCCTGGCACTCAAAGGATTAATATGGATTGTGCTTTTCTTCCATTAGGCCCCACCAACACGTCATAACACACCCCCTCCCCTCCCCCTTCAGCACCACCACACCAACGCTGAATGTAATAGCCATAGAGTTGGTGGGAATTAGAACTGCTGAATGTAATAGCCATAGTGTTGGTGGGAATTAGAACCGCTGAATGTAATAGCCATAGTGTTGGTGGGAATTAGAACCGCTGAATGTAATAGCCATAGTGTTGGTGGGAATTAGAACCGCTGAATGTAATAGCCACAAAGTTGGTGGGAATTAGAGTACATGGATTTCAACTTGGCAAAACTGAGCCACGTCTCAAACTTAAACCCTTGCATCAGATGGCAAAATTACGACTACCTCCCTGCCGTAAGAAGGAATTGTGTTCGTAGGATGGACAAGGGAAAGGACAGTACAGAACCTATCAATGTCTCTCGTTCTTCCTATTAAAAGAAATCCTAAATAAAAAACAAGAGGTGTTGTTTGACTAGGATTTCTTTTTTGTAGGAAGGACAAAGAGGGTATATGTAGACTCTTCCCATTTCTCTTGTTCCTCCTGCCAAAATTAATCTTAAATAGCTAGAGAAAAAGTGTGTAACTAAGATTTGTTTTTGCATCACGGAAAAAGAAAGGTGTGTGTGAAATTTTCCCATATTTCATGTTCATCGTGTAAAAAAAAAAATGGTTACAACAGGAAATTATCGTAAATTTGTTGATGAATTCTACCACAGGCTTCCTAGGAAAATGTATTCATACTCTTACCATAAAAAGAATGAATCAGTTTTTAGTTACAACCCCGGTCACGTCTAAACTCAGTGAACTACAGGTCAGTGCTGCTCCTTATTCACAGTCCATCAACTTTCTTTCCAGGGATGGGTAAGTGGAATAGTTACATCGTTACCACCTCAAACACGGTCACTTAATCACTTCAGTAGGGTGACTCCATATTCACGCACTCAGCGTACGAGAGAGAGAGAGAGAGAGAGAGAGAGAGAGAGAGAGAGAGAAAGAGAGAGAGAGAATAACATTACAAGCACTACAAACGCATATTTTGAATACCAATACAACCAGTAACAAAAACATCATTAAAAAAACACAATTACCACCACCAGCACCACAACTTTTAACAACAACACCCAACTCTGCCACATCAACACCACCGACACACACACACACACACACACACACACACAGTCTCTTTCTCTCTCTCTCTCTCTCTCTCTCTCTCTCTCTCTCTCTCTCTCTCTCTCTCTCCATACAGATACATACATACATACCGGCACACCGACACACAGGAACACAAAAGAACAACCACACCAAACACCAAACTCCACGCACGCACACACACACACACACACACACACACACACACACACACACACACACACACACACACGACGCCCTACTCCACATTAATACCACCATCAACGCCAAGTATTAACCACACGACAGCCACACCACACCACCACATCATGCCAGTACCACATTTACCACAGCAACATTATTAATACCTCTACGGGGGCGCCATTCGTGAAAGAGCTGGACTGATATCAATGCTAGGCTCTTTATACAACACTACCACACGACCACACTACCACACCATCAGCACATTAAACAAAACAGCACCATCAATACCTCCATGCATGCGCCACTAGTACCACCACACCAACACCACATTAGCCACACAATTTTGGGAAAGATAAAGTGAAGAGGAAGAAGTGGAACTGAGGAAGGTAAGTGAAGCAGGAACAGCAAAAGAATATGAGATGAACTATAGCTTGGGTGGTATCAACAGCATGTCCCTTATTAATACTACCAACCACCACATTACCACAACAGCACCACACTACCACACCATCACTCCTACACACCAGCACCACACTACCACCATACCATCATTCCTCCACACCAGCATCACACTACCACACCATCACACCATCACTCCTCCACACCAACATCACACTACCACATCATCACACCATCACTCCTCCAAACCAACATCACACCACCACACCATCACTCCTCCACACCAACATCACACCATCACTCCTCCAAACCAACATCACACCACCACACCATCACTCCTCCACACCAACATCACACCACCACACCATCACACCATCACTCCTCCACACCAACATCACACCACAACACCAGCAACACATTAACCACATCAGCACCAATAATACCGTGACGAGGGCATCATTAGTGAGAGAGGAGGGATGACATAATACTCTCATTCTACCTCTCCACCACACTACTACACCGGCACCACATTTACCACAGGGGCACCATTAGCAAGACAGGTGGAGCATCATCAACGTCAGGTACCTCATTACTCGTAACACCACAGTATCCTCGCAACAACACAGTACACGTAAATACACAAACACATCCCACAATCCCACAACAACACTATCATACTTTTGTAGGTCTGATTTCCTTTGACAGTAATTCATAGCCTCTTTCGCCGCAGTTGATGGCCAGGTGTGGGCAGACTGATGGTTTAATTTGTCTAGTAACCAAGGAGAGGCATTTGCACTTAACTGCCCAATCTCTGAATTTCACGCTACCACGAATTAATATTCATCTTGTACAAGAGACCAAGATCTGCCACAGGAAAACAAAGCAACTACAGAACACTGCCACTACAAATATACACTGTTACTACCACACTACGATGCCACCACTCTTCTAAACTGCCTCACACCACACACCACACGACCACATTATCATACTAGCACAGTACCTCACCATCACACACACTACCACACCACCACACTGCCACCACCACACTGCCACCACCACACTACCATACTACCACAGTACACACCATCACACACCCTACCACACGACCACACTACCATCACCACACTACCATACTACCACACCACCACACTACCATCACCACACCACCACACTACCGTACTACCACACCACCACACTACCGTACTACCACACCACCACACTACCGTACTACCACACCACCACACTACCGTACTACCACACCACCACACTATCACCATCACACTGCCACCACAACAGCACCATTATCATCTTCCTTCCAGTGACTTTTTATCCCCCTCTCATGACAATTGTATTCAGCTTAGGAGAGCCTTTTCGAGCCTGGATGACTGATGTACTCTTCACTGACCCTTCTCTACAAAACGTCTTTCCTGGGATTTTATTTTACAGATGAATAGAGGAGGGAAAAACAAATTACATACAGGAAAAAAAAAATCCATAAACCGGGCTAAGGAAGGTGAATAAAATCGTCACAAAATCGTCCGGAAGTAGCAAGAATAAACCAATAAAATACGACGTTGGAAGGAAGGTGTAAATACCTGTACGAAGCACCATTAGTGGGATAAGTGGAGCTGCATTAGGATGAGGTCCCTTGATAATACCACAACACCACAACACCGCAACATCACTATATCACACGGCCACACCACCACAGTACACCACCACCACTCAGTACCACACTACTAACTCCCAAACCACACCACACTACCACACATTCCCACACCACCATACACTACCATACCTCATCAAACATTACCATCCCATCATTACCACACTGCCACCTCACCACCACATCACACTACCACACCACTTACTGCCAAACACTACCATACCACCACACCATTACACACCACCACACCCCCACGCTACCACAACGCACATTACCACACCATTACACACCACCACACTGCCACCTCACCACCACATCACACTACCACACCACTTACTGCCAAACACTACCATACCACCACACCATTACACACCACCACACCCCCACGCTACCACAACGCACATTACCACACCATTACACACCACCACACTGCCACACCACCAAATTACCACACTGCTACACTACCACACCACCACGCTACCACACCACAACCACACCAATAACACCTCAATGGGGGGTGCCATTAGCAAGACAGGGGTGGAGGCATCAGTGTCAGTGCTTCATTAACACCACACTGCCTGCCATCACACTGCCATAACACACTGCCACACTTTAACCACATCACTACCACTACCACAGCAACACTACCACGGCAACACTACTACACTACCACAGCGACACTACCACACTACCACGGCGACAGTATACCACAGCAACACTACCACAGCAACATTACCACACTACCACAGCGACACTACCACACTGCCACAGAAATACTACCACACTACCACAGCGACACTACCACACTACCACAGCGATACTACCACACTACCACAGCAATACTACCACACTACCACAGCGACACTACCACACTACCACAGCGATACTACCACACTACCACAGCAGTACTACCACAGTGACACATCAACACTACCACACTACCATAGCAACACTACCACATTACCACACCGACACTACCAAACTATCAAAACAACACTACCACAGAGGGACTATCACAAAACCACGAGAACTTCACCACACTACCACACTACCATGACTCCACACCAAAAACATAACCATGTTACCAAAAGGACTTTTACACCACCATACTACCACTCCACCACACCACACCTCACTTAACTATCACTACCACATGACTATAAGGATTTCCACACTACCATAAAGACATCCACACTACCACAATTCCGCAACCACACTACCATACTCTTACAAAGATTCACTATCATACCACCACACCGGCACTCTACCACAGCACCACATTTCTTCATTACCACACATTACCACACAACCACCCTACCACACTCACCACGCCACCACATCTCTACATCACCACACTCACCACCACACAACCACACCTCTACATCACCTGCCTGTATGTGTGTGTGTGTGAGTGTGTGCAGACGTGTATGTGACTGTATATGCATTTGTATGTACATGTGTGTGTGTGTGTTTATGTGGGTGTAGGTGTGCTAGTGTGTGCGTATGTGTATGCTTATGTATGTGTCTGTATATATATGCGTGTGTACGTGTCTGTGTTTGTACAATATGTATTTGTGTGCGTGGGTGCATGTGCGGCATCACAGCATGTGGTGGACACGAGAACAAATGATCTGTTGTAGGGATGGAAGAATGGAGAGAGAGAGAGAGAGAGAGAGAGAGAGAGAGAGAGAGAGAGAGAGAGAGAGAGAGAGAGAGTACAAGTAATAATAACAGTGAAACAGACAAATACAAAAGATAAAACTTGAACATACTGTGTAAAAATACCCAAGTAAATTGGGAATAAGAAACGGCAGATAAAACACGGAAGTAAAGAAGACAGGAAGAGAAGACAGAGAGACCCAGGGATATAGAAAAAGGATTGGTTCAGGGTATAAATTCTCTGACACTATTTCTCTCTTCCACCTCCTCTTTCTCTCGTTTTCGTTTTCCTCCTCTTTCTTTATCTCTTGTGTCTCCTTTTTACCTCTTGTAAGCTGCTCTTCCTCCTTATTCTTTTACCCTCTTCCTTTTCTGTTTTGTTTGTCCGTTTTTCTCCTGTCTCTCTTTAATATTTCAGGGACTATTTCTCTCTTCGACCTCCTCTTCTATTTTTCTTTCTCTCCTCTTGCCTTTCTCCTTCGTTCGTTCTTTTTCTCTTGTTTATTTTTCAATTTTCTGCCACTCTACTCGTATTTCTTTCTCAGAGATCCTCTTCCTTCGTTTTCTTTTCCTCCTCTTCCTTTTCCATTTTGTTGTTCATTTTCCTCTTTGATTTTTTCTGACATATATATCTTGCATTTCTTTTTCTTCAGTTTCCCTTCTTCATCATATTATTCTCTTATTTTTATCTTCCTTTACACATCCATACAAATTACTATATATACCTACACACTAATAAAACATACTCCTATATCCTATGAGAACAGGTGAATTTCAATAAAAAGGAATAAAATCGGCTGGCTGTAGGCTATTAATAAAGTTGAACAAGGATATCAGGTGGCTATTACACATATACAGAATCCTATGCATAATCTTTTCATAAACACTTCCACACTCCTATACACATACATACGTCATACATATGTCTACAAAAGAAAGCATCCATTCCTACTTTTACAAGGAAATACTCTCACTCACAGACATCTATCTACCTATCTCTCTATCTATCTGTCTACTTCCCTATCTCAGCCTACCCTTTCTCCTCCCCAAACTTTCAATTCCTTCTCTCTCCCTTCCCTTTGCATTTTTCATCCCACCCTTTTTTCTGTTCCTTTCTTTCTCCACCTCCCTGCTGTGTTTTCGTTCTGTGTTTCTCATTCTCCCTCTCCTATTTCCCTCTCTTCTCTCTTCCTTCCAGTTTTCCTGTTCTCTCTCGTCAAATCTTTCCCTTTCTCCTCTTTGCCATCCCTCTTTCTTTTGCTTCTCCCTTCTTCCTTTCTCTTTTCACTCCATCATTTTCTCATCTTGCTTCGTTTTCTTCCAACGTTGTTTCTCATACACAGAAGCATAATTTTATACTTCAGTTCTTCCAGCCCGAAAGAATTATTTTTCTCTTCCTATCACCTGACAATTTCATTCAACTTGAGATTCACTTCCCGAAACAAACAGATTCAAAAAAAGCATATATTAAACCCTTCACATCCAGCGGGTCGTCTAAGTGCAAGAAAATTATTTGACGGCAGCAAGATTTAAAGAGAGAGAGAGAGAGAGAGAGAGAGAGAGAGAGAGACGCCTTCGCAACTTTGGCTTTGAAGGAGAAAATAAACAAGAACAATTTTGCCAAAGTGCAAACATAACAAAAGTGCGTCTTAATATACACACGTACACTCATGATTACTAATCTCTGACCAGAGACGCGTGACATGCAGTGTTATGACCACACACGAGCCACATTGGAACACAGCCTCAACGCTACTGGGCGGGGCAAAGAACTGTAAACAGGTGATTTGAAGCGTTCTATTCCTCATATCTCTGATATTAACGTATTTTTATGGTTTCTCTTCCATAATATAGTAATCTGTGTTTATGGAAAGGGGCTGACATTTCTTCCATCAATCTGCAATTGGGCAATTTCCATCAAGGAATTAGGCATGTGCCACAATATGTGGGTACAAGCATCATTATATATTAATCATTAATGAATCAGCGACATTAACTGGCACACAGTTTGACCACAGGGACATGCAGGCGTGTTATGAGTAGAAAATAAAAACACTGAGTTCAAAGTAGCAAATAATGGTAAATTTTTGTCATTGATTTAAGTATCATAAAGCATGCTTAGAATACGTCATGTGTATGTCAGCTGCTGTGGAAGTCGTAGATATTTCTCCGCCATCACCTTTCGACAGCTCGGTTAAAGGCTCGCCTCAAGAAATAGGTCAATGAAATAATAAACAGATTAATAAAAAGCAGTATGAATGTCAAATAGCATCATACACTCATTACACTCTAAAAATAACAGCTATGATCAACTTCCACGTCCATTTCATAAAATGCTTATACATTACTTGAAAATGTAATGTAATATGCGATGCGAAAGTGATTCAGTGATGCCCAGAAAACAGTTCATTGAAGCACTAAACTTTTCTAGACCGATGGTTGAGGGTGTCTGATTACGTAGCCTACGCCTGGCCACGACATTGGCAAACTATCTGGTCAGAGATTAGTAATTAAGAGTGTACATATATAAACAAAAGCACACACACATACACACAAGCGTCTTTGTATTCATTATGTACACATACTTTACACACACACACACACACACACACACACACTCACACACGAGCATCGTCAATCTCTCACGCATAAATTATCCACACATACAAAAACACAAACACGCATGTGCTTGAGGACTTACAATGAGAGAGAGAGAGAGAGAGAGAGAGAGAGAGAGAGAGAGAGTACAAGTAATAATAACAGTGAAACAGACAAATACAAAAGATAAAACTTGAACATACTGTGTAAAAATACCCAAGTAAATTGGGAATAAGAAACGGCAGATAAAACACGGAAGTAAAGAAGACAGGAAGAGAAGACAGAGAGACCCAGGGATATAGAAAAAGGATTGGTTCAGGGTATAAATTCTCTGACACTATTTCTCTCTTCCACCTCCTCTTTCTCTCGTTTTCGTTTTCCTCCTCTTTCTTTATCTCTTGTGTCTCCTTTTTACCTCTTGTAAGCTGCTCTTCCTCCTTATTCTTTTACCCTCTTCCTTTTCTGTTTTGTTTGTCCGTTTGTCTCCTGTCTCTAATATTTCAGGGATTTTTTCCTCTTCGACCCCCTCTTCTATTTTTCTCTCTCTCCTCTTCCCTTACTCTTTGGTTCGTTCTTTTTCTCTTATTTTTCAATTTTCTGCCACTCTACTCGTATTTCTCTCTCCGAAATCCTCTTCCTTCGTTTTCTTTTCTCCTCTTCCTTTTCCATTTTGTTGTTCTTTTTCCTCTTTGATTATTCTGACATAAATATCTTGCTTTTCTTTTTCTTCAGTTTCCTTCTTCTTCATATTATTCTCTTATATTTATCCTCCTTTACACACCCATACAAATTACTATATATACCTACACACTAACAAAACATACTCCTATATCCTATGTGGATTTCAATAAAAAGGAATAAAATCGTCTGTCTGTACACGATTAATAATGTTGAACATGGATGCCAGGTGGCTATTATACATATACAGAATCCTATACATATTCTATTTATAAACACTTCCACACTCTCATACACACACGTACATTATACATACACCACAAAAGAAAACATTCATTCCTACACTTACAAGTAATTTTTTTTTTTTTTAAATAACAGAACGGAGGAAGGAAAAACAAATGGGGTAAAAAAAAATAATCCATACACCAGATTACTGGTGTCCTCTATTCATAAAATATCTGTAACAGTTAGACTTGAACAGTTGTGGGTTGAAATTTGGAGGAAAACAACTCTGGGGAAGCGAGTTCCAGAGAGATGCAGTTCGGGGAATGAAAGAATTCTGATAGGCAGAAGTTCTGCAATATGGTTGAGTGACATTCCAGTCATGAGCGCTACCAGATGCCCGTGTAGCACGAGGGAAGGCATGGAGAGGTGGCACCATGGACGCAACTTCGTCTGAGCATTTGTCAAAAAAAATATCTGTAAAATAATGCAAGGGAGGCAACATTCCTTCTTACTTGCAGGGGAGGTAGTTTATATGTAATGGCAGGGTTGTTAATGATTCTAACAGCTTTATTCTGAATTTTGTCTAGTTGTCTTAATGCAACCTCTCTACAACCATTCCACAAGGGTGAGCAATATTCAAGCTGAGAGCGCACATGACTCTTATAAATTATAGCTAACTGCTCATCGGCGAAGAAGTTACGGACTCTGTACAATAATCCAAGTTTCTTTGAGGCGGTTTTAGCAAGTGATCTGACATGAGAGGTCCAGCTGAGGGCACTGTTAAGTGAGACACCAAGAATTTCAATACTTTTGGAGATGGGAATATTAGTAGCACTGAAGGTAATGTACGAATCTGGCAATATCTGTCTATTAGTAAACTGTATATATTTAGTTTTACTAGCATTAAAAGAGACAAGGTTGTTTTGTCCCCATTCACTGATTGTAGATAGATCTTGATTTATGGAGAAGGCTGTACTGAGTTGAGAGGTAGAGATATTAGACTTTGTAAATGGATGTCTGAGTGTGAATGAACTATGTAGTGTTGAGTCATCTGCATATGAGTAAATGGGATTGTGAGTGACAGATAGGAGATCATTAATATGAACCAGAAATAGGGTTGGCGCCAGAACTGATCCCTGCGGCACGCCGGCGTTAATTGAGTGGAAATTCGAATATACATCATCTACTTTTACTCTTATTTTCCTGTCACTAAGATAAGAAGAAATCAAAGGAACAAAAGACGTTAGTCCATAGCAAGGGAGTTTGGACAGCAGGGAACGGTGCCATACTCTGTCGAAAGCTTTAGAGATATCAAGAGCTACTGCATGAGTTTCTCCAAAAGGATCAATTGATTGATGGAAGGTATGAGTTAAGAGATTGAGTATGTCAATGGTGGATCTTTCGTAGCGAAAACCGTATTGTCTATCACTAATTAAGTTGTTGGATTCAAGATGTTTAACAATATGCTTATTAATTAAAGTTTCAAATACCTTACCAAAAGAAGATGTGACAGCTATTGATCTGTAATTGGAGGGGTCAGACGAACTTCCTTTCTTCGGAACTGGGAGGATATTGGCTTCTTTCCATGAACTTGGGAATAAAGAAGTACGTATGCATAGTCTGAATAATTTAGCTAGGACAGAGGCAAGTTCAGGGGAACACTTTTTCAAAACAATTGGCGGAATTCCATCTGGGCCTGGAGCTTTGTTGGTAGGTAAATTGTCTAGGATGGATTTTACGTATCTTGTCTGTATTTTAAGTGGGGCAATTTCGGGAGAATCAAGTTCCAGTATTGAGACATTCTGGCTGGTATCATCTATGGTAGAGTTTCTGGCAAAGGTAGTAGCAAAGATATCTCTGCTTTCCCACGTGGGTCATTTGTAATATTGCCATCTGAAGATTTTAGTGGGGGAATGGAAGATGACTTGTTAAAGTTATTATTGAAAGAATTAAGAGTTGACCAGAATATTCTATTGTCATTAGGGTTGTTAAGTAGTTTTGATGCTTGCTTTTGAAGAAAGTTTGATTTAGATAGATTTAATACAGCTTTTGCATGATTTCTAGCAATTTTAAATTGGGAGAGTGATTCAGATGTTTTTGATTTTTAAGTAAGAGTTATATGCTAATGACTTTTGGGCTGTTGCTCTGGCACAATTGCCATCAAACCATTTTGGAAAGTTTGATCTTTTAGTGAATTGTTGACTTGGTATGAATAAATCCATACCAGCTAGTATTAAGTCGCAAATGTGGGACTGGGTGGAATTGGGATCACTAGAGAAGAAAGACTGCCATGGAACATCAGCAAGATAATTTCTAAATCCATCCCAGTCTGCCCTGTCAAAGTGCCATCGGGTCACCCTGACAGGTTCGGAATGAGGAGGTGTGGGGGGGTTAACTAATGAGGCTTTGATGAGATTGTGGTCAGAGGATCCAAGTGGTGACAGTACCTCTATCCTGTATTGATCTGGATTATTTGTCAAGAATAAATCCAAGAGATGGGCATTATGGTCAGGATTATCAGGTATTCTATCTATCTATCTATCTATCTGTCTATTTCCCTATCTCAACCTAACCTGCTGTTTTCTCCTCCCCAAACTTTCAGTTCCTTCTCTCTCCCTTCCCTTTGCATTTTTCATCCCACCCTTTTTTCTGTTCCTTTCTTTCTCCACCTCCCTGCTGTGTTTTCGTTCTGTGTTTTTCATTCTCCTTCTCCTATTTCCCTCTCTTCTCTCTTCCTTCCAGTTTCCTGTTCTGTCTCGTCAAATCTTTCCCTTTCTCCTCTTTGCCATCCCTCTTTCTTTTGCTTCTCCCTTCTTCCTTTCTCTCTTCACTCCATCATTTTCTCATCTTGCTTTTTTTTCTTCCAACGTTGTGTCTCATCCACAGAAGCATAACTTTAGACTTTAGTTCTTTCAACTCGAAGGAATTATATTTCTCTTCCTGTTACCTGACAATTTCATTCATCTTGAGATTCACTTTTCGAAGGAAACAGATTCAAAAAAACATTTATTAACCCCTTCACATCCAAGGAGTCTCCTAAGTGCAAGAAAATTGTGTGACGCCTTCGTAAGTTTGGTCTTAAAGGAAAAGATAAACAAGAAAATTTTTGCCAAAGTGCAAACATAACAAAAGTGAGTCTTAGTACAAACACGAACATAATATAAACAAAAGCACACACACATACACACAAGCATCTTCGTATCCATTGTGTACACATACTTTATTTACACACACACACACACACACACACACACACACACACACACACACACACACACACACACACACACACGGGCATCGTCAATCTCTCACGCATAAATTATCCACACACACAAACTAACACACAGACACGCATGTGCTTGAGGATTTACAATGAGAGAGAGAGAGAGAGAGAGAGAGAGAGACAACAGCATCCCCCCACCTCTCAAAAGACGCAAGAGTGAGAGAGTGGGGGGCGGGAGGGGAAGGGGGGAGAGGAGGGGGCAAGAGAGGGGGGAGATGGGGCTTAAAAGGGGAAGAGAAAGCTTGGTGTTGGAAAGCAAGGAGGAGGGAAACAGGAGAGGGGTTAGGAAGGGGTAGAAAGAGGGAGAGTAGAGCAGTGTGGGGTGAGGGGCAGGGAAAAAGACACTGGGAGAATGGGGAGAGATGAACAGAAGGGGTGGAAGGAAGGGAGGAGAGTGGGGAACAACTGGCAAAGGAGCGAAGGGTAGGGAAAGGAGTTGGGAGAGAGAAGGGAAAGGTGAAGGGAGAAGGAGGAGGAGGGGAGAGATGGGGGAAGAAAGGTAGAATGGGAAAGGAGTGGAAACGAGATACTGTGGGAGCAAAGAGGAATAAGTACAAGGGAGAGAGGGAAGGAAAAGAATGGGAAAAGAAGTCAAAGGAAAAGAGAGGGAGAGGAATGGGGATGGGTTAGCAAGCAGCGACGGGGAGGAAGGTGATGATAGAGGGAGAGAAGAAAAGGGAGAGTGGGAATGGGGAGAGGGTATCAAGGAATGAGAGGGTTAAGGGGAAAGGGCTGGGGGATGCACAGAGAGGGAGGTGGAGAGGAAGGGAGGATAGGGGGAAGGGGGACAGAAGATAGAGAGGAAAAATGGTGGAGGAGGGTAACAATGAGACGGGAGGAGAGGAGGGTAGTGGTGGGTGAGGGTGTGAGGGGGAAGGGCGGAGAGTGGGCGTGGGTGTGGGGGGGAAGAAGGGAGAGTGGGTGGGGGTGGGTGGGTGAGGGTGGAGCAGGCAGAGTTATGGAGGTGCAGGCAGGAAGAGAGCGATGGCAGTCTTGGGGGAACTGGCCACAGATTGCAGTGCTGGGGTGGGAGGGGGGAGTGAAGAAACCCAGGATTGAGAGAGAGAGAGAGAGAGAGAGAGAGAGAGAGGTACAAAATTAGGAGAAACAGGAAAAAAGAAAGGCGAGGAAGGAAAATTATGTGAAACAAGGAAGAAGGGTAACAACGAAAGCAAGAGGGAAAAAGAAAACGATATGGGGATGTGCAGAAAAGGGGGGGAAATATCGGGAAAAGAAAGTAGGGGAAAGATAGGTGAGAAAAAAGATAAGGAAGAAGAGGGAAAGGTAGGTAAGAAGATCTGAAAGGTTTTATGGAGACAGAAGAGTGGAGGGATGAAAAAAAGACAGAGAGAAAGGTAGGAAAGTAGAAGGAACAGGAGAAACGAACATAGAAAGTTTAGAAAGTAGTGATAAAACAAAACTAGGAGGTGGAGAGAAGGAAGGGAGGTAGGAGGGAGCGGAAGAAGTCATAATGAAGAGGAAAAGAGAAAAAGAAAGACAGGAAGAAGGGATGAAATATAAGAATTAAAAAGGAGGGAGAAAAAGAGAAGCGGTGGTGGCGAGAAGGAGAGGAAGGGAGAGAGAAAAGGAAGGTAGTAAAGAGCAGAAGGATTGAAAGAAGAGTGTAAGGAAAGGGAGGAAAGGAGAGAAAAAAGAGAGGTGGTGAGAGGAGGAGGAGGAGGAGAGTGATAGTGGGAAGTGATAGCTGTCAGGAGAGAGTGGGAGAGAGATTGCCGCGACAAAGAGGGATGGAGAGGCGAGAGGAGGGAATGGAAAAACGAGGAGGAAAGAGAAAATTAGAGAAAATGAGGGAAAATTAAGAAATGGAGGAAAGAAAGGCGTATAGGAAGTAAAGAGGAACGGGAGGAGATGGAAGAGGAAGAGTGTAATAAGGAAAGGACTCAATATCAATGTGGATGGAGAGAATGTAGCAAGAATGGAGAGAGAATAGAGAGAGTGAGATTAGAGAAAGACAGTGAGAAGAGAGAGAATGAAAGAGATCGTAAAAACCGAGTGAGATTCTAGGGAGTGAAAACGCTGATAGTGAAAACAGAAAGAGTAAGAAGAGACAGCGAGGATACAGAGTTAGAACAGATGTAGATAGTGAGCTTAGAGACAGTGAGCACAGAGAGAAAGAGAAGAGATAAGGAGAATACAGAGAGCGAGAATAAAGACAGTGAGAGGAGAGACAGACAGCGAGAACAGAAAAAAGGAGAAAACACAGATACACAAAGACCATTAATAGCTGGTGAAAATAAAAGTAGAAAACAGACAGCTGAGAAAAAGACTGAGAGGATAGACGATGACAGGAGCACAAGGGAAAGCAAACAGCACCGTATCTAAGAGTCCTGTCGAGGCTACTTTGCTGCAGAGATAACTATGACTATGATATCTAACTGTATGAGCTGGAGATAAAGACAGTAAAACAAGAACACGCCTGGGGAGAGAAAGGATAGAGGTGGGGAGAAAGGAGGGATGGAAGAGGATGGAATATGAGAGGAAGAGAGGGTGAATGTAAAGATGTATGGAAAGGTGAGAGAGAGAGAGAGAGAGAGAGAGAGAGAGAGATGCACAGATTCACACATCACACAGACCTCATGTTCCTAACTACGTGATCCCAACAAGGTGATGGGAAGAATGAGGAGACACGGAAGGGAGAGAGGTGTTGGAGAGTGGAATGATGGAAGATAAGAAAGTGAAGGTGTATGTATATCAAAATGAAGAGAAAAAGATAAAGAGAGAATGGGGATTGTAAGGAGGGGAAAAAGATGAAACGGAATGTGAAGGAATGAATGAGTAGGGAATGAAAGGAATGAGAAGGAAAGATGAGGAGGATGGTGAGTGGAGCTGGGAGGACGTGAAGGTAAAGTGAAAAGATGTGGTGGAGTGTGGAAGGAAGAGCAGGGAGAAGTGGAGATGAGGTGGAGAGAGAGGTGGTGGAGAGGGGAAGGACGGTGGGGAAGAGTGGGGATGAAGTGGAGTGAGGTGATGCAGTGGAAAAATGAGGTAAAGTGAAGACTGTGAATGGTAAGAGAAGGGAGTTAGGATGAGGTGGCCAAGGGTGATGGAGTGGTGAAAGAATGGGTGGGGAAGAGAGTGGAGTGGGGAAGAAAGGGTAGGTGTACAGGCGTGGGGATGAGGTGACGAGAGGTAGTGGAGTAGGAGTGGAAAGTGGGGTGGAACAGGAAAATGAGGTGGATAGAGGTGTTTGGGGATAAGACAGAGAGCTGGCTAAGTGAGTAAGGAGGCTGGAGAGGTGAGGGGCGCAGAGTGGAGGGGTGAGGGTGAGGAGGTAGAGTAGGGAGGATTAGGCGGAGGTGAGGAGGTGGAGGGGGTGGACTGAGTGAAGATAAGGTGGGCGGAGGGGTAACGGTGGATGGGTGGAGGGGTGCGGGTGGGGAAGTGAAGGCGGGTGGACTGGGAAAGGGTGGGGATGGAGGTGAGATGGACAAGGTTGGAGGAAAGGAATGACTGTCTAGAGGAAACAGACCTGAAATTGCTAAGGTGGGGGAAGCAGAGAGAGAAGAAATGGGAGAGCAGGGGACAGGGGAGAAGGAGGAGGAACGAAGGAGAAAGGAGCGAGGAGCTGGGGAGGGAAGAGACTGGAAAAAGCGAGAACCGACGAGAAAAGAAAACAGAGGAGAAGAGATGGGAGGAGAAAAAAGTGTAAAAAGTATGTGTTCGCGTGAGACCGCTAAGGATGGAAGGGGAGAGAGAGAGAGAGAGAGAGAGAGAGAGAGTGGGGGGGGGGGAGACAGACAGAGTGTTGGCGTGCGAGCAGTGAGGATAGAGCCAGCACCACCATAAACACAGGGGCCTACACGCTAAGCAAGGCAGGCAGGGGAGCCGGGGCGGGGAAGGGAGAAGGAGTGGACGGGGCAAGGAAAGTGGGGCAGGAATGAGAGGAGTGAGGTAATAATAATAATAATAATAATAATATCAATAATAAAAATAATATTAACAATAATAATAATATAAGGGATGACAGACGCGCAAAGTGGGGTGGGCCAGGACAGGTGAGGCGGGACAGGACAAACAGGTGGGACGAGGCAGGACAGACTGGCACGGGGAAGGACAAAGGGAAGGGATGGAGCAGGACATACAGGTGGGGCGGGGCAGGACAGAATGGGAGAGGCGGGGCGGGGGCGAGTCCTACAGCACTATTGATTGTCCTGGGCGACCTGGCTCCCGAGTTGTCCTGCATCGGGAAATAATGTGGCCCGTTGTGTTGCCTGTGTGTGTGTGTGTGTGTGTGTGTGTGTGTGTGTGTGTGTGTGTGTGTGTGTGTGTGTGTGTGTATTGATTACTGAGATAGGTGAAACAGCTAAGATAAAGATGAAGATGACAATTGTTGTGCTGATGGTGATGATAATGATCGTCGTGGTGTGTGTGTGTGTGTGTGTGTATGTGTGTGTGTGTGTGTGTGTGTGTGTGTGTGTGTGTGTGTGTGTGTGTGTGTGTGTGTGTGTGTGTGTGTATACACACGCAGAAACTGGTTTGTGTGTTCGTGTGTATTTATGTTCCTGTGTGCGCTAGTGCGTGTGTATCTCTGTGCACCTGATTGTGTATGCATGCGAAGTGGTAGGTGTATGTGTGTGTGTGTGTGTGTGTGTGTGTGTGTGTGTGTGTGTGTGTGTGTGTGTGTGTGTGTGTGTGTGTGTGTCCTACATCGCTGTGTGCATGTCTGTGTGCCATTTATTAGCGTGTGTACTGTGTGTGAATTTGTGTGTGCCCATTTTAAGGTAAGTGTGCATGTGTTCCATATCCCTGTATACGTTGATATGTGTGTGTGTGTGTGTGTGTGTGTGTGTGTGTGTGTGTGTGTGTGTGTGTGTGTGTGTGTGTGTGTGTGTCTATCCGCTATGGCAATGCGTGTATATCAGTGTGCGTGTCCATTTCAATATATTTACGTGTGACTGAAAGCACTCAAGCTCCTCCCAGCTGTGTCCTACAACTGGCAACATGACACCAAAACCCCGGGTCTCTTTCGCGGCTTTCTGACACCTTTCCTTACCTGTCCATTTTACGATATTGTCCACGCCACGTCTTTATCCATCAAGACATGGGTAATATACAAGAGAATATGAAGGTGTACTGGGCATATGATATCGCTAGGGAAGAGGTACTAGGAAAGCTTACGATGATGATAATATGGGTAGTAGTATTAGATTCTTATTGGCTACAGCTTTCTAACACTTCTTCCTCAACGATTTATTTTCCATATCAATCCCAACTATTGTGTACGGTAACTATGTTGTCTTTTTAAATAGGCCACGTAAAATACAGCGAAGAATATACCAGTGTATCACATGGACGAACCAACTGGAAAGGACAAACTGCTACAAGACATTCTTGGTATACGAGAATATTGCATTTCTTCCTTATCAGTTTATTGTTCGATACTGCGCGTTATCATGATCATGTAGGCTATTTCTGTGTTTTTATCCTATCATTTTATTATACGATACAGCAAGTTTTAAAAAATTATATGTTATTGATATAGTCTGTGGTTTTATTCAATTAGCATTATATATATACAAAATAAATACAACGGGAATAATAAGGTGTGGTACGCAAAATTCATTACTAAAAAAAGTATGTTATATAAGGACAATATGAACGCAAGAGCCTGGAATGTGATACGTTGTGTGTGATGTGGGAGTGTTCGTTCTGGAGGTTGTCGCTCGTGTGTGTGTGTGTGTGTGTGTGTGTGTGTGTGTGTGTGTGTGTGTGTGTGTGTGTGTGTGTGTGTGTGTGTGTGTGTGTGTGTGTGTGTGTGTGTGGTAGACAGATAAACAGATGGACAGACAGACAGACAAAGACAATAATCCAGATTAATACTATAGATACAGAGCATAATCATCACTATGCTGAAATATGAAAGCATTCAGAGAGAGAGAGAGAGAGAGAGAGAGAGAGAATCCTGTCATAGTTCCTGGAGCCGATAATTCTAAAGGTCGCTTACTCACCACATCACGAACCACTGGAGTTGCCGGGACACCGTTACTGTGGAGAAATAGATAGATAGATAGATCGACAGATAGAAGTCAGAGAGATATACAGTGATAGATAAACTCAATATATCTCACAAGTAAAGCGTTTAGATTCTTACACATCAACTGACAGAAAGATAAATATAAATAGACAGAAAGACAGACAGAGAGATACGTAAATATAGATAGACAGAAAGACAGATAGAAAGATGATGTTGATATAGATATAAATGTACACACACACACACACACACACACACACACACACACACACACTAAGCATCACGAGAATCAATACAAATGAAGCTATCTGCATCATAACTACTTACACAGTTCTTTCCCCTTCCTTAATCACTAATGAAGTACCACATAATTAAACACACTTTCACATGGTTTCCCAAAGAACATCTATGCCAATCAGTTAAATGGTAAAAGGTAATAAATAGCCACTGTACTACCTCCATCACTCTCCCAGTAGTGTCGCTTCAGTTTTTGTTTATTTATTGCAACCTATGTCAAAATGTTTAGCCCTTCACTCATCGGATGTAGTTACACGGAGTTATGCTTTTAATTTAGTTGGTTTGTCTGTCTGTCTGTCAACATTAGGAATAAGCTACTGGATAGAACTGCAGGATATTTTTAACTGATACTCGTTAAGGACCCTCAAAAGTACAGGTAATTAACTGTTGAAGAAGGTCAAAAGTCTGTTTCATGAGAGAGAGAGAGAGAGAGAGAGAGAGAGAGAGAGAGAGAGAGAGAGAGAGAAAAAAAAAAATTACTGTTACTATTAATACTGCCAAAACCCTCTCTCATGGTCGAGAATACTCTACTATAGTATTCTAGTACAGCTAACGCCAGACGATTTTACGCAGCTGAGAGTGAATCATACGAGCCTCAGTGAGTTAACAGTCACAATTAACCCATTCATGATCGAAACAACTCTAGTATTCTATTCCATCTGACACTATGCTATTTTAATTCAACTAGTCATATACAGTAAGCCTGGGAATTGAAGGTGTTAATAGAGTCAATCACGATCACCTCCAATATTTCCTCTTAATGAAGACTTGGCACACGGGGGGAAAGAGTGTGGATGCGGGGAGGGGGGTGGAGGGGGTTGGGATGGTAGTGGAGGGGGTTAGGGGGAGTGGAAGGGGTTAGAAGGGGAATGAAAGGGATTGGGAGGCCAGTGGTAGGGGTTGGGAGGGAATGAAGGGAACTGGGCGAGGGTGCTGGGGGTTAGGAGGGCAGTGGGGGTCAGAAGGAGGTGAAGGGTTTGGAAGGGAGTTGGGGAAGTTGGAAAAGGGGGATATTGTGAGGTGGGGAGGAGGTAGAGGGGACTGAGAATGGGGTGGTGGAGGGGGGAAAGGGATTTAGAGTGGGTTAGTGGAAGGGCAAGGGGATTGGAGAGGGGGTTGAGGGGGGGAAGGGGGGCGAATAAGGATCAACGCTGGGGTATAAAATGCACAGAGTTCATCATGGAAACTGGGAAGTAATTTGCCAGCAGCAGCAGAGTTTATTTGGGAAGCTGGGAAATAATAAGGAGAGACCCGAGGCAATTTTGGAAGCAATAGAGTTACTACGAGAGATTTGGAAATAATTATAGCAGGGATAATAATAATCATAATCATAATAATAATAATAATAATAACAATAATAATAATCTATCTATCTATCTATCTATTGCCAGACGCATAATAATAACAATAATAATAATAATAATAATAATAATAATAATAATAACGGAAACATTCAGGCAATATCTTCGGAAATTCTTTGAGAAATATGGGAAGATCGAACGTAATCTGGCAGCAGTAGAAATTATTTTTGAACACTGAAATCAAATGGAATATGCGGAAGTAATATATGAAGCTTGAAAATAATTTGGTATATTGTTATTACTTTAACTTGGGCTAAAACTGTTATCTCTCCAGCTGAAATTCTGATCTGTAACGAAAGATTAATACTATAATATGATACTAGTCATAAAGAAATGCCGTAGAAAGGATATAGAGCCGTAACATTGTCTTTTTCTGCCACTGAGCAACGTGAAACAAACTGCAAAATGACGACAATCGGGGCCAAGTTAAGATGAAAGAACTATTGCATCGACTTTTATGTAGAAAGAATTTAAGAAACAAATGTATGGGGAAATTCAAGGTAATTTAGTGGAGTCAGATATCTTTTTGGAACACTCGTAAATGACACAGAAAACTCGGAATATAAGAGAAACGAGATGTAATTTGCTAATAGGAGATGTAATCCCGAACAGCTCAAACACAATAAAAGATTTGCCAGAAACAGTATAGGGATTTTTGGGGGGATTAAGGATTTCAATTTAGTGTGAGGGGCGAAAAACATCAGTTAGGATAAGATCAGTTTTAAGACGATTCTGGAATAGTCAGATGTATTAAGCAAACATTTTAAATATCCTAGAATGGTTCTGATTGGCCTAAACCTTCATGAAATGTGTTGTCCCTCACACTAAACTGTAATGTGATACCGAAATGTTTTTATATATTTTAGAATTGTGTTACAGTTGATCCAAAACCTACTGAGTTTTTCCCCCCTCACACTAAATTGAAATCCTTACACTACTGTATAGATTCGGAACCCATTTGGCAGGAACTGAGTTTATTTTGGGTGACTGGAAAGCAACAGAGAAAACTCGAAAGTAATTTAGGCAACTGAAATAACAAGGGAATACTGGATGTGATTTGGCAGCAGCAGAGTACACTACTGGGGGAATTGGGTAATACTATAGGTAACTTGGAGGTAATATCGACAGCCAGTAAGTGAGTTTATTTGTGAAACTAGATATTCAACAGAAATTGGTAGTTCGGAAACCGGGAAAATTAAATTTATTGGGGAAACGAGAAGGTAATTTGCCTGTACCCGAGATTATTTTTCGAAGACTATTACAAAACATTATGGGAGGATTGGACAATGTGGTAGCAGGTGAGTTGACTTTCAAAAACTTGGAAATAATATGCGTAACTTAAGAGGTAATTTCGTAAGAGGCGACTTTATTTAGTCAGATTTTGTAACCATAAACAAAAATTGGATGTAAACTGTTGTCTTGGGGAACTCAAAATATTAGGAAAAAGTCGAAAATTTATGTGAAACTTAG
>NC_137040.1:21619781-21622281 GCF_032717465.1 Coenobita brevimanus | reverse complement strand
ATACATTGGCCAATTCTCCACGTAGCAAAGTGAGTGAGGCAGGGAGAGGAAGGTGGAGGATGCGGAGTGGTGGCTATAGAGAATTAAACTTTGGGGAGGCAGGGAGAGAGAGCGAGAGGCGGAGTGGATGTGGAGGGGGAAGAAGGTGGAGAGGGAGTGGATGTGGAGGGAGAAGGTGGAGAGGGAGGGGATGTGGAGGGGAGAGAGAGAGAGAGAGAGAGAGAGAGAGAGAGAGAGAAAGGATGTAAAAGGGAAGGGATGTGGTGGGGACTGGGATTTGGAGGGAGAGGGGATGTAGAGGGAGAGAGGATGTGGAAAGGGAGGGGATGTGGAGGGGGAGGGGATGTGGAAGGGAAGGGTTGTTGTGGAGGAGAATGGGTTATGGAGAGGGAGGAGATAGGGAAAGACAGAGGATGTTGAAGGAAAGGAAATATAAAGGGAATGAACAGGTAGGAGTAGATGCGGAGAGGATGGGGATATGGAGAGGATGTGGATTAGTGATAAGGAGGGGAAGGGGTTGTGGCCTGGTGATGTGGAGGGGGAGGGGTTGTGGGGGATGTGGAGGAGAGAGAATATGGAGGAGGAGAGGATGTGGAGCGTAAGGGAATGTGGAGGGAGAGGGGATGTGAAGGGAAAGGGAATGTGGAGGGAGGGGGGGATGTGAAGGGAAAGGGAATGTGGAGGGAGGGGGGGATGTGAAGGGAAAGGGAATGTGGAGGGAGAGGGGATGTGAAGGGAGAGGGGATGTGGAGGGAGAGGGGATGTGAAGGGAAAGGAGATGTGGAGGGGAAGGGGTTGTGGAGGGAGAGTGGATATGGAGAACGAGTGGCGAAAAGAGGGCCGTGGGGAGAGGAAGAAGGAAAAGGAAGAGTCGTGAAGGGGAGAATCGAGAAAAAAATAAGGTAATCCACAGAGATGCAAAACCAGACAAGGAGGTGAGGAAAGGTATGGGAGGCAGGAATGATCGTGAACGGAAGAAAGAGGGGATGAAAGAAGGTTATAAGACAGGGGGAGGGGGTGGGGGCTGAGGGTCGTGCGGAGGTGGGATGAGGGGTCGAGGGGAAGGGGGGAAAGAAAGGTAGTGAGTTGGGAAAAAAAAAAAAAAAAACAGAGACGGGGATGGGAGGGATGGAAGGGGTGAATCCAATGAAAGAAAGATATGTGGAAAGTGACGGAGAAGGGGAAGGTGAAACGAAAGAAAGGGAGAGAGGGTGCTAGAGGCGGCAACAAAGAAAGGGAAGATGTGTGGTGTGGATTGAGAAAGAGGGCTTGTGAGAAGAGGAAGAGAGAGGGAAAAGGAGTCAATCCACTGAAATAAGGATATGAGGAGAAATGGGGGGGGGGGGAAGAAGAAACGTGGGTGTTAATGGGGGGCAACAGAGGGAGGGTGTGGGTGGTAGGGGTAGTGGGAGGGAGGAAAATGGTCTTGAGAGGAAAATGATAGAGAACAAACTCAGTCCACAGCAATAAGGATGCATGCATGAGGAAGCGAAGGGAGGAGGATAAAATGAGAGGCGGTAGACGAAGGAAGATGGGAAGCGGGTGAAAGGAAGGAAGAGAAGATACTGGAAGAAAGAAGTGAGGGGAGGGATGGTAGGACGGAAGAGGAAGTGTAAAAGGAAGAAGTGAGGAGCGGGGATCACAGGGAGGGACACGGGGTGTAGAAGGGGGGCAGTGATGGGAACAGAGTGAAAGGAAGGAAATGGGGGTGTAGACGGAGAAAGTGAAGAAGGAGATGAAAGGAAGGAAATGTGGGTGTTAGAAAGGGTAAGAGAGAAAGTGAAAGAGGGAGGAGGTGGTGGGGGTCGTGGTACGGGGTGTGAGGAAGGGGGGAGGGTGTGGGAGTGGTCCATGGTGGGGGTGGTTGGGGGAGGGGCGAGGCGGAGGTCGTACTGGCAAACTGTGTGGCGAGGCAAACGATCGTAGCGCCAAACTGCACCAGGGCAAAGTTTGGAGAAGTGGGCCGGAATGGGGAGGAGGCCTGAGGGATGCGAGGGGGCGGGAGGACGGAAGGGATTGGCAGAGGGAAGCAGGCACAGAGACAGGCAGAGAAGGAGGGAGGGACAGGAAGACACGTAGACAGGCAGGCAAGGAAAGAGGGAGGAGTAAGGAGACAGGCAGGAGAGTAGGCAGGCAGAGTGGAGAGCGAGAGAGGAAGGCAGGCAGGGAGGAGGAAAGGTTTCGGAAGCTAGACGGCAGACCAGGCAGGCATACAGGGGAGGAAAGAGGCAAACAGGCAGGCAACCAGAAAGGGATGCAGGGAGGCAGGCAGGAAGGCAGAGGGATGCAGGAAAGCAAGCAGGAAGGCAGAAGGATGCAGAGTGGCAGGCAGGGAGCGAGGCAGAGGCAGATGAAGGCAGGGGAGGGAAAAGAAGGAAGGCTGAGGATGTAAAGGAAAGAAAGAAAGAAGAGGAGGGAAAAGAAGGAAAAAAGGTAGGGAGGGATGCGACAAACGAAACTGAGGGATAAAAAGAATAATGCAAGAGAAACCGACAGAGAG
>NC_137040.1:21369781-21609781 GCF_032717465.1 Coenobita brevimanus | reverse complement strand
TGTGTGTGTGTGTGTGTGTGTGTGTGTGTGTGTGTGTGTGTGTGTGTGTGTGTGTGTGCATGGGAACTTATAATGGATCCGTGACTGTGAATATATATGCGCTTGTGATCGTGTGTGCTTGTAACAGATGCATGTTTCTGTGCGTAAATGGGATAACAGTGTGTACATATGTAAGCTGTGGGGACCTTATGCGTTCAGGTGTGCACATGTTGAAATCTTACATGAACACACACACACACACAGAGGGAGAGAGAGAGAGAGAGAGAGAGAGATGAAGACAAAAATGAATATTAAAGTAGACGGTTTGTAGGCTGCTGCAGGTAAGAACATAATATCTACCTTTACTTTCAATTTCACCATCACCTTCACTCTTTCAACTTTACTTTTCATTTCCCCTTCACCTTCACCATGACCATCACTTTCATCACTTCCATAAACTTCACCTTCACCTTAGCCATCACTATTACCATCACCTGCACCATCACCATTTACTTCACCTTCATCACTGCATTCAGCTTCACCATCACCTTCATCATAACCATCACCTTCACCAACACCAACACATTCACCATCACCCTCACTATCACCATCACCTTCACCATCACCAACACTGCACCATCATATATTTTCAAAAGCTAATTAGAAAGGTGTATCTCTGAGCATAATTAACGCATTAATTTCATTCTGCAATAAGAGGTACTAAATTATGAGTTATGAGATGTCTCGCGGCAATGAGTTGCTCCTAAAGTCTTGTTTTCCTTTTCCTATTTACTGGAGGCTATCTATCCTGCCTAGTGGTGGGAATTAGGGTTCGTATGATGATGATGATGATGATGATGATGGTGATAATGATGCTGATGATGATGATGATTCTTTTATATATCATTCTTCATTTACCATAAAGCGCAAGCCCTACAACTCTAAGGAACATTGTCGCTGATGGGCAAGTATGAATGATAACAGAGATTAAGATAAAGATGAAGGCGCCTTTCGTCTCATGCTTCATCTTGGAATAATCCCATTACTTCTCTTGTAAAATTAGCTTCGCAGAAACTGGGTGTGCTAAACCGAGTCCGTGTTTTCTTCAATACCCCCTAGTTGCTGGTTTTGGGTCGAGGCCTTCCCCGTCTCTATACTGAGGCCCAGGTTTCCTGTGTGTGTGCAGAGAGGGGTGGGGGCTCACCACACACAGCACTTCTAAACAGGGCAGAACCAAAGTCTTTTCATCTCTTCAACTCTCCTCAAACTTACTCGCTTCAGCAGCTCTTCGCCGCAAAGTTGCATCTCTCTCTCTCTCTCTCTCTCTCTCTCTCTCTCTCTCTCTCTCTCTCTCTCTCTCTCTCTCTCTCTCTCTCTCTCTCTCTCTCTCTCTCTCTCTCTCTCTCTCTCTCTCTCTCTCTCTCTCTCTCTCTCTCTCTCTCTCTCTCTCTCTCTCTCTCTCTCTCTCTCTCTCTTCTTGAGCTACAACTCGGGTCACTGCTTTTCTGAACTATCTGCTCGCATTCCTCTCCTCCTCCATCCCGGTCATGGCGAAAACGCAGGATCCATATACACCCTTATCCCTTTACTGTGCACCTCTATAAAGCAGAAGTTAAGACCGCACGCACACACACACACACACACACACACACACACACACACACGAACCAGCAAAGTTCAAAACGCGAAAGAAAATGGGGCTGAGGGCAAGCCATCAAGCACGCCCAGTAAAAAAAAAATAATAATAATAATAAAATACACACATACACATAACAGAAACAAAAACTAACAAAACCCGAAGGCAATTTACCTAAACCTGAGTCTGACAGAGAAGAAAAATCCCCTCGTGTTGCATTTGTGCCCCAGTAAACAACAAAACAACAACAACAACAATAACAAGGGGGGGTGGAGGGCATGAGGGCCTCTCGAAAAAAACAAAATAATAGAGCTTTCATTCTTTTCCGCGTCGAGCCGAACCGACCAGCCAGCGCCGAAACTGCACAAGGCTGGGTTTTGATCTCTCTCTCTCTCTCTCTCTCTCTCTCTCTCTCTCTCTCTCTCTCTCTTTTTTACTCCCAGTCATTTTCCGCGTGGTTTGGAAGAGAGATATGATTCAGTTCGGCTCGGTATAACAGTACTGTAGTTTGGCTGGGGTTGTGATTGGTGTGTGTGTGTGTGTGTGTGTGTGTGTGTGTGTGTGTGTGTGTGTGTGTGTGTGTGTGTGTGTGTGTGTGTGTGTGTGTGAGAGAGTGGGGGGGGGAACATCGACATAAATACGGATTATTCCAATATTTGTCAATTTTATATGTGATGTTCTTTGTCGTATATGGTTCGTGCAATATATCCGAGAAATTGAAATTCACAGGTTGGTTTTGCTGTCACTGCTTAACCCCGGTGTGTGTAGCTAATTAGAGTCGACCACAGGTAAACAACTGCCTCTTAGGGACCGTTCTACAGGTACAGTACAGGTAAAACACAGGGTAGGGATCCGGCGCTCCCTTGTGGTATGCAGTGCTTCACCAGGATCGTACTAAGTTCTTTCCCACGGCGAGGTGCAGAGAAATATGAGAGGTGGGATGGGTATGGCTCCCGGGTGGACGCCGCAACTGCTCCATCCTCGGTACACGGCGTCACCGCATGTAGATTCCTCGTCATCGCCAGGTTCATAGGTAGGTAGGTAGGTAGGTAGGTAGAATGGATAGTGGCTGGGTGGGTAGGTATGTAGGTATGTACACTGATAGGTAGGTAGGTTGATGGGTAGGTAGGTATTTAGAAGAGTATGTAGGTAGGTGGTAAGTTATGCAAGATATGGGAAGGTAGGTAGGCAGGTAGGTGGGCATTTAATCAAGAAAGGCATATGAGAGACAGACAGACAGACAGACAGACAGACAGACAGAGAGCATAGGTAGTTTGGTAGGTAGGTCGACTGGATGGTAGGTAGGAAGAGATGGAAAGAAGGCAGGTATGTATAACTAGGCAGGTAGGTGGGAAGGTAAACAGGAGGGTAGACATAAATAATAGGTAGGAAGGTATCACTTAAAGGCAGGAAAGGATGTACATAGTTTGGTAGGTAGGTTGGGAGGTAAGTACAGTAGGTAGGTAGGTATGTAAGCACGTAGGTAGGTAGGTAGGTAGGTAGACGGTTCGGGATAAGGTGGTAGGTAGACTAGCAGCGAGACAGCATATAAGACGAGTATATTAATGAGGATGGAGAGTGAGAGACTGAGGAGGAGAGTGTATGTGGGTGAGGTGGAGGGGGAGAGAGGGAGGGGAGGCCAAGGGTGAGATGGAGGGATGGAATTGAGAGGTACCGGTATATGAGAGGGGGGTGTGAGCTGGGAGCAGGGCAATGAAATGGCGGGGGACAGGACGACATGAAGGCGATTTGTCTGTGGCCACCCCTTACAGGATTAAGGCGTCTGGCAATAAATAGATAAATATTAACGAGAAGGTTGAAAGATGAGCAGATATCTAAATACTGAAGGTTCGGTAGGTAGGTAGGTGGGATTCAGTAGTTGGTAGCAAGAGTAAGTAGGTGTGTAGATGCGTAGGTGAATTGGTAAGTACATGTAGGTATTGATGGGTAGGTGGGTTTAGGAGTGGGTAGGTAGGAAACTGACATAAGGTAGGTATGACATGGTAGGTAGGACAGTAGGTAAATATATAAGCAGGTGGGGAAGTACAAAATGAAGCATGTAGGTAGGTAAGTAGGTAGGTAAATAGGTAAGCAGGTGGTCAGGAAGGCACGTACTGTAGATAAAAACGTAAGTAGGTAGGTAGGTAGGTAGGTAGGTAGGTAGGCAGGAAGGAAGATAGGAGGAGGCAGGTAGGTAAGATAAGCTAAGTATGGCATGGTAGGTAGGCAGGTGAACAATTAATTAAGAAAGGCTTACGTGGATATGAGAGAGAGAGAGAGAGAGAGAGAGAGAGAGAGAGAGAGAGAGAGAGAGAGAGAGAGAGAGAGAGAGAGAGAGAGAGAGAGAGAGAGAGGTCAAATCAGATGAGGACGAAGAAAGAAAAACAGAGGGAATGTGAGAGAAAAGTGAGAAAAAATGTAGTTAAAAGTAAATTGAAGTGTTGGTGGCGACTAACTTATTTGAAAGGGATACAGGTGGGGTTCTCTCTCTCTCTCTCTCTCTCTCTCTCTCTCTCTCTCTCTCCTTTCCTCTTCTCTTCCCTCCTCTACCCTCTCTTCCCCTCCTCCATTTCTTTTCTCATTTCTTCTCCATCCTTCCTCTCTCCTCTCAGCTATCCTTTATCTCCTCTCTTCTCTCTCCCCTTCTCTCCTCTCCATTCCGCTTTTCTTCTCTCTTCCACCTGTGCTCCTCTCTTCTCACTCGTCTCCTCTCCTCTCCGTCCCCTCAACTTTCCTCCTCTCTTCCCTCCTTCTTCCTCTCCGTCCTCCTTCATCTCGTCTCTACTTAGTTCCTCTCCACCACCCTCCTTCACTAGATGACACTCTCCTTCATTACCTCTCTCTCCCTCCTTCCCTCCCTCCCTCCCTCCCAGTCTCCCTCCCTCCCTCCCTCTTCTCCCACCTCTTATTCTCTCTTACCCTCCCCCTTCCTCTAACAGCTTTTCTCCCCTTCCCACTTTTCCTCTCTCTCTCTCTCTCTCTCTCTCTCTCTCTCTCTCCACACCCCCTCACACCACCTCTTCATTAGTATCTCTCCTTCCCTCCCTCCCCCCCTTTCCCTTGCCCCTTTCCCCATATTCCAAACTGCCTCTCATCTTTTCACCCTATCTTTAATTTTTCTCACTTTTATTCCTGCCCACTTGACCTACTTATCTCTCTTCCCCCTCCCTCTCCCTTATTAACTTTCTTCGTTTCCCCCCCCTCTCTCTCTCTCTCTCTCTCTTCACCCGAGAGCCGGCTGGAGCCTCTCATAGTAATTAGAATAAAAGCCTGTCTGGTGTAGAAGCCTCCTGAGTCTTGTGAGAAATCTGTGAGAAAATTGTGAGTCTTCTGAGATACATGTAAGAAACTGTGTCATGTGAGAGTCTTGTCAGTCTAGTGAATATGGTGAATATGTGAAAGGTTTGTGAGTTCGTGTGAGTATTTTGAGAGCCTTTTGAGCCATGAGGAGCTTTGTGAGTCCTGAGGTGGTTTGTGAGTCTTGTGGGTGTGTGGTTTTAGATGGCCTTGTGAGACATGAGAGGGCCTTGAGAGTCCTGACCGCCCTGTGAGTCTTTCATGATTCTTCTGAGACCTGCGAGTCCTTTGTGAGTTTTGCTAAGCCTTGTGAGTTCTTTGTGAGTCCCCTGAAAGTCTTATGAGGGCCTTGTCAGTCTTGAAGGTACGAAGAGTCTTGTCAGAGGCTTGTGAGTCTTGGGAAGGCCTTAAGAGTTTTCAGAGCACTGTATTGAGTCTTGTGAGTTTTGTGAATGACCTCGGCCTCTTTTGGGAGTTGTGAGAGTTCTGTCATTTCTATTAGGCTTTTGAGTTTCAGGTCCTTGTGCTTCTTGGAGTCTAGTGAGTCTTATGAATCTTGTGAGTCGAGTGAATCTTGTAAGCCTTTTGAGTCCTGTTAATTTTCACATTCTTCTGAGTCTTGTAGTTTAGTAAGCCTTATGTGAGTCTTGTGAATCTTGTGGATAGTGAATCCTCTAAGTCCACTGAGTCTAATCCACTGTGACGCTTATGAGGTTTGTGAGTCTTGTGAGAGGCCTGTGAGTCGTGTGTGTTTGTGGGTCTTGTGAGATTACGGCAAGTTCTGTGAAAGCTTTATAAGTCTTGTGAGTCTTGAGCCTTCTGAGGGTGTTGTTAGTGTCTCAGTCATAAAGTTGAAAATCCTTATTCATATAATGAGAGCCACGACACTCATGACAACCCAGACATCCTTGAGAGAGAACAGACAGCTTTGTGAGAGCCCTGACAGCCTTGTGAGAGTGTTGACTGCCTTGTGAGAGCCCTGACAAGCTTGTGAGAGCCCTGACAACCTTGTGAGGGCCCTGACAGCCTTGTGAGAGCGTTGACTGCCTTGTGAGAGCCCTGACAACCTTGTGAGAGCCCTGACAACCTTGCGAAAGACCTGACAGCCTTGTGAGAGCACTGACAGCCTTGTGAGAGTCTGGCAGCCTTGTGAAGGCTCCGAGAGCCTTGTCAGAATTTTGGCTGTATTATGAAAGCGCTGACAGTCTTGTGAGAGCTCTGACAACCTTGTGAGAGCTTAGGCAGTTCTAGACATCCTGAACAGCCTTGTGAGCGCCCAGATGCCTGTTTACTGTGCGCTGGGGCTCAATTAAGCGTTTACAGCCTTGCAATGCCTAATGCTAACGCTTATCCCAACGTCTCTCTCTCTCTCTCTCTCTCTCTCTCTCTCTCTCTCTCTCTCTCTCTCTCTCTCTCTCTCTCTCATTTCCATTCTTCTCTATCGCATCCCCTTCCTTTCCCCTTTACCCTTTTTTTCTTTTAACTCCCATTACCATCACTCCTTCCTTCCAACTTCCCTTCACTCCTGTTGCATCCAATTTCCCGTTTCCTATCTCCATTTTTCTTTCCATATCCTCCTCCTCCTCCTTCTCTCTTCTTCCCTCTATCCCTCCCCCCTTTCTCACCTCACTCGCTTTTCTTTTCCCTTTTCTCGCCCTTTACCTTCCCTTTCACGTCTTTTTTATCATCTTTTTTTTTTTTTTTACCTTGACTCCTTATCTTTACCCTTCTCATCCTCTCTCTCTCTCTCTCTCTCTCTCTCTCTCTCTCTCACACACACACACACACACACACACACACACACACACACACACACACACACACACACACACACACACACACACACACACATCTCTTCCGTCCCCTTCACATTTCCCCCATCCCTCCTCCATCCTGCTCCACATCCCTCTCTTTACCTTCTATATTTTCTTCCTCCTCTCCATACACCCCCGTCTATCCTCCTCCACACCACCCACTTCCTTCCATACTTCCCTCTTTCCCCCTCAATACCTCCCTCTTTTCCCCCTCCACACACCCTTCTTCCTCCTCCACACACCCCTCCTTCTCTCTCCACACCTCCCTCTTGCCCCCTATACACCTCCACCACCTCCTTCCACCCCCCTCCACACTCCTGTCTTTCCCCTTCACACTACCTCCTTCCCCATCCCCTGTCTCTCGCCCCCTCTCCTTCTCCCCCTTAATTAGGTACAAATAACCACTTAGTCAAGACGGGGGCGGCGTCCCCCTTGCATGAATATTAACCACCCCCTCACTGCCTGCATGCTTGCCTGCCTGCCTGCCTGCATCCTTGTCTGCCTGCCTGCCTGTCTTTTTGCATCCCTGTCTGCCTGTCTGACTTCCTGCCTCTCTGCCTTCCTGCTTTCCTGGCTGCCTGTCTGCTTGAATGTTTGCGTGTGTGTCGGCTTGTCTGCCTGCCTCCATGCTTGCCTGCCAGCTTGCTTGCATGCCTCCACGTCTGCCTCCGTGCCTGCCTGCCTCGCCACACACACTGCCAATCTTTCTTCTTACTCTTCTCATACATTCTTTCATTACTTCGCGTTTGTGTTTACTTACTTTTTGAATCTTGTTTTCTCTTTGTTGGTAAATTTTTGCCTTAATCGTGTTTGGGCGGCCTTCTCGTGTGCACAGAAAGCTCCCCAGCACCTGTTCTTTAGCACTGTATTTTCATATTCCACATTAATATTTTCTACGAAGTTTCGGGTTAAGAGACCCTGTTCAATAAACCCTTGAAGACGAACATGCCTTTCTTAATCAGATCCTGCGAGCATCAGACGAGTTTATTCAGCTTCGAAGAAACGTCTTGTAGTGAAAGGATTAGTATTTATGTGTTTACTTTTGCTGTTAGTATCTGTCTGCTGCCTGCTTCTTTCCCGTCTTTTTTTTTTTCTCTCTCATTTTGTACTCTATCTTCCTCCTTCCCACATTCCAATCTGCCTCTCTGCCTCCCCTCCTATTAGAGCTTCCCTCTTAGAGCCTCCCTGCCTTTCCACTTAGTTCCTCCCTACCTCCCCACTTGGTTTCTCCCTGCCTCTCCTCTTAGTGCCTCCCTGCCTCCCCTCTTAGTGCCTCCCTGCCTCTCCTCTTGTACTCCCCTGTCTTTCTTCGTAGTGCCTCTCTTTTTCCCCCTTTATTGACTCCATGCCTAATCCCCTTTGTGCCGCCGTGCCTACCCTCTAGTTCTACATTCCCCTCTTCCTCCCACCTTTCCTCCTTAGCACCTTCCTGCCCTTCTGCCTCTTCCATTTGTCCTACCGTCTTCCTTTGTTCCCAGTCTTACTTCCTGGTACTTTCCTGCCTGATTAGTAATTATCTTTTCTCTCCTCCGGCCTCACTTCCTGACCCCACCTGCTTCATTTCCCTTCCCTTCCTACCTGTTAACGCCAGTCTGCCTTAACAGCCCCTCATTCCCTACTCCACTCCCATTATGCTAACTTCACCTAACTTAAACCAGCCAAACTTAACCTATATCTAGTCTAACTAAACCTAACTTACCTTTAATCAAACCAACCTAACCTGATCTAACCTACTAAGCACAATCTATCCTGATCTCGCCTAACCTAACCTAACCTTATCTTACCTAACCAAAACTACCCCAACCTAATCTAACTTACCTGTTATGTAAGGTAAGAAAACCCCGTCCGATGCAGACCTGTCTCATCCGATTTTTCCCATCCTCAGGTAAGGAGAAAATGGTGGAGAAAAGAAAATGAAAAAGAGGAGAGGAAAACGGAAAAGAAATGCGAAACTGAATACGAAGAGGAGGATAAGTAATTCAAAGTGAGGGGGAACGGGAAGAAATATGGGAAGAAAGAGGTGGTAAAAGAGAGAAAAATAAGGAACTGATACGAAAAGGAAGGAAAATATGGATAAAGCACAGAAAAACTGATGAAACAAAAGGAAAGAGGAGAAAGAAGTTTAAAGAAAGAAGATAGTAAATATCAAAACAAGACAGGAGAAGATGAAAGAGACAAAGGAAAAAAAGTAATGATGAGAAACCTTTATTGATCGTTAACCTTTTACCTGCCTTCCTAATCATCTATCTTTCTCCTGCCTACCTGCCTACATCCCTCGCCATCTACCTACCTACGGCGCTCGTATACCACCTGCCTAGTACCTCATGACCTTCCTACATTATTCCTACTTGCCTAGTTATCTACTTACCTATCATAATCAGCCATGTATAAGAGGAGTACACTGTAGCACCAGTCGAGCAGGGCAGTACTCTCAAGGTGGATGGAAAACTAAAGACAGGGAGAGCTGGAGCTTCCGTTTCATCAGCCCTCGGGACTAGTTCCTGACCATCCCCCTTTGCTGAACTTTTTCATTGTCTCAATAACACAGAGCAGCTTGTACAGCATCCTACCCGTCTCCCTGACCGCCTTGGAGAGAGCTCAAACATACCTGACCTCTTCCTTACAACTAATCCTTCTGCTTACACTGTTAATCTTTCCTCTCCGTTGGGCTCCTCCGACCATAACCTTGTTACTTTAACCTGTCCTATCTCTCGGGTACTGCCTGTGGACCCTCCAAAGAAACGTCGTCTGTGGGACTTTGGAGCTGCGGATTGGGAGTCCCTCAGGCAGTACTTCTTTGATTTTCCCTGGAATGATTATTGCTTCCGTGGCCGGGAGCCATCTGAGTGTGCCTTGCGCATTACGGAGGTTATTCTCTCGAGCATGGAGGCATACATTCCTTTCTCATATCCTCTGACTAATGGAAGAAAGCCTTGGTTTAATCACGCATGTTCTAATGCTGTCCGCAACAAAGAGAGGGCCTATAAATGGTATTGAAGCCAACCCACCCCTGAATCACATCATTTATACGTTTCTGCCTGGAATCGTGCTAAGTCTGTTCTTCGCTCTGCAAAAAATAATTTTATCCGTTCTAAATGCTCTCAACTCTCCAACTCGAATTCTTCCTGCTCCTTCTGGCACCTTGCCAAAAACCATTCTAACAACTTTATCTCATCATCCTTCCCTCCTCTTTTCTACTCTGATGGCTCTGTAGCTATTTCTTCTACTGATAAAGCAGATGTCTTCACTCAGACTTTCTCCTCCAATTCCACCTTAGACGATTCCGGTGCTGCTCCTCCGTCACTTCCCCCCCTCTGACTTCCTCATGGCTGACATTAAAATTTCTTGAGCTGATGTGTTTTCTGCCATCACTGGCCTCAATACTAATAAGGCATACGGACCTGATGGCGTCACTCCCGTTGTTCTCAACAACTGTGCTTCTGTGCTTACACTCTGCTTAGGTAAACTCTTTCGCCTTTGTCTTTCTACTTGTACCTTTCCTTCTTGCTGGAAGTTTGCTCACATTCAGCCAGTCCCAAAGAAGGGTGACCGTTCCAAACCCTCTAACTATCGTCCAATTGCTTTAACATCCTGTGTTTCAAAAGTTCTTGAGTCCATTCTTAACAGAAAATTTTTAAAGCATCTTTCCTATTACAACCTTCTTTCTGATCGTCCGTGGGGTTCCGTCAGGGACGCTCCACTGGCGATCTTCTCACCTACCTTTCAGATTCCTGGTCATCCTCCTGTCGGGACTTTGGCGAAAGCTTTGTTATTGCACTTGAGATCTCAAAGGCTTTCGATCGACTCTGGTATAAATCATTAATTTCCAAACTGCCCTCTTACAGTTTCTATCTTTCTATCTGTGCCTTCATCTATAGCTTCCTTTCCGGTCGTTCTATAGCTGCTATTGTGGACGGCCATCGTTCTTCACCTAGATCTATTAACAGTGGTGTTCCTCAGGGCTCTGTCCTATCACCAGCTCTCTTCCTTTTATTCATCAATGATATTCTAAGCTGTACATCTAACCCTATCCACTCGTACGCTGATGATTCCACCCTTCACCTTTCCATTCAGTTTCTGCAACGTCCATCTCAGCAATCACTTCAACAAACAAGGGATGAGGCTATGGCAAACCTAATGTTTGACTTGGCTCGTATCTCTGACCGGGGTAACAATAATCTTGTTGTTTTTAATGCATAAAAGACTCAGTTTTTACACCTATCAACCCGTCAAAATCTTCCACAGGAATTCCCACTAATGTTTAATAATATCAAGCTCAATCCTGCATCATCCTTGAACATGCTTGGGGTTTCATTCACACGGAACTTATCTTGGAAAGATCATATTGCATCTCTTGTGAAATCTGCTTCCAAGAGGTTGGGTGTGTTAAGCCGACTCCATGCCTTCTTAACTCTTGCATAGTTGTTGACTTTATAGAGAGGTTTTATTCGCCTCTGTTTAGAGTACAACTCTCATGTGTGGGGAGGCTCCCCACATACAGCTCTTCTCAGTAGAGTGGAGTCAAAGGCTATTCGTCTCATCAACTCTCCTCCTCTTACTGGCTCCCTTCAACCTTTGTCTCTTCGCTGCGCTGTTGCCTCTTTATCTCTTTTCTATCGCTACATCTGTGGTCACTGCTCCTCTGAACTGTCTGCTTGCATCCCTCCACCTCTACGACGGGCGCGTAGCACCCGTCTGGCAACAAACTCTCATCTCTTTGCTGTCCAACTCTCTAATGCAAGAGTTAACCATTACACTCAGTCCTTCATTTATGCAACAAGTCAACTCTGGAACTGTCTCCCTCTGTCTGTATTTCCTACTTCCTATGATCTCCCGTCTTTCAAACGCAGTGTGTCCAGGCATCTCGAAATGAATGGATCTTGAATTTGGCTTTCATTTGTATTGGTTTTGTTTCTTTCTTGGAAGGAACGTTAATGCGGGCTCAGCTTATGGTTCCTTCTTCCTCGCATTAAAAAAAAAAGTTTCTCTAACTGTCAACACCAAACTACATGCACCGTACACACTACACATCCTTTTCAAGCTTAAAAAAAAATTAAATGGCATCAGACAATCAGGCCCTGAAGCCCCAAGGGGGGTGGGACCATAAATTCCCCCACCATCCGCCCCTCTCCCGATGACGACTCAGAGAGATCCCTGGAACCACTGTCTGACTCACTTCTTCTTCATTTCTGCAATAATCGCGCCCTTTCCTCTAACACTCTCTCTGCCGAACATCACCTCTCCTCCCCTAAACCTAACCTCTCTTCCTGTCTGAGACTCAGCTGTCTGAGGCAACTGACAGCAAACCCTTTTCCGTATCCTCCTACTTTCTCTATACTCATTTCAAAGCCAAAGGTGGTTGTTGCATTTATGTATGCAACGACTTATCTTGCTCTCGTGATCCTGAACTCAATTCTTCCGAATTCTCTACACTCTGGCTTCGGCTCTCCTGTCATTCCCTGACTAAATACATCTGCACTGTTTACTTATCTCCTAATTCTACTGACTATGAAAAATTCTTTGACTATCTCACATCTACGATGGAACACATTCTATTGATTTCTCCTTTCTCTGAAATCTCCATTCTAGGAGATTTCAATGTTCATCACCACCTTTGGCTCTCCTCTCCTTTCACTGATCCACCTGGCGAACAAGCCTACGTCTTTTCTATCCTTAATGACCTAGAGCAGTTTGTACAGCACCCTACCCGTATCCCTGACCGCCTTGGAGAGAGCTCCAACATACTTGACCTCTTTCTTACAACTAATCTTTCTGCTTACGCTGTTAATCTTTCCTCTCCGTTAGGCTCCTCCGATCATAACCTAATTACCTTAACCTGTCCTATTGCTCCAGTACGGCCTGTGGACCCTCCAAAGAAATGCCGACTGCGGCACTTTGGAGTTGCGGACTGGGAGGCCCTCAGGCAGTACTTCTTTGATTTTCCAAGGAATAATTACTGCTTCCATGGCCGGGAGCCATTAGAGTGTGCATTGAGCATTACGGAGGTTATTCTCTTGAGCCTGGAAGCATACATTCCTTTCTTATATCCTTTGACTAATGCACGAAAGCCTTGGTTTAATCACGCATGTTCTAATGCTGTCCGAAACAAGGAGAGGGCCTATAAAAGGTACCAGAATCAACCCACCCCTGGATCACATCATCTTTACGTTTCTGCCCGGAATCGTCCTAAGTCTGTTCTTCGCTCTGCAAAAAATAATTTCATCCGTACTAAATGCTCTCAACTCTCCAACTCGAATTCTTCCTGCTCCTTCTGGCACCTTGCCAAAAACCTTTCCAACAACTTTACCTCATCATCCTTCCCTCCTCTTTTCTACTCTGACGACTCTGTAGCTATTTCTTCTACTGATAAAGCAGATCTCTTCACTCAGAATTTCTCCTCCAATTCCATCTTAGACGATTCCGGTGCTATTCCTCCATCACTTCCCCCCTCTGACTTCCTCATGGCTGACATTAAAATTTCTTCAGCTGATGTATTTTCTGCCATCACTGGCCTCAATACTAACAAGGCATATGGGCCTGATGGAGTCCCTCCTGTTGTTCTCAAGAACTGTGCTTCAATGCTTACACCCTGCCTACATAAACTCTTTTGCCTTTGACTGTCAACTTGTACCTTTCCTTCTTGCTGGAAGTTTGCTCTCATCCAGCCAGTCCCAAAAGTTTTCGAGTCTATTCTCAACAGAAAAATTTTAAGGCAACTTTCTTATCACAACCTTCATTCTGATCGTCAGTATGGGTTCCATCAGGGATGCTCCACTGGCAATCTTCTCACCTACCTTTCAGATTCCTGGTCATCCTCCTTTTGGGACTTTGGCGAAAGCTCTGCCATTGCACTTGACATCTCAAAGGCTTTCGATCGAGTCTGGCATAAATCTTTAATTTCCAAACAGCCCTCTTACGGTTTCTATCCTTCTATCTGTGCCTTCATCGCTAGCTTCCTTTCTGGTCGTTCTGTGGCCACTGTTGTAGACGGCCATCGTTCTTCTCCTAGATCTATCAACAGTGGTGTTCCTCAGGGCTCTGTCCTATCACTGACTCTCTTTCTTTTACTCATCAATGATCTTCTAAGCTGTACATCTAATCCTATCCAGTCGTAAGCTGATGATTCCACCCTTCACCTTTCCAGTCGGCTCCACAACGCCCATCTCAGCAGTTACTTCAACAAACAAGGGATGAGGCTATGGCACACCTAATGTCTGACTTGGCTCGTATCTCTGACTTGGGTAAAAATAATTTTTTTTTTTTTTTTTAATGCATCAAAAACTCAGTTTTTACACCTATCAACCCGACAGAATCTTCCACAGGAATTCCCACTAATGTTTAATAATATCCAGCTTAATCCTGCATCATCCTTGAACATGCATGGGGTTTCACTTACTAGAGACTTATCTTGGAAAGATCATATTGCATTTCTTGTAAAATCTGCTTCCAAGGTATTAGGTGTGCTAAGCCGACTCCGTTCTTTCTTTACCCCTACAAAGTTGTTGACTCTATACTGGGGTTTTATCCGCCCCTGTGTGGAGTACAACTCTCATGTGTGGGGAGGCTCCCCGCATACAGCTCTTCTCAATAGGGTGGAGTCAAAAGCTTTTCGTCTCATCAACTCTCCTCCTCTTACAGGCTCCCTTCAACCTCTGTCTCTTCGCCGCACTGCTGCATCTTTATCTCTTTTCTACCGCTACTTCAATGATCGCTGCTCCTCTGAACTGTCTGCATGCATTCCTCCACCTCTACGACGGGCGCGTAGCACCCGTCTAGTTGCGAACTCTCATCCCTTTTCTGTCCAACTCTCTAATGCAAGAGTTAACCATTACTCCTAGTCCTTCATTTATGTAACAAGTCAACTCTGGAACTGTCTCCCTCTGTCTGTATTTCCTGCTGCCTATGATCTCCAGTCTTTCAAAAGCAGTGTGTCCAGGCATCTCGAAATGATCGGATCTTGAATTTGGCTCTCTATTGTATTTTGTTTTTCTCTTGGAGGGAACTGTTATAGCGGGCTCATGATCCTTTGGTTCCTTCTTCCTCGCAAAAAAAAAAAAAAAAAACTCATCCCTTTTCTGTCCAACTCTCTAATGCAAGAGTTAACCGTTACTCCCAGTCCTTCATTTATGCAACAAGTCAACTCTGGAACGGTCTCTGTCTGTATTTCCTACCTCCTATAATCTCCAGTCTTCCAAACGCAGTGTGTCTAGGCATTTCGAAATGAACGGATCTTGAATTTGGCTCTCTTTTGTACTGTTTTTGTTTTTTTCTTCGAAGGAACGGTTTGCGGGCCCCTGGCATTTGGTTTCTTCTTTCTTCCATAAAAAAAACTCTCCCACACCGACCTCTTTACCCACCTACCTATCACGAATTTACCTACTTTCATATCACCTACCTACCTACCTGCCTACCTACTTACTTTACCAACCTAACTACCTACCTACTTTATCAGCCTATCTACCTAATCTACCTACCTACCTACCACTCATCTCCTATTGACATCACTACCTACTCTCCTAAATTAATACCTGCCTACCTATTCACACACCTGTCCCCTACTTCCACTCTACTTCCTTGGCCCTATTTACCCTCCTACTTGTCTTCTTCCTTACCTAATATACTTCCTCTCTCTCTCTCTCTCTCTCTCTCTCTCTCTCTCTCTCTCTCTCTCTCTCTCTCTCTCTCTCTCTCTCTCTCTCTCTCTCTCTTCACTGCCCTTGCTACTTCCCTAAATATCTCACTTCCTTCCTGTCTCATTTTTCCTCCCATCCTTTCCCTTCTTTTCCTGCCTACCTACCTTTTTCCCCTCCCTATCTCCCTCCCTCCCAATCTAAATTTACCTCACCCTCTTTTCCCTCCTTCCATCCTCCCTCATTCCCATAGAAGAGGGCAACATAATACACTGACATTACAGTTACCGGTCGTGACGTAAAGCTTGCAATAAACAAATTAAAAGAGAATAAAACACCAGGACTGGACAAAATATCTCCACGTGTATTGAAGGAACTACAGAATGAAATATCAAAGCCTTTATCTGAACTTTTTAACTTATCACTTAAGAGCAGTAAGGTGCCACATGAATGGAAGCTTGCTAACGTAACCCCGATATTCAAAAAGGGCAACAGAGCCCAACCAGAAAACTACCGCCCAATTAGTTTTTTTTTTTTTTTTTTTTTTTTTTTATGTGCTCGACTCTGGGCTTCACAGCCTGCTCCCAAGGCCCAGTAGTCCTCCTACGTATCATACACCTCTACATCGGTGGTTTGCAAATTGCTTGAAACTATTATCAGAGACAAGTTTGTGAAACACTTAGAAACAAACAATCTCACAAAAGATTCGCAACATGGTTTTCGTAATAATCACTCTTGCCTCACGAATCTGCTGGACCTTTTCAATGATATACTCAACATGTACGACGAGACTAAATCTGTTGATGTGGTCTACCTCGATTTTCAAAAGGCTTTTGACAAAGTTTCACACAAAAGACTCCTTCAGAAGCTATAGGCACATGGTTTCAGCGGCAGTGTTCTCGGGTGGGTAAAAGATTGGCTCACCGGACGAAAGCAAAGAGTTGTAATAAATGGACAAGAGTCAGACCGGATAAACGTTACAAGTGGAGTGCCGCAGGATTCAGTGTTAGGTCCAGTTATATGTAAATGATACTGACGAAGGATTGTGTTGTAAGATTTCAATTTTTGCTGATGATACTAAAATAGGTAACAGAGCAGATACAGCACTGCAAAGGCAGGCAATTCAGAGAGATCTTGATCAACTGTTTAACTGGGCCCAGGTCTGGCAAATGGATTTCAATATTAATAAACGCAAAGTGCTAAACATTGGCAGTAAAAATGTAAGAGCTAGTTTTAGCACGAATAATGTCCAACTTGATAGGGTAAACCATGAAAAAGACTTAGGAGCTATAATAACACACGATTTGAAACCAAGAAAACAATGTACAGAAGCTGTGAAAAAAGCCAATAAATTGATTGGATTCATAGGCAGAGCATTTGAATATATATCACATAATACTGCCCTCACTTTGTATAATTCCTTAGTACGCCCGCACTTGGAGTACTGCGTTCAGTTTTGGTCACCGTATTATAAAAAGGATATAGAATAGCTTGAAAGAGTGCAGAGAAGGATGACAAAGATGATACCTAGATTGAGAAATAAACCATACGAGGAACGTTTAGAAGTCCTGAATCTCTTTACCCTAACAAACCGGAGGATACGAGGAGATTTAATTCAAGTATTCAAAATGTTCAAAGGACATGATAACATGGCTGTCGATGAATACTTCACAGCTAATCACTCGAATTATACTAGAGGCAATTGACATAAAATAACTGGCAAATGATTCCAGTTGCATGAAGCTAAGCATTTCTTCTTCAATAGAGCTGTAAATATATGGAATAAATTGCCCTCCAACATAGTAAATTGTAATAAAGTACAAACCTTTAAAGGTCGCCTGGATAAGTATCTGGCATCTAACCCCCAGCTTAATATGTTTACTCCTGAATAATACACTTGTGTATGTAAATTTTGTGTTTTATTTTATTTTATTTTATTTATTTTTTTTTAGAGCCTGGATCAATTTATTATATGCAAATATAGTATATGCACAGACTAGGATATGCACAGATAGCCCTGAGTTAACGGTCACTACTCATACTTTCGACCTGTGATGGGCTGTGGATCACTGAGGGTCCCTGTTAGTTAAGTGGCCACCATCGGGATTTTTTTTACTGTACCAGGGGTCACTGCTTCAGGAGGTGACTTGTGTGCTTGTCCCGCATGGGAAAGTTCCTAGTCTCTGTGGAATGAACGGAGCTGGGGCCTGATTGACTGCTGCCTACCTTAATAGCGCCAGGCAAGGCTGCCGCACCACCCCTGAACATCCACACCATGCACTGTGCAAATTCCACGCTGTGTCCGCAGACTCCCAGTTAACTCAACGTACCCGTACATAGTATCATGCATTAGTTATTTATTAGATTATTCATTTTACATTACTACTTTATCTTTCAAGTTACTCATACTGGTAGCTTATTGATAATGTATTATAGAATGTAGCTTTTCCTTTTCAGTCTTTCCTATGAAATTTCCATGTCAGTTTTTCCATGCTGTATGGTGGTTTTTCTCAATTTTCCTTGCCAATTTTAACTGGAGGTTTTGGAGGCGGGGGAAGCCTTCTTGCTTTACTATTCTTATCCTTCAGCATGTAGAGTTAGATCTCGTAGTCATAGTCTACTCCGTAACAAACAGCCTAGAAAGGACCATAAGGTCTGTTGCTGTTTGCTTTCCTTAGTACTCCTATGTACTCCTTTGTACCTCCCACTCCCTTCCTTCCTTCCCTACCCACCTGTTTACCTACTTACCTACCCACCTACTTTTTATCTCCCTCTCTCCCTCCCTCTCTCCCGGCCTCCGTGTGTTGACGTAAGGGTGTAACTCTAGCATATATGAGCTACCACTGCTAGTGATGCAAAAAGATAACACCTCTCTCTCTCTCTCTCTCTCTCTCTCTCTCTCTCTCTCTCTCTCTCTCTCTCTCTCTCTCTCTCTCTCTCTCTCTCTCTCTCTCTCGCCATGAAAGGAATAATCCTGGTCTATCTCAGTACAGATGGTTCAGTATTAGTATCCAAGCGGTGACATGTGAGAGTGTATGAAAATCGAAACCAGTATCCAAGTGGTGATATGTGAGGGGGTGGGATGTTCGATATTAGTGCCGAAGCGGTGGTATGTGAGGCTGTTTGAGATTCAGATTCAGTATTTGTGTCCAAGTGGTGATGTGTAAGGGTGTGTTGTTCAGTATTAGTGCCCAAGTGAAGACATGTAAGGTGTATGACAGTACTGGTGATATGCGAGTACGTGATATGAATTGAAGTACCTCTTTCATGATCGGGCCAACTCTAGTATTCCATGCCAATTAACACCATGCGATTTGAAGGGACTGAGATGCATTAAGTAAATACTGCCACCATTAATTTAATATTATAAACCAAAGCCTAACGATTTTGTTGACTTGAGGAAAAGTCATAGGATCCTGAGAGAATTAGATAAAGGTGTGGGTAGGGGTTATATGGCAAGAGGAAGGGGGAAGCTGAAAGACAAGAAGCAATTAGAAAGGGTAGAAGGAAGGCAGGGAGGGGAAGAAATAAAGGGAGGAAGAGGAGATATAGAAGAAGGAGGGGAAGACAATGAAGGAAAGGGCTAACAAGAAGGAAGGAAAAGGAGAAGTGGTAGGGAGAAACGAGAAAAGATAAGAGGAAGGGACAGGAGCGAGATGAAGAGTGGGGGGAAATACAGGTGCAGCGACGAAAAAAGGAGAGAAAGAGAGAGAGAGAGAAGACAACAGAGGGACTTAGAGGGGGGAAGAGGTGAGGAGAAAAAAGGCTTGGGTAAAGGAAGAAAAAAGTAGAGAATAGGAGGGTGGATTTAATGGGAGAAATGGTGGAAGATACAAAAACGAGTATGAGTGAGAGGGGTGCAAGGAAAGGAGAGGGAGGAGGGGAGAAGAAAGGTGAAAAAGAACCGAAGTGGAGAGATGAAGAAAGAGAAATAAATGAGGGAATGACAAGAAGTGAATCGGGAGAAGGGTGTGTAGAAGAAGAGAAAAGGATAACAAGAAAGACAAGGAAAGTAGGGGAAGAAAGAAAGAAAAACTAGCTAGCCTGTTGCCTCCCAAATCACCCATCCTAAATCATCAGTGCGAGGAATGGAAAGAGATTAAGACAAAAGATGAAAGGAAAGGAAGGGTTAGGTAAGGGGGGGAAAGGACGAAGAAACAGGGTAAAATAAAAGTTAAGAAAGGGGAGGGTTAGGCAGAGAGGGAAAATGAATGGGGTAAATGAAGAGCAGGAAGAAAAAAAAAAAAAAACAGGAAGGAACGAAGACTAACTAAGGAAATAAACACAAGAAAATTGAGAGAAAGGACACGCTTGGGTAGACAGCGAGGAAAGGGAAGGAAAGGAAAACAGTGGACGGGATAAAATGAAATGAAGAGAAAGGGGAAGGTGACCAGAGAGAAAGGAAAGGGAAGGAAAGCACAGGAAGAAAGAAACGAGTTAGGCAATATTACCCATCCCATCATATCAAAGCAAAGTAAACCCACACACACGCGCAAAAATAAAAACTCCTGGTCAAGAATTTTTACTCTGCTCCTCACCAACATCACGTACTTTAATTGCAAAACATAAAATCAGGGAGAGATGAAAGGAGATTCCGGCCGGATCTCCATAATGGCCAAATGGGAGTTAATGGCTTGAACGAGAGAGAGCTGAGAGAATAATAGATTGAAGGTAAACACACCGATTATTGGAATATACTGTGTTATTGAGCGGGTAGTGTGTGTGTGTGTGTGTGTGTGTGTGTGTGTGTGTGTGTGTGTGTGTGTGTGTGTGTGTGTGTGTGTGTGTGTGTGTGTGTGTGTGTGTGTGTGTGTGTAGAGCAATTAATATCATACCAACCCTTCCTTTTCTCATGCACATCACAAATAAACATACATACACATCAATCTTATCATCATTATCATAAGCTTCCATTAACACATTAAACCCGTCTCTGTCTAATGCCTAACAACGCATCTTGTGAGGGGTGACCACAACAAAAAAGACCTCCAGGAGTTTTTGTTAGTACTCAGTAAAAAAACCCTTTCCCACGACACACCTCCCACTCTTACGCACTCTTCCTACCGTACCTCTCCTCCCCCTCGGTCCCCCTCTCCTTCTCCCAGCCACCTCGCTCTCACACTCTCCTAGTCAATCTCTCACTCTCCCTCTCTTTCTCTTTCTATCCACCTCACTCACGCATTCTTCTTGCCAATCTCACCTTTCGTGCCCTTCTTACCCCAGCCATCTCACTCTCATTCATTATCCTAATCAGTCTTTCTCTCTCTAGTTGCCCAATATGGCAGAACCACTTCATACTCCTACCTCATGCCTCTCAGTCTACATTTTAATTATTATTATTATTATTATTATTATTATTATTATTAATAAGATAGAGAGATTATTATTATTATTTATTATTATTATTATTATTATTATTATTATTATTATTTATTGTTACTATTATTATTATTATTATTATTATTATTATTATTATTATTATTATTATCATTATTATTATTATTCATCTCTATGTAGACAATTATCAGTACCTCATCCCATCACATATCATGCAGCCATTCAAATAGTTAACTCAGTTTGTATTTCAGTCCCTCATCCATTCTTTTTGCCATCCACTTCTTTTTTTTCGTTATTCTTCCTGGCCGTTTTGCAATGCAAGTGAGCTTTGCTTGCAAGTGTATGAAGCGAGGTCTTCCTTTAGCATTCAGACCCTCTCCAGTCAGTTTTTTTCTTTTTTTTATTCATTCAGCGCATGAACCTTTTTCATTCAGTATTCGTTTATTTCTAGGTGTGATTTTTGTTCCTTATGCTCTCACTTATGTATATATATATATATATATATATATATATATATATATATATATATATTTATATATGCATATATATGTTGTTACATAGCCTATGATTTCATCATCCTTTGTGTAATTCTAACGTACAGTATGCTGCATGTTTGATCACGAGCGTGTTCTACCTCACTCCCCCCTTCTACCCTTATAGTAGAGTAAGTCGTTCTTTCTGTTGTTCAGAGCAGGAGTGTCAACTCTTTGTCCCCTATGGCTTCATTTGCGCGTCCTTCTTACAAGTTGTATCAAGCTCTGCCGGCCCCTATATAATGAGCTCAGTCTCTACATTAATTGCCACTTAGATCTACTCCTCATTTTGCTCACATCTCTGTCCTCCCCTGTACAGTTGTTATTATTGTGAGTGCTCAGGAAGTCTCCAGCCATCTAGCAGCTGTGTAATTTAAGTATAAGTGTTATTACATTTTGTTCTTGTACTGTATAGCATAAGGTGTTGATTCGTAGGCCTAGTAAAGTTTTTGTAATTCATATTGTCAGCCAGTGGTAATAATATTTTGTATCTGTAATAATATATCTTGCATTCACTGAGTATTATCTGGTTTTCTCATTTTATCAGGGCTGACTTAGATAAATTTACTCTTGCTAATTTCGTGTTAATAGAGGCTATTGCAGTCAACCATATATTCAACCTGTTTTTTGCCATTACATTATCCTTATGAGTCCTGAATGTTTAGTTGTTAGTTTGAGCATTAAACTTTAACTTGTAATTTTACCTAACTCTTTTGTTTTGAACCTTGAACTTTGCGGGACAGTTTTCTCTGTTCCGTAACAATATATATATATATATATATATATATATATATATATATATATATATATATATATATATATATATATATATATATATATATATATATATATATATATATATATATAAATTAGCCTTCATCCCAAACCTCTAAATCCACTTTTTTCTTCATTTTCTCCCTCCCAATCCTTCCTTCAGCGTACAAACATTCTCTCCTTTTTTATCCAATCCCTCATCCAATCCCTCATCCCATCATCACTCAATCCCCATTTTTCTTATATTTTTCTCGTATATTTTTATCCTGCACACCGTTTCGGCGTGCCTGTGAGCTTTGCCTGGTAAGTGTATGAAGAGAGAAGGCCTTCCTTTGATGAGCTGTTTGACCAATTTCCACCCTCGCTCGTCCTGGCTCTAGTATGCTAATGGGTCGGGTTCTTGCGGACACTTCTCTCTCTCTCTCTCTCTCTCTCTCTCTCTCTCTCTCTCTCTCTGCCTACCAATCCTACCTGCATGACTTTCTATTTCACTCTCTTATTTCGCCTTCTCCCTTCTTGTCTTTCAGTCCTACCTGCCTATCTTCCTACCAGTTTCCCTGCCTATTTAACTCTCCTTCCTCCCTGCCTGCCTGCCGCCTGCCACTCCAATCTGCCTGTCCAACGACCTGCTCCCTGAATTTCTGAATATCCTTTACTATTTTCTGCCTTACTTCCTCCATGCTTCCCATTTCAACCTACCTACCTGCCTGAGTATCTACCTACCTGCTTGAGCATCTACCTGCCTGCCTGCCTGCCTGCCTACCTGCCTCCTCCATGGTCAGGGGGAGGTAGTGATCAAGTGATTATTACGTGGTCAGCTGCCCTTATGGACATTAAGTTCGATCCGAGGCTGGGTCAGGAAACAGTTTGATTACTTTAATTATGAGAGAACAGTTTTCACTCGTTTTCCAGACAATAAGAAATGCTTCCACCCCTGCCTTACCATCTTAACCTTAACATCCCTGCCGTCCCACCCTTACCTTAACATCCCTGCCTTACTACCCTTACCTTAACATCCCTGCCTTCCCAACCCCGCCTTACCATCCATACCTTAACATCCCTGCCTTCCCACTCTTACCTTAACATCCCTGCCTTCCCACCCTTACCTTAACATCCCTGCCTTCCCACCCTTACCTTAACATCCCTGCCTCACTATCCTTACCTTAACATCCCTGCCTTCCCACTCTTACCTTAACATCCCTGCCTTCCCACTCTTACCTTAACATCCCTGCCTTCCCACCCTTACCTTAACATCCCTGCCTCACCATCCTTACCTTAACATCCCTGCCGTCCCAACCCTGCCTTACCATCCTTACCTTAACATCCCTGCCCTCCCAACCCTGCCTTACCATCCTTACCTTAACATCCCTGCCTTCCCAACCCTGCCTTACCACTCTTACCTTAACATCCCTGCCTTACCACTCTTACCTTAACATCCCTGCCTTCCCAACCCTGCCTTACCACCCTTACCTTAACATCCCTGCCTTACCACCCTTACCTTAACATCCCTGCCTTACCACCTTTACCTTAACATCCCTGCCTTACCACCCTTACCTTAACATCCCTGCCTTACCACTCTTACCTTAACATCCCTGCCTTACCACCCTTACCTTAACATCCCTGCCTTACCACCCTTACCTTAACATCCCTGCCTTACCACCCTTACCTTAACATCCCTGCCTCTTCATACCTTCGCATTCCTTCCTATTAGTTCCTCTACATCCTGCTTATTATTCCTTCCCTCTGCCTCACTTTTTCCTTCCCTCTCCAACCTCTCCTCTGCCTTCCCTTTCCTGCCTCCCCCTCTGCCTCTCCTTTTCCTCCTCTGCCGTTCCTCTCCCCGCTCTACCATTCCTGACCTCTGCCTCCCTTTTTCTCTGCCTCTCCTTTACTTAACCCCTTCCTGATGCCCCCCTACCTGCCTCCCCTCCTCTCTGCCTCAACTTACAGCCTAGTGAAAGGGAAGTGAGGGGAGAAAGAGGGGAAAAAGGGGAGGTATGTTCCCCTCTTGCTGAAGTGGGGGGGCGGGGGGTGCTTGAGAGAGAGAAAGAGAGAGAGAGAGAGGTATCGAGCGTGTAATGTGACACTTAGGCGAGTTCTGTCCCTTTCTTCACTGGCTGTGTGTTGAAGTGATCCTACCACCTCACTCACTTCACCTCGCACTTCACTTACCTCACTGTAAAAATTCTCACCACACCTCACCTCACCTGTCCTCACGATACAACACTTCACCTCACTTCACATTAAAACCTCCCCTCACCTCACACCGGCATTTCGCAGCTTAGCTAACTTCACTTCATCTCACTTCACATTGCACCATCACACCTTACCTCACATCATCTCATCTCACACCTGCCTAACCTTACCTCACCTCTCCTCACCTTACTTAGCCTAATTTCACACTGTAATATCGCTCCTTACTTACCTGTATATCACCTCACCTTACACCACCTCACCTAATCATTAACATATCAGTCCACTGCACGGTGTGTGTGTGTGTGTGTGTGTGTGTGTGTGTGTGTGTGTGTGTGTGTGTGTGTGTGTGTGTGTGTGTGTGTGTGTGTGTGTGTGTGTGTGTGTGTGTGTGTGTGTGTGTGTGTGTGTGTGTGTGTGTGTGTGTGTGTGTGTGTGTGTGTGTGTGTGTGTGTGTGTGTGTGTGTGTGTGTGTGTGTGTGTGTGTGTGTGTGTGTGTGTGTGTGTGTGTGTGTGTGTGTGTGTGTGTGTGTGTGTGTGTGTGTGTGTGTGTGTGTGTGTGTGTGTGTGTGTGTGTGTGTGTGCGTGCGTGCGTGCGTGTGTGTCAATGAAGCAAGACGAGTGTCAAAAAAAATATCTGGGGAATGCGTAACAGGAGGTGTGTTGAGATAAGAGCCTTCGATTCCACGCTATTGAAGAGACCTGTGTGGAAAGAATCACTACACACACACACACACACACACACACACACACACACACACACACTCTATAACAAATACTGTACAATCTCTCTCTCTCTCTCTCTCTCTCTCTCTCTCTCTCTCTCTCTCTCTCTCTCTCTCTCTCTCTCTCTCTCTCTCTCTCTCTCTCTCACACCAGACACTTGCCTTACGTCGAATCAGGATCTGTGAAAAATCAAACAATTCACAGTTAACCTTTAGAACACCTAACTTCTTCCAAGCAGACTTAGAGAGAAATAAATCACCGGTTCCCACGAAAATCACCAGAAAAAAAGAATTACCGGGAATATACAGTAAAGGAAAAGTAGTGAAATAAGAATTGCTAAAGGCCAAACGGAATTTCGGCGAGTAAATGGATGTGGGATTTTCTTGTAAGTAGCGAAAAGGTCAGAACATATTTTCTTCGTTTTTGCTATATACCGTAAGTTGTATCTTTACGGAGCCAAATATTTTTCTATTTGAAATAAATATATGTGGAAAGTTTTTTACGCATTTTTGCCACATCACACACCAGGTTTGAGGGGTAGGGGAAGCAGGTACAGTCCTTCTCTTCGGTTTTGTTATATTCTTTTTATCCTAACTTGGACCAAATTTTTGTCCTTTTGCTGCTAATTCCACGTAGCTCGATACCACAATATGGCAATACAACAGCTCCATATCTTTCCCACAGCACTTCTTCGTGACTAGCATCACATTCTAGTGCTAATCCATTGCTACAACTGAGCACTGATTGGTGTCAATATTAAGCCTAATTAAAGTAAAAGTGGAACAGTGTTGTATACTAACATTAACAACAGTACCCTGCGACTGAATTCGGGACTGTCCACCTACCACGTATACGTCATAGCCAATGTACAACAACAGCTACTATAGTACTTTCTTCTTAACCTGTCCCAGCTTTTCGTCCTTTTGCAACTTATTCCACCTATCTCTAGAGAGGTGGCTTGTAGTCCTAAAGGACCCGGGTTCAAATCCCGCTGGGGCAGGGAACAGTTTAAGGATTTGAATTTCATAAAAATCGGACTTTACTGATCTACCAGAAGATCCGCCGACATGTCGTAAAAATACCCCCGCTAATACCAATACACCAGTCCTGTATGAGACAGCCCTAGCATGTATTCAATATGGACGGTGGGTGTTAGCGCCGAAGTGGTGACATGTAGAGGTGTGCGGTACGTAGGAGGGCTACTGGGCCATGAAAGCAGGCTGTGAAGCCTATGCCCAGAGTCGGACACATAAAAAAAAAAAAATCTCTGGCAAAGAAATGTAATACTACGGCTCTACACCTTTCCATTACACACTTTCGTGGCTAGCAGCATATTCTAATGTTAACTTGTTACAACTCAGCACTCAGGATAGAGAGATGACAATTGCAGGCCAAGATAGAGTAAAAAGAGTATAAATGAATGAGGTGTCCTTTGATTTCTTTATCCCCGGAATTCTTCAAACAGTACTGTACACTGACAACAGTTCGTTCAGTTTAACTAGGCGGAGTTTTTCGGCCATTTGCGACTCATTTCCTCTGGCTCAGTGGCGGAATAAGACAATGCTACGGCCCAGAATCATTTTCATAGCACTTCTTCGTGACTAGCATTATATTCTTCTATGAATTTCTTGTTCTAGCTCGCCATTCCAGACGGAGAGACGGCAATTTTAAGCCTAGTTGTAGTGAACTGGGTATACGAGTGCGTCTAGTGATGGGGGTCCCAGGACACGGTGCTATCGTCACTGAAAAAAAAAAAAAAATCAAACCTTGGTGTACAATTTCACTATTCTCTCTCTCTCTCTCTCTCTCTCTCTCTCTCTCTCTCTCTCTCTCTCTCTCTCTCTCTCTCTCTCTCTCTCTCTCTCTCTCTCTCTCTTTCTCCACACACACACACACACACACACACACAGCGGTAGGGCAGATGCCGTGATAAGTGCCCACCAGTATTATCAAAATGTCAGATAGCAGCGAGTGGGAACCTTACCGATAAGAGCCTTGCTTTACCGCGGGGCACATTTTTATTTTTCATTTTCAATTTTTATAGTTCACTGGTATTTTTGAAGTGGTTTTGATATTTTTGTTACTGGTGTGGTGGTGGTTTAATATATATATATATATATATATATATATATATATATATATATATATATATATATATATATATATATATTACGTTTTGAGATTAGCTTTTCTGTAAACAGATTTTTATTCAAAACGCATAGGCTATATATATACTGAGGTATTTACTAGTACTGACATACGTACATACATAAATGCATACATACATAAATACATAGATACGTACATACACAGATACGTACATACATGTATGTATCCATATTAACATAGCAATACATACATACACATACACAGTACATACAGTCCTAATCTGATCATTCTGATATCGCAGGTGTGAATTCCAGTATATCAAGGGGAGACATGGATGGGATTTAATCAGTGATGTTATTAGCCTCAGTATGGTACTCTTCCATACACCACCAGACATCATGCATCAATACCCTTACTGCTGCCATTACACTGTACTGTGTGTGTAGTTCCTTTATCTTATAAAATGCGGTGGATATATTTATATGTACACGTTCATACAGTACTAATATAAATATATACATGTATGGGTAAAGACTTAAATACATATATAAGAGTACATGCATTCATATTACACACACACACACACACACACACACACACACACACACACACACACACACACACACACACACAATCCCGAGGCCTACAAACACGTACATAGCAGGAATCAGATACACAAACAGCCTAGGGCACACATACGCACACAAAGCTCCGGGCCTCGTACACACACGCGCGCTAATGTACACACTCCTGGAACCCTAACTCACGTACACATTTTTACATACACAGCCTCAGCACACACACACACACACACACACACACACACACACACACACACACACACACACACACACACACACACACACACACACACACACACACACACACACACACACACACACACACACACGTAACCAGGGCCACTCAGATACTGTTCTCTCTCTCTCTCTCTCTCTCTCTCTCTCTCTCTCTCTCTCTCTCTCTCTCTCTCTCTCTCTCTCTCTCTCTCTCTCTCTCTCTCTCAACCGTGGCATCCTTCGGGTCTAACCGTGGCATCCCTTGATCCTAATGTGGCATCGTTTGGCCCTAATCCCAGCACCCATTGATCCCAACCTTGGCATCCACTGGTACTAGGCTTGGCATCCACTGGTCCTAGCCTTGGAATCCACTGGTCCTAACCTTGGCATCCACTGGTCCTAACCTTGGCATCCATTGGCCCTAACTGTGGCATCCACTGACCCTAACCTTGGCATCCACTGGTCCAAACTTGGCATCCTCTGGTCCTGACCCTGGCATCCAATAGTCCTAACCCTGGCATCCACTGGTCCTAACCTTGGCATCCATTGGCCCTAACTGTGGCATCCACTGACCCTAACCTTGGCATCCACTGGTCCAAACTTGGCATCCTCTGGTCCTGACCCTGGCATCCACTAGTCCTAACCCTGGCATCCACTGGTCCTAACCTTGGCATCCACTGGTCCTAACCTTGGCATCCACTGGTCCTAACCCTGGCACCCACTGGTCCTAACCTTGGCATCCACTGGTCCTAACCTTGGCATCCACTGGTCCTAACCTTGGCATCCACTGGTCCTAACCTTGGCATCCACTGGTTCTAACCTTGGCATCCATTGGTCTTAAACTTAAATCTTGGCATCCACTTGTCCTAACCTTGGCATCCACTGGTCCAAACTTGGTATCCACTGATTCTGACCCTGGCATCCACTGGTCCTAACCCTGGCATCCACTTGTCCTAACCCTGGCATCCACTGGTCCTAACCTTGGCATCCACTGGTCCTAACCCTGGCATCCACTGGTCCTAACCCTGGCATCCACTGGTCCTAACCTTGTCATCCACTGGTCCTAACCTTGGCATCCACTGGTCCTAATCTTGGCATCCACTGGTCCTAACCCTGGCATCCGCTGGTCCTAACCTAGGCATCCACTGGTCCTAACCTTGGCATCCACTGGTCCTAATCTTGGCATCCGCTGGTCCTAATCTTGGCATCTGCTGGTCCTAACCTAGGCATCCACTGGTCCTAACCTTGGTATCCGCTGGTCCTAACCTTGACATCCGCTGGTCCTAACCTTGGCATCCGCTGGTCCTAACCTTGGCATCTACTGGTCCTAACCTTGGCATCCACTGGTCCTAACCTTGGCATCCACTGGTCCTAACCCTGGCAACTATCGGTAGGAAACTAGATACTTTTGGGTGACTTGGTCGAAGGTTTACTGTCATGTCCAACAGAATGAATGTCCATCCTACCACTAGAAAACGGGTTGCGAGCATGTCTTTTTTTCAGTGAGCATTAACAGTGTGAACATTTGCCGTGTGTGTATTTAGTGTGAGCATCTGTCGTGTGAGCATTTGCCATGTGAGTATTCATTGTGTGACGATTCGTCATGTGAGTATTTGTCGTGGAGATATTTACAGTGTCATTAATAGTTTGGGCATCTGTCTGAGAACTTAAACTGAGCATTTGTCGTGTGATCCTCTATAGTGTAATCATCTGTTAAGTGAGTATTTTTGTTTATGATATTGTACTGTGAGCATTATAAAATTTGAAGTGTGAGCATATGCAGTGTAAGCCTTTGTAAACATTTGTCCCGTGAGCGCTTGTACTGTGAGGAGTTTGTGTTGTGTGCATTTATGTTACAAGAAAACGTCGGCATACCGTCTCCCTAAACCTCATCTTGAAAGCTACAAGAATACGACAAGGATAACAGATCCCAAGTCCTCTTCCCCCAGCCTTCTCCTCCCTATTTTCCGCTCCCTCCCCAGCCTTCAAACGTTCCCTCCCAGTTCATTTCCTTTCACTTCTCCCTCTTCTATTCTCTATCCACTTTCCCGCTCCTTCCTTCACTTCTTCCTCCTGACCTTTAAACTCTCCCTCTTTCAATCTGCCCCCTTCCCCTGCTCCCCCCTCTTCCTTCTCTCTTATCTATCCCAATTCTCTCCCCTCCCTCATCATTTCTTCTCCCTCCCCCAACTCTGCTCTCCACATCCTCTTCCTCTCCCCCTAATCCCCCACCTCTCTCCCAATTCTCTCCCCTTCCTCACCCAATCTCCTCCTCCTCCTCCACTCAGCTGTCTCTCCCCGAACGCGATTCATCTCTTATTTAAATGTGCATCGGCGAAGACCCAGGCAGAGGAGGTAGTGAGTGTTTGTTTGGATGAGAGGAGGAGGAGGAGGAGGAGGAGCAGCAGCAACAGCAGCAGCAGCAGCAGCAGCAGCGGCAGCGGCAGCAGCAGCAGCAGCAGCGGCAGCGGCAGCAGCAGCAGCGGCAGCAGCAGCAGCAGCAGAAGTGAATAACAAAGAATAATAGTTGGAGGAGACAGAGAAATGAGATGGAGGAGGGGGGAGGAAAAAATGGAGAAGTTGAGTTTCAGGAGGAGGAGAACGGGAGAGAATGAAGTAGGAAGGAGCTGAACTGGAAGAGAAGGAGAAGGAGGAAGACGAAAAAGGAGAAATGAAGGATGAACTAATTAAAATGAAGGGGATGAAGCTGGAAGAAAACAGAGAGAAGTAGGATGAACAAGGACAAAGGGCAGAGTAAGGGAACAGGGAAGATGAAAGAAAGAGGCTAAAAGAGGAAGAGGGAAAAGGAACTGGAAAAGAAATCAAATGAGGAAAGGAAAAGGAAAGGTTAGGACAGGAAAATGAAAATAAAAGAGAGAAGAATGTCAATGAATAGGTAAAAGACATAAGAAAGAAGAGGAAAGGAAAGGGAATGAGGGAAATAAAGGAATGGGAGGGGTATAGAAAAAATGGAGAAAGATAAAGGGAAGGAGAAGACAGTGCAAGAATATGGATGGGAAGGGGGGAGTGAAGGAGAGGAAAACAAGTAAGAGAAACGGGGGAAAGGAGTGAGGGATGAGAAAGAAGAGGACATGAGAATGGGAAAGAGAGGTAAAGAACAAAAGACAAAGGTAAAAGAAGGAAGAATGGAAAGGAACGAGAGGAAGAGAAAAACGTGTGGTATGGACAGCAAAAAGGAAGGTGAACGAAAAAGGAAAGGAATATGGAAAGGTGACGGAAAGATCAAAGGAATGGCAAATTGGATACGAAAAGGAGAAAGAAGAAGAAACCCGGAGTATGGAAAAAGAAGGGGAGAAGAGAATGAGAAGGGAAAGGAAGGAAAAAGAGAAGAAAAACAGGAAAGAGCAAGGGATATTCAGAACGAGAAGGGACGGAAAGGAAAACGAGAAGAATAATGGGAAAGAGCAAGGGAAATATAGAACATGGAAGAAGAGATGGCAGAGGGGAGGAAGAGGGGAAGAGGAGACGGGCGAAAGGGGAAGAAATGGGAAAGACATTTGGAAGAAAAAAGGAGAAGGTGAAAAGAGGGAAAGAGAAGAAGAAAGGAAGGAGAAATGGCAAGAGGATGAAGAATGGCAAAGGAGGGGGAAGAGGAGGAAGGGGGTAGGGCAAAAGGAATAAAGAGGAAGAGGAAAAGGAAGAGAGGAAGAGAACCAGAGATGACGAGGGGAGTGGGAAGAAGAGGGTAAGAGGGGAAGGGAAGACAAATAAGAAGCCTGATGACACTGAAGGAGGAGGAGTTAATGGAAAGGAAGGGTGAAGACGGTCGAATTGGGAGAAGGAGTCTGAGATTTTGAAGAGGCAGGGCTGGAGAGCAGGGAAGGAAGGAAGAAGGAAGTGACAGGATGACAGACAGCAAGGGCGGATGGAAGGAGGAAGGGAGAGGAAATGTACAAGGAAAGGACAAAGCGTGAGAATGAGAGAGTGAAGAGTGCAAGGAGGGAATGGGAGGGGAAGAGACGATTACAGAAAGGAAAGGTGGAAGTAGCGGTAAGAAGGGAGGGAAGAACACAATGGCTGATGGAATGCAAGAATGGAAGGACAGTGAAATGGAAAGGAGAACAGAGGAATGGAAAAGTTAAGGATAACAGAAAAAAAGGAAAGAAAGAACAATGAAAATGTGAGAGATCGAGAAGCTGAGTGAAAAAACAGAGGGGCAGAGGGAGAGAATGAAAATATAAAGAGAGGTATGTACAAAACAAAGTGAGAGGGCGAGGGAGAAATAGGGAGAAGGTGAGGGAGCACTAGAGAGAGGGCGAGGGAGAACTAGAGAGAGCGCGAGGGAGAAAACAGGGTGGATGAGGGAGAAAATATAGAATGGATGAGGGAGGAAATATAGCATGGGTGAGGGAGAACATGGGAAGACAGTGACACTGAGGGAGAAAATCGAGGGCGGAAGATAGGGTGAGGGAGAACCTGGGAGATGCGAATAACAGGAAGCCTATTGGTCTGTAATGAGGTTATATGTGATGGGGTAAACTGGTTACGCTTAAACTGTAAACTACAAATGTGAGAAATGGACAAAAAGGAGGGAGATTTCTCCACCATTGTCACCCCTACCAACATCTCTGCCACCTATACTGCCACAGTCTTCAATCACGACCATTACTATCTCCCAGTACTATAACTACCACCACCAGTCCCTCCATTACCACCACCATCACCGTTCAACCACCACTACTCGCACCACATCTACCAGCATCGCTGTTCACCGCTACCAATAAAAAAAAATCCATTAACACTGTAAACAACAACTGCCATCATCATCATCATCCCACCTCCACCACATTCAACCATAATCACCACCATCCCACCATTATCACTAACAACCACAGTCTACACACTACAAGTATCGTCCCACTACCACCACCACCATCATTACCACAAACAGCCACAGTCTACACACTACCAGTATAACCCCACTACCAGCACCACCAGCACCATCCCACCATCACCTCAAACAACCACCATCATCCCCTCTACCACATTACCACCATAGTACCACCACTACCAACACACTACCACCAACACCACCATCACCACCAACACCACCACTACCACCAACACCACCACTACCACCAACACCACCACTACCACCAACACCACCAACATCACCAACACCACCATCACCACCAACACCACCATCACCACCAACACCACCAACACCACCACTACCACCAACACCACCACCATCACCATCTTGAACCACCCTCCGGGCCTCATCCAATAACAACAGGTCAATACTTAACCACTCAGACAATACAAACACACTCTCGTCGGCCCAAAACGAAAAAGAGAATGGGAAAAAAGAAAATCCTCTTCCCCGATATAAACTGAAGACACTCAGAGCCAGGCATTGTGTTGACATTATATCTCTCCCAGCATCTTAGCCCTGATTACTCGTTGTCTAGCCTCTCCTCCCCGGCCTCCTACACCCTAAACCCCTTCTCCCTTCCTTAAAATTCCTTCAATTACTCTTACTTACATATTTTTGTAACTCTCGGAGGAGCTCGACAGTGAAGTCTGATTGGTTCTTGGTCAGATTTGCTCGTTTTCCGTATATCTATCCATCTATCCCTCAGTCCTCCAGCCTCCTTCTCCTCTCCTTAAAATTCCTTCCGTTACTCCTGCTTGTCTTAATTATCTATTCATGTAATTTTCAGAGGAGGTGGATAATGGAGTCTGATTGGCTCTTGGTCCGATTCGCTCTTGTTTCCCGCCCTCTCGAGCATGATGGGAGGGGAGACGAGGGCGGTTTGTTTACATTTCGAGAGCTTAGGAGTGGTGGTGTTTCTCTCTCTCATTCTAGTTGTGTTTCACAGTTAGTGGTATATTCATTTTTATTTCTGTTGCTCTCTCTCTCTCTCTCTCATATATATATATATATATATATATATATATATATATATATATATATATATATATATATATATATATATATATATATATATATATATATCAAGATTTTTGTTAACCGCCTCAGCGAAGTAGTACTCAACAAAGGAGAAAGTAGTTTCATTTATTTACAGTCAGCATCTCTGCTCTTGTACATAATGGTCAGTAGCAAAGCAAATCCGAAACATTCACTATTGGGCTCCGCTGATCACTTTGCAGTTTACCCCGGTCACTGCACTTCTTGCTTCTTACATCAAACATCTCTGACAATAAACTATCCACCCCCACGAATCCCTTAATTTCAAGACAGAGGGTGAATGGATATCACCGTAACCATCCACAGTAACACATCCAGGAAAGGAAATATTGTGATAACAGGAACCTTCTGTTTTTGTGGCAGGAGAAATTTCCAACAGTTTTGCCTAGGGGGCAGAATATGTTTGTCTTGGGTCTCCTCTGGGGAAAACGATTTGGGCTGGAATGTATGTACTGTAGTATAAACATTGCTGCTAAGACAGATATATGTTTTCTGCGCCAGGTGGTATAGTGGAATTATAATCATGTGCCTAACAGGGGGTAGGCCTATGAGTGGTGTGGGACCCAAAGCCAGGTATCTGGCCTTACGAGTATACTGCTTTCTCAAGCACTGACTCAGCCACATTTGCACAAAGTCCGGGTTGACACTTATAGTGCACATTTCTCCTCTACAACTACAATCTCTTGGTAGGCTGAACTCATTAACCATCGATGACAGACGGCATAGGAGAAGGAAAACTCCGAATTCATATCGATGTTCTAGATAGGCTGGTGAAGTGTGACCATATATTTTTTTCTTTTTAAATGCATGAAAGAAGGAACCAAAGGCCAAGAGCCTTTGGTCCTTAGAAATCTCGTCCAAGCTAACTGTTGATGACACACCGCTGAAACTGCAGTTACAAGGCACCCAGGGTCGTATTTTAGGTGGTATAGGAGGCCCCGTAACACCTGTCCCAACGCGATTTATTTTACATAATACACGCTGACATTCTCCTGTATGTTATTCCTATCGTTCGAGTATCGACACAATTTGCATTAATAACATACAACAAGACAGGTGGCGTGTAATGTGCACAATGAATAGCTTAGGAGGAGGTGTTACTAAGCCTCCTCTTTCACCTAAAATATGAACCAAAGTATCATTGCTACTTAACATCAAAAGATTAAAAAAAAAAAAAAAAAAAACGACACATATGGATACCGTAGCTATGGCTATCCGAAACGTAAACATACACTTTTTTCGCCCTGCTGAATGATCAAAACTCTGGTTCAAAATCTATGCCATACTGTTTCCACCTGCTCCTTCCTCACTTCCGATATGTACGTCTTCATCAGCAGCTTTCATCACCGTCGCCTCCATATGGCCATACCACTTTATCACACCTTGGTCTGGCTTTCCCATCTTAGTAAGTCTACGTCCAGACTTCTCTTGCCGTGTCATTTTTCTCTCTGATAAACCATCTCATCTCATATAAGCACTTCACATCAGATAATGGTGTGTGTGTGTGTGTGTGTGTGTGTGTGTGTGTGTGTGTGTGTGTGTGTGTGTGTGTGTGTGTGTGTGTGTGTGTGTGTGTGTGTGTGTGTGTGTGTGTGTGTGTGTGTGTGTGTGTGTGTGTGTGTGTGTGTGTGTGTGTGTGCGTGGTTTTGCGTACGGGCTTCTGAACTCATGCAAGGCGTCCAAAAATGCTTGACCATATTTCATAGTTACTGAAAAAAAATACAGGTATATAAAAAAGTGGTGTCACAACAAGCGTAGCCACTTCTGGGTATTCAAGTATTTATCTGAACTTTCTGGAGCACAATTTGAACTATTGTGGAAGGGTGTAACTCAGGGTTGTGGGAGATGTGCCGGTGAGTAATCGACATTTCTTGAAATTATCTTGTCTTAACCATATGATTTACCTGCACGAGTATGAATTAAACTACGAATGAGAGATTGCTAAAAACATTACACGTAAATTCGTACAAGAGCTCTATTTCAAGGCTTCCAAAGGGTAGTCTATTTCTGTCCAAACACTGGTGGGCATACCTTGTATATGGATTCTTTTGTCCTGTAATTCACTGTTTCAAATGACTCATGTTATTCACCCTTTCTGTTTAGACCATCATACTCATTACTATTTCTCTGCAACTAAGCTCTCTTTTTTATTCATTTCCGTACCAGTAACTTTACGAGTATGGATAAATAGCCATAGACTACACCCTCATAAGTTTTTGAATTCTATGGATAACAAAGTGCACGGAAAAACAACTCAGATGCCTATGAAAACTTAAAGGAGCTACTTCACTTTATATATATATATATATATATATATATATATATATATATATATATATATATATATATATATACATTTATATATATATATATATATATATATATATATATATATATATATATATATATATATATATATACATATATATATAATTACACACACACACACACACACACACACACACACACACAATCTATATTTATCTACCTATCTATATAGATAGATAGACAGATAGATAGATAGATAGACAGATATATCGATGTAGTGCTGCTGTTGGGTGTCTGCCCTTCCTCTCCTCCATCTTTCTTTTCTTCCATCCTCTTGTCTGTCTTTCCTTCATTCTTTCCTCTTCCTTCTGCCTGTGGGTAACCCTACAGTGAGTGACATGCTAAATGGTTCCCTGTACACCAGGAAACCGTTTACAACGCTGGCTGGTAACCATAAAACCAAATTTTTGCGCCTGGTGGTTAAGTGGGTAATTACGGCGCTTCATGTGGATTGAGCCGGTGAAGGTTTATATCCAAGGGATGGTTGGGGTTTATTGCTCACGTAATGCCACTCAGGGATGAGTGAGGCTGGTCACTCTCATCTTAAATGTCCGGACCAACTCGCCTAGCCCCGAGCTCCTACGCACCCCATGGGGCAATGTACTGTAGGATTGGATGATAAATGAATGACATATAGCCTATATATATATATACACAGTGTATCGATAATTTCTTGTGTAACATTCTCTCTCTCTCTCTCTCTCTCTCTCTCCTGCTGTGTTGTTAGCCCTGACGGTGACGTTCTCTCTCGAGCTCCCTGGATCGTGGTGGATGAACGTGAGAGGCATTGAGTCCTATTCTGCTTTAGGGGTTTTGTCGCTATTATTAATAATTCTTTTCTTAATATAATAATAATAATAAAAATAATAATAATAATAATAATAATAATATTATTATTATTATTATTATTATTATTATTATTATTATTATTATTATTATTATTATTATTATTATTATTACCTTTATTTCATTATGCAGTGAATTGCTTTCTAAAAATTATTATTTCTCCATGTTGCGCTCTCTCTCTCTCTCTCTCTCTCTCTCTCTAAGAGGAGCTGATGGAGAAGTACAGAAAGATGATTCGACGCTACAAGGAGAAAACTAACCCTATTTTAGTTTCAGGCATACTCCCAAAGATTAACGCAGGAAATGCCTTCTTCAGCAGAGAATTTAGTATAAATAACAGAGTCAAGTTACTTTGCTTACAGGAAGGAGTTGAGTTCACTGACACGAGGAACCACTTTTACGAGCAGCAAACACTATTTGCGAACGATGGACTACACTTGAATGCCGTCGGCTCTGCCCGTCTCGGTCGTTTGCTTAGTGATGCCGTAAGTTTTTTCTGGAGAAACAACAAGCATCACGGGAGGCAAACGTAGATGTCATACAATCAGAGAAATCAATATATAATGGAAGCTCTCCACGTCGGAAAGGAAAACACATTAAAGCTGTCCTTGTAAATGTCCGTAGTCTACGTACTAAATTTTCTGATTTAGAGGCCCTTGCCTTTACCGAAGACTATGATGTAATTGGTGTAACAGAATCGTGGCTAAATACGGAGCAGAGAGATTTTCTAGCAGAGTTTAATCTACCAGGCTATCACATTTTCAGTAGTGAAGGAATGAATCGAGCAGGGGGCGGAGCGTTATTATATATTAAATCAGGATTTCATCCAGTCGAAAGTACCATGCCATGTATTGAAAACATTGACACTATTTATATTCAGCTTAAAAATTAGTCTTGTCATAAAATCACTCTTGGGTTAATTTATCGTCCACCTGGTCAGCCACTCAACATCGATAATGAAATCTACAATCCAATTGCCGAAATATCTTGTATGCTAAGCACTGTAATATTTGGTGACTAATTTACCAGTTCCAAAATTAGGTGGTGGCACCCATCATCCACTCACTTGATGTAGTGCTGCCTACTTCTTCCTTAACCTTTTATCATTCTTTTTCTATGACTGCCCTCCTCTCTTCCTAATTCTTCCTGTCACTTCTTATTGCTTTTCTTTCCTTTACAGGTGGCTTTACATTGAGTGACAAGACAAATGGTTTCCTTTAAGCCAAGAAACCATTTACAACGCTGGGTGGTAACCATATAACCTAACCATACATGTTCCCTACGTGTCAACAAGTGGGTTGGTGGAGGGTTAATGACCCTCCCCGTAAAACAAATAACTCAAAGTCAAATGGCCACCCTTTACAGGATTACGGTATCTGGCAATAGATAGATAGATAGATAGACAGACAAAATGGGGAGAAGCCTATCTTCACACACAGGGTTAGACCTATATACAAACTTGCAGGAAAGTTCTTTGTATCAATTTGTAAATTATCCGACACGCGGAGCTAACATCCTAGATCTTGTCTTAGCTACATCAAAAAATGTAGTGAGTAATGTTACTGAAGCAGAAGAATTTAGTACAAGTGATCATCGTGTAGTTACATTTAACATAAAAATTTGTGAAGACAAGGTCAGGGCCAGTTGCGAGAAAGTGCCTGTCTTAAAGACAGCAAATTTTAAGAAATTATAGGCAATTGCAGGTGCAGGTGACTGGCATCCCACTGTCGAAACTTAAGATATCAATGATGCATGGAATTCTTTTACAGAAACTCTCAACAGTGCCGTCAGGTTATGTATTCCAATGCGCAACAGAAGGCCTGCCAAAAATTCTAAACCCAAATGGTGGAACTCCGACATTAAACATTGTCTAGAAGCACAAAATCTTGCATATAAGAATAATCTATCTATCTATCTATTGCCAGACGCCTCAATCCCGTTTGGGGTGGCCACAAACAAATCGCCTCCACGTCGCCCTGTCCCCCGCCATTTCACTCCCCTGCTCCCAACTCACACCCCCCTCTCTCATATACCTCTCCACCCCATCTCTCCATCTCATCCTCGGCCTCCCCCTCCCTCTTTCCCCCTCCACCTCACTCACATACACTCTCTTCGTCAGTCTTTCACCCTCCATCCTCTCCACATGGCCAAACCACCTCAGTGTGTTCCTCATAACGCTTCCTATCACATCCACATCAACACCACAACGCTCCTTTATATCCTCATTCGTCAGCCTGTCTCTCCATGTGACTCCACAGGCTCCTCTTAAATAACTCATTTCCACGGCTCTCACTCTTGACTTGTGTCCTTCCAACAACGTCCAAGCTTCACTTCCGTACGTTAGAGTTGGTATCACAATACTGTCATGTAGTAACTTTTTCACTTCCATGCTCACTTCCCTGTTTCTTATCACTGCTTTCAAAGAACCAGCAACCTTTCTTCCCTGCTGTACCCTTTCAAGCACTTCACCCTCCAAACCTCCATCCTTACTCATCACACTACCCAAGTACTTAAACGTACTCACATTTTCCAATTCCTCACCATCCAACCTCGCTGTACATTCACTGACTTCACCTCTCTCAAAGACCATCACTTGACTCTTCCCTACATTCACCTTTAGATTCCGTTTCCTACACACTCTCTCAAACTCATCCACCAAGCCTTGCAGCTCCCCTTCGTCTTCACTCAACAACACGGTATCATCTGCAAACAACAGTACAGGGAGTTTCCAAACACTATCCTCTCTCACCAGGGCCACTCCAACATCCACTACCCTACCTATAATAATACCACATAATAATAATACCACATAATAATAATACCACAAATAGTCAAAGTGATACAAATTAATACGATGCCCCTCGACATAAAGCCAAAAAAATAATGAAATACAGTAAGAAAAACCTTGAGACACGTATTGCAAGTGTTAGTAAATCAAATCTCAAAGAATTTTTCAGTTATATAAGAGGCAAAAAGGTAATAACTCCATTAATCGGTCCCTTAATCACTGATAACGGAGAGCACACTGATGATGAAACTATGATGGTGAAAATTCTTAATACTTTCTTCGCGACAGTATTTACAACAGAAAATATACATACGATTCCTACTGTTTCCCCCATTCCTATAGAAGAAGGCAACATAATCACTGACATTACAGTTGGCGATCGCGACGTACTGCTTACAATAAACAAATTATTAGAGAATAAAGCACCAGGACTGGACAAAATATTGCCACGTGTATTGAAGGAACTACAGAATGAAATATCAAAGCCTTTACCTGAACTTTTTAACTTATCACTTAAGAGCAGTAAGGTGCCACATGAATGGAAGCTTGCTAACGTAACCCCAATATTCAAAAAGGGCAACAGAGCCCAACCAGAAAACTACCGCCCAATTAGTTTAACATCAGTGGTTTGCAAATTGCTTGAAACTATTATCAGAGACAAGTTTGTGAAACACTTAGAAACAAACAATCTCATAAAAGATTCGCAACATGGTTTTCGTAATAATCACTCTTGCCTCACGAATCTGCTGGACTTTTTCAATGATATACTCAACATGTACGATGAGACTAAATCTGTTGATGTGGTCTACCTCGATTTTCAAAAGGCTTTTGACAAAGTTTCACACAAAAGACTCCTTCAGAAGCTATAGGCACATGGTTTCAATGGCAGTGTTCTCGGGTGGGTAGAAGATTGGCTCACCGGACGAATGCAAAGAGTTGTAATAAATGGACAAGAGTCAGACTGGATAAACGTTACAAGTGGAGTGCTGCAGGATTCAGTGTTAGGTCCAATTCTTTTCTTAATATATGTAAATGATACTGACGAAGGATTGTGTTGTAAGAGTTCAAGATTTGCTGATGATACTAAAATAGGTAACAGAGCAGATACAGCACTGCAAAGGCAGGCAATTCAGAGAGATCTTGATGAACTGTTTAAGTAGGCCCAGGTCTGGCAAATTGATTTCAATATTAATAAATGCAAAGTGCTAAACATTGGCAGTAAAAATGTAAGAGCAAGTTATATCACGAATAATGTCCAAATTGATAGGGTAAACCATGAAAAAGACTTAGGAGTTATAATAACACACGATATGAAACAAAGAAAACAATATACAGAAGCTGTGAAAAAAGCCAATAAATTGATTGGATTCATAGGCAGAGCATTTGAATATAAATCCAATAATATCGTCCTCACTTTGTATAATTCCTTAGTATGCCCCCACTTGAAGTACTGCATTCAATTTTGGTCACTGTATTATATAAAGGATAATGGAAAAGCTTGAAAGAGTGCAGAGAAGGATGACAAAGATGATACCTAGATTGAGAAATAAACCGTACAAGGAACGTTTAGAAGCCCTGAATCTCTTTACCCTAACAAACCGGAGGATACGAGGAGATTTAATTCAAGTATTCAAAATATTCAAAGGACATGATAACATGGCTCTTGATAAGTACTTCACAGCTGATCACTCGAATTATACTAGAGGCAATGGGCATAAAATAATTGGCAAACGATTCCAGTCGCATGAAGCTAAGTAAATCTTCTTCTATACAGTTGTAAAATTATGGAATAAATTGCCCTCCAACGTAGTAAATTGTAATAAAGTACAAACCTTTAAAGGTCGCCTGGATAAGTATTTGTCGTCTAACCCCCAGCTTAATATGTTTACTCCTGAATAAAACACCTATGTATGTATAATTTTCTATTCTATTTTATTTTAGTTTTTTTTTAAAGCCTGGATCAATTTATTATATGCAAATATATGCACAGACTAAGATATGCACAGATAGCCCTGAGTTAACGGCCACTACTCATACTTTCGACCTGTGATGGGCTGTGGATCACTGAGGGTCTCTGTTAATTTGGCCACCATCGGGATTTTTTTAATGTACGGTACCAGGGGTCTCTGCTTCAGGAGGTGACTTGTGTGCTTGTCTTGCATGGGAAAGTTCCTAGTCTCAGTGGAATGAACGGAGCTGGGGCCTGATTGACTGCTGCCTACCTTAGTAGCGCCAGGCAAGGCTGCCGCACCACCCCTGAACATCCACACTGTGCAATTTCCACGTTGTGTTCGCAGATGCTCCGTCAGTTCAACGTACCCATACACTGTGACATGCATTAGTTATTTATTTATTCGATTATTCATTTTACTTTACTACTTTCTCTTTCAGATTATTCATACTGGTAGCTTATAGATATATTACAGAATGTAGCTTTTCCTTTTCAATCTTTCCTATGAAATTTCCATGTCAGTTTTTCCATGCTGCATGGTGGTTTTTCTCACTTTTTCTTGCCAGTTTTAACTGGAGGGTCTGGAGGCGGGGGGAGCTTTCTTGCTTTACTATCCTTATCGTTCAGCATGTACAATTAGATCTCGTAGTCATAGTCTACTCTGTAACAAACAGCCTCGAAAGGACCATAAGGTCTGTCGCTGTTTGGTTTCCTTTGTATTCCTTTGTACTCTCTCTCTCTCTCTCTCTCTCTCTCTCTCTCTCTCTCTCTCTCTCTCTCTCTCAAGCGACCCTGAACTTAACCAGATTTTTGGTAGGGGCGCACCTAATTAAAGGGACAAGATGTCAAGGGGCGGAATTTAACGTGACTCACGCTTTAGTGGACTGCGAAACAAAGAGAGCGGCTGGATGATGATATGAGACGGTGAAACAGACAACGAAACAAAGGGAAGCCTATGGTGCACTGGTTAGCTCGTACTACTCGCAAACAAAAGAACCCGAGTTCGATTCAAGTCGATTTGGCTCTTGCAAAAGTCTATTGCCCTAATCCAAAAAACTTCAAGAACACCACAATATCAAACGTACTGTACATCTCTCTCTCTCTCTCTCTCTCTCTCTCTCTCTCTCTCTCTCTCTCTCTCACCAGTAGACCAAAGTTTTTTTTTTTTTTTTTGCTGGCTCCCAGACACGATAAAAAATCCCTAAAACTTCCCCTGGTAATTCTAAACGCAATAAACATCATTTTATTTACATAATGTAATAAAATAAAGGCATTATCCACGCTACCGTAAATACAGTGGGATTCCGCATTACATTCTTCACGTTCGTTATATTCGTTAGTGTTTATTTTTGTACATTTTTCCACCCCCTCTCCTTCCGCATTCCACCTCCTACTCTCACGCCTATCCTTCCACTCCCTCCCTACCCTCCTAAGCCCTCCTCTTCCCCCGTCCCTCTCCTTTTTGCCCCTCTCACCCTCTCAGAGTCTCCCTTTCCCTCCCCTTCCCCCGTCCCACGCCCACCTCTTCCCCCGCCCTTCCATTCACCCACCCCCATCCTCTCACCTATCCTCCCACTCCGTCCCCTTCCCCCCCCCTCCCACTCCCTTCCTTTCTACCCCTCCCCTTCCCCCTTTCCACGCCCTCTACATCAAACCCGTTCAATTTGAAGTCTCTCCTAAGTTGAATTAAAGCGTTTGAATGTAGCAAGAATAAATTATGGTGTCATCGTAGTGAATCAATTAACTGGATAAAATCGCCTGGCAGAACAAGAGCCATACAGGTATAAGAGACATCCTCTCATTATTCAGTATCCAAGCGCCATACTTATAACCGCTCTTATGCTGAACAAAACAATCTGGCAGTAATAAGAAGTTAAATAAATCTAATGTCCTGTCACCAAACCGTACCCAGTGTTTCAAAAACATCTTCACTATGAGAATCTTATTTTGTGGAATACAATCGCCTGGCAGTACCAAGTATACAACAAGCGTCCTTTCACCGTTTCGTGGCTGTAATGCAGGACTTTTAACCCCTTCGCTACTAGAGATCCCCCCCAAAATCGACGGGCGTTAGCTAAAATAAATTTTAAGACATCGTCGTACTGAAGATGTTAATCCTTTCGCTAAAGAAGATCTTCTTTGGCTAAGTGCGGCTGTTAATAAGATTCTTCGCCATCTTATGACTGCAAAGACTCCAGCAGCAATGTAGACAACTCGGATGCCGCTAAAATATAAGAATCAGAAACACAGCCTGCCCTCCAACCATCCACTGTCCGGAAGGTAGACAGTGCTTCCTTGTCTAAGCCTCGTTTCAAAACATCATTCAAAGCTTGCTAAACATGAAGCGGCCCAGGGATCGTCAGACTTATGAGATAGTAATTCAGTTAGTTGGCCATCCTCACCTCAGTGGCTGGATCATAAGAGCCTGTCCAGCTCAAGGCACCTTGGAACAAGGTCAAATATCTTATTAATACCCACAGAATCGTCCGATGACGCTTTACCATTGCTCGTTCACAAGTCCAGACTCAGCCACGAGTCTAGCTTTGCCCTGATCCTCACCAGTCAGACCCCTGCAGTAGCCCGGCGCCTTACGTCAGTCGCCGATGCTACTACGTCACTAAGGCCTGAAACCGAAGAAGCCCTCCTGAAATATTCTGCCATCCGTAGAAGACGCCCCCGCAAAACCATCTTGTCGGGCACGTGACACACGTTGACGGTACACTCACAACTCCCCTGGACCATTACATTTCTGTTACTCCCACATATCCCCGAAGCCCACCCCAACACGCACATCACTCATTAACATCCCCACACCCATGGCACATAAAGCACTGTTTCTCATACACTGCCATCAGGTATTTCTTGGCTCTCTGAGCCAAGGGAAGCTACTGATCAGGCAACCTCGTGCATTATCATTCATTTATTTGCACGCCATAATTATGTCCCAGCAAAAAATGAATGCTTTTCCACAAACATATCTATCTGTACACTTCTCCAATATGTCAGATCCATAATGACACCATAATTTACGACAATAATTTTCCTATATTCATTCCTCTGTGCTTGTGCAACATCTGTACACAACATGCAATTAACAGTGGATGCAAAACAGGCAAAGCAGACTGTCGGGTGGCATCTAATTAGTATCCGCTTGAAAACTAAACACTGATGTAGAGTGTTAAGTTGCCTTCATTAAACACCTCACTCTACGCAATATCACAAGCACTTGGATTTTGTACGGAGATTGTGTTTGTAGCTGTACAGATGACAGTGTGGTGTTCATTAATTGCACAGATGGTTCTCGTTATTGTACAAAGGTAGTGTACAAAATCTGACACAGTTCTGTTGTTCATAACTGTAGAAATATGGTGCTCGGAACTGGACAGATGTAGTGCTCTTCACCACATGATATCGTGCTCATAACTACAGATGTGGTGCTTATAATTATACGTAAATGATACCTTCGTGACTGTACTGAAATGTAAACTTATTTGTCCTGCACACTTCAGTGCTGACGTAAACTGGAGACTTTTCCCATACATTTGACCACACACACACACACACACACACACACACTCACATATGCCTCATTAAAGAAGTGTCGAGTGGGCGACAGTGATGGACAGTTGTCAACAAAAGAGGGGCAGGAGAGGGGTAAAAGGGGAGGGGTAGTGTGCATCTCCTCCCTACCCTTCCTCCTCTCTCTCTCTCTCTCTCTCTCTCTCTCTCTCTCTCTCTCTCTCTCTCTCTCTCTCTCTCTCTCTCCATTCATATCCTCCTTCCTTCCCTTTCCTTCTCATCCCTCCCCTTCTCTAGCCTTCTCTCCCATCCCGTCCTCTTTCTTCTCTCTCCCTCTCCACCCACCCTACCCTTCCCTTCCCCTCCCTTCCCTTCCCTCCCTCCCGCCCTCCTTTCCTCTCCTCTGCTCTCACCTCTCGTTCTGTACATGTTCTTCTTCAGTCTTATTGTATCTCTCTCCCTCTCCTCCCGCCTCTCCATCTCTTGTTTCTGTCCCTCACCTTTCCCATGTCACAATCTTTTCCATTCACCTTCCCTCTCATTTTCTCCACCCCTCTTCCCTCTTACTCTTCCTATCCACCTGTTTTCCCCCACGGCAACACATTCTATCATACACTTTCTTTCCCCTTCCCTCCCCTCCCCTCCCCTCTCCTCCCTTCTTACTTTCGTATCTACACTCCCCCCATCCCCTCCCGTCCTCTCCCCTCCCCTCCCATCTCCCACTCAAGTTTTCATCCGTATTTCACCTTCCCCTCCTTCTCAACCCTCTCTTCCTCCCTTCCCCTCCCTCCCCTGCTCTAGTCTCCTCTCCCTCCCCTCTCCTCTTCTCCCCTCTTCCCCCTAACTATTGTATCTTTCCCATCTCCATCTCTTTATCGTTCTTCCTTTCCCTCTTCTTTTACTTTTTTCCTATCCTTCCTCCCCTTCCCTCAACGTCCTTTACTCTTTACCTCTCCACCTCGTCTCGCTTCCTTCCTCTCCCTCTACCCATCGTATTAACTCTCTCTCTCTCTCTCTCTCTCTCTCTCTCTCTCGTCACAAAGCGGCTTACTTACTCAAAGGCAGCGTGCAGGCAGGGAGACAGCGAGGAGGCTATCAGAGTTAAGTCACCATTTTTTTAGCATAATAACTTCAATTAAGGAGGCTTTACTTAATACTGTTGAACGATACATTTTTTTTTCCTGGTTTATGAATTTCTGTGCCTTCTCTATTTCCACTTTTTTTTTTCTTTGGATTGGTATATGTCTTTGTTTCGGGCTTTTAGGTTGTGGGATTGTGTGAAGGTTGTGTTATCATTATTATTATTATTTTTATTATTATTATTATTATTATTATTACTGTCATTATTATTATTATTATTATTATTATTATTATTATTATTATTACTGAAATAACCACTTCAGTTACATTTTTTCTTGCTACATTGGACGGTTTTGCTCAACTTACATAACTTTTAGTGAAGGGGTAATTTAAGGCGAAAGTTTGCACGGTTACAACCGTCTAGTGACAAGCAAGGTATCCGGAGATATCCCAAACTTCAAATTATAAGTCACAATGTCGGGACGAAGGCAGGTCGACTGATCCACGATCTCTTCACAGCGGACTGGTTTGCAACGGCTCTTCAAACTGCAAAAGATATCGAACGATGCAGTAGTACCCCGACAGCCCAGTAGATTACTGTAGCTGGATGAATTTCAATCCAATACGAAACAGGCGATTCGACGGAACCTAACTGAAAATAGGGCGAGATCCGTGGGCGCTGAATGCCATTGGTTCCGTGGGCGCTGAATGCCATTGGAGGGCCTTGCACTCTGAACAAAAACCTGTGGTTGTCATGAGGAGGTTTCATCAAAGAGGGACCATTGTCTCTAAACAAGAGACAGGGCATCTCACAGGGCAGCTACTTTTAGGCGAGTTCCCATGTGTCTCTAAGTCGGTGCTGTTCTCCTCGCTTGTAACTACGAGTATGTGTGCATCTTTGCTGCATGATGACTTGAGATGAGTCGGAGGTGGAGCCTTACTCTGAAGAACTTAAGCCAATGGAACAGGAACTTTTTAAGGTGAATCAGTCATGGTTGATTGCTCCATGCTGGGGAAGTGTTGGCAACAGAAATCGTTCCCTGTTTGGAGGTGTTGGCCACAGAAAATGCTCCTTGGTCTCGGATTAGCTTTGTGAACCGAAGTGAGGGTCAATTTATGGTCACGTTGAGTCTGAGGCAAATAACCTGCTCGGTTCCTGGGTCTACAGGGCTCTTTACATCACAGTTATTATTATTATTATTATTATTATTACTCTCTCTCTCCCTCTCTCTCTCTCTCTCTCTCTCTCTCTCTCTCTCTCTCTCTCTCTCTCTCTCTTCTCCCCTCCGAACTTTGACGCTGCGACAAATTGAGTTTCCCGCAACACTTCCCCCCTTCCCCCTCCTCACCCCTCCCCTTCCCACCTCCTACGTTCCCCATTCTCCCCCTCCTTCCACTCCCCAACTTCCTACACTGCTTTTCCTCCCTCCCCTACTCCTCCACCTCCCCTTACCCACCTACAGAACCGGTACATTGACACCTCCTCATCCCTCTTTCCCTTCTTTCTCCCCTTCTCTCCTTCACTTTCCCTCCCCTACATTCCTTCACTATCTCTCTTTCCCCTACCTCTCCGCAATTGTTTTCCTCCCCTACATTCATTCCTCCCATTCCTCCCTTCCCCTATCCTCTAGCAAGTATTTCCCCTATCTAACTTTCCATTCCCCTTACTCTTTTCCCTCCCTTCCCTTACCTCTCCCCTACCCTTCCCCTCCTCCCTCTCTTCACCCATGTATTCACCATCGCCTTCTCTCCCAACCTCCCATTCCTCCTGTTTTCCATCTCCGCCTCCCCCCCCCTTTTCCTGTCCTCTCCCTCCGTCTACATTTCCCTCTTTCCCCTTCTCCCCTCCTCCTTCCACTTCCCCCTTCTCTCTCCCACCCCTCGTCCTCCTCTTCCTCCCATCCCCCGCCAACCCTCCCTCCCACGCTCACATTTCAACTAATACATTTAAAGCAATGTCGTTTTAAAGCTGTCTTACATTAAAAGGTGCATTATCTTTAAATGTGCAGTACATTTGGGGGGCATTACAAATAAAGACGAATCCATTGGAGGTTATTTACATTTACAGGCGTATTAAATTTATAAGTTTAATAAATATAATGCAAATATAAAGGTGCATTGCAGTCAAGGAATTATATCTAAGGTAAGTGACTTGAAAAAAAAAAAAAAAAGGTTCACACCAACAACAAAGAGCAACGAACGCACGAATAATCAGTACGAAATCTGTGGCCTAATAACCTGTTTCCTTGATATTTTAAACAAGCTGCAGAGCTCACAGTTATATAAGAGTGTCTGAATACTTTTTTTACGCGGTCTTGAAGAAAATAATAGGTTTAGGAAATAGGGATTAAGGTATGGTTCGACAAGTTAAAAATCGGTGGGGGAGAGAGAGAGAGAGACAGACAGACAGACAGACAGACAGTAAACCAAGGGTAAATGTGTAAGATGTGCAACTAACTAGGCTACATGAATTAAAGCATAAGAAAATATAAGTATTCCTTCTTTAATTTCAAATATTCCATCCCAAATAAACTATGCCTGACCTAACCCAAACCATTCTAGTCCAACCCAACCTAACCTAAGCAGAACAGACCTAACACACACACACACACACACACACACACACACACACACACACATCTAAGCCTACCACACTTCCAATATTAGACTTGTGACCCTTATACCTTACTTCAAGCAATTTCCGGCCATAGATACGAAAATGCTGACAAATATATATATCAAACACTCAGAAGCACCAGTTAATATTATGTCCATTTATAAATCTTACATTTTACTACGTCTGGGTGACCAATACAACCAATGAATCGGCGAGAGGGTGTCAGTTTCATTTGTCCGCAGTTGTACCTATCAGCAGAGTAATCATCCAAATCAGACCCAACCCAGTCCACCCAGCATCATCCAGGCCATAGCCAAACAAAGCCAACCTACTTTAACCTTCGCTCTAAAGGTCCAGGCTATTTTTACGCAGGATCCACTTTATTCTGTTTATATCATCGTAACATTTAGCAGCGTCGTGCACATACTTCGAAGGTTATCGTTACTATTGTTAGCATCTTATTGACGGGGACGCAGGGATTGTGATGTTGGGTGTGGCCAATGTTCTGGTTGTTGTGACTGTGAAAGATGGTGAGGATGATAATGGGAGTGGTGGTGGTGGTGGTGGAATTAGTGATGGGTGTGGTTGTGGTAGTAAATGATGGTGGTAGTGGTGATTGTGGTAGTAAAAACTGTAGTAGATGTAAAGGTGATGGTGGTAGTGGTGATTATGATAGTGCTGATTAAAGTAGTTGTGACTGTGGTAGTTGTGACGGTGGAAGTGATGAAAGTGGTGGTGAAAATTGTGGTGACAGTGGCAGTGATAGCTAATTATAGTGGTGGCATATGTGGTGGTGTGGCAGAGTGCTATTTTAATCATTTCTAATTAATTTCGGTCACATTCATTTCATGATATGCATCATATCGTAATACAATGCATAAATCATATCCAAAATAATAATTAAAATGGTTCCTACTGATTCCACCATTAAAAGGGAGGTCGTTAAAAAGCAAACCTAAACTTCACGTACAAAAAAATCGTTGTGTCTGGCAAACTGAGCATAACGTTCAGAATAAAAGAATAAAAAGTAACCGTTGTTCTGTACAATTATCTGTAAAACATATTATTGTAAAAGATTAATCTCTTCAACTGATGACTTTTTTAGTTTATTGCTCCTTCAAGACGATCATTTTAAGTCTGGGAAAGATTTTTTCACTCTGGCGGGATTGGACACAACTTTTATCAATTTAACTACTTGGACTGAATAAAATCGTTGTATAAAATCGCGGGGAGGTAGACGATTAAAATGAAAAATGCGCAGTCAGGGTGAAGAGGTTAACAGGATATATTCATAGTAAGACAACCGCAAGCATACAACAGGCATACGGAACATGATGATGAGTAAATGCAGTTACAGGAAATTTATACAGTATTCGCTGAAGGCTATACGCATAAATTATATAAGTAAAGAAACAGACATTCTAAAACCATAAAATCAGTTTCAACAAAAAATCTGTTAAGAAATATACGTACGGGAAATAACAAGTAATAAATATACTCTATCAGGAGGGAAAAGTAAGCTCAGGAAAAATATCGGAAAATATACGGTAAAATCTCTCTCTCTCTCTCTCTCTCTCTGTGTGTGTGTGTGTGTGTGTGTGTGTGTGTGTGTGTGTGTGTGTGTGTGTGTGTTTATCTCCATCTCTGTAGACATACGTGAATCTCCATTTCTATCTGTATCTTTCCCTCCACCTCTATCTCTCCCACGCACAACTAACCCCCCTCCTCCACTCTCCCCATCAGGTCTGAGTGGCGGTGTTGATATCGTTCGTCTGACTGTGCCTGAACTTGTGGAGGCCAGCAACCGATCCACTGTGGTTCTGGACTGTGACTACCTGGTGGACGAGTGGGAGAAGGACAGCCTCGTTCTGAAGTGGTAAGTAGTAACGATCCTATTATCTATCTTTAAAACCAAGTGCGCAAAGGTGTAGGCAGGCCCCTTAAATTATGACCGTCAGCTACGACTGTCTGGTAGACGAGTAGAAGGACACCCTCAATCTAAAATGGTGTGGAGAGGGGAACGTACTAGCAAAACTGAGTGCGCGAAGGTGTAGGGACAGTAAACCAAAATCATTACTTAAAGCCGACTACAGTGTAAAAGTCCATGTAAGAAATTACCAAACCATTCATTCTCAATTAAAGTCCACCCAGCAGCCTACAGTAGTCGGAACTTAAGATACTAGTGGAAGTATATTTCGAGAAAATACAAATATTCATTCGACACACTCTTGCGTCTCTCTTTCAAGTCCCCCAAATCATGACCTTTAACTGACTATCTTGTGGTGAAGTGGGAGCGGGATGGCCTTGTACTTAAGTGGCAGGCAGTAACGATGGCTTAGCCTATTATAACCGAGGGTGCGAAAGGGTAGGTAAGCCTCTTAAATTATGAAGGCTACTACCTGGAAGAACAAAGGGAACAGATGGCTTCGTTTCAAGTGGTACGGACTCTAACGTTACCGTTATTATCCACTGAATCCAGTGACGTGGTTTTCATTTTTCTTCTACTGCCGAATGACGATTTTATTCAGCTCAGGGGAGACTTTTCGAGAGGAATAAAAAAAAAGTCTTCTCTAATCTAAGTATAATCGTCTGGGGATAATTACTTACATAGTCATACCACATTCTCTTCTGCCACTTCCAATCTGACATCTAATACCTTTTCTGATCATACCACATCCATTCATACCAATTCTAGTCATACCATCTCCAGTCATACCCCATCCACTAACACCATCCTCCCACCACCCACAGGTATCTGGACAAAATCCACCTGGTGTACCAATGGATCCCCCCCAGAAGTCCACAGGCGCTAGGAGTGTTGAGTGGGCGGGTGGACACGAGCTACATGGCCTCGACGAAGCCCTGGGCAGCCCACCGCGCCCTCTATATCCGCCGCCCTGACCCCGCTCTCTCTGGCCAGTACTCATGCGCCGTCAGTACATTTGAGGACGAGGATACAGAGTCGGCTCCTCTCTTGGTCTGGAGTAAGTTTTATATCCATTACAATACTTGTGTCCTTTGTTATATTTTCCAGGCTTTCCTTAGGCTTCATCTCTTGTTCGTTACTCCTTTTCTCTTTTTATATTTTTCTATGATCATCTTACATTTTCCCTCTCTCTCCTTTATCCACTGCCTTTCTCTTCTTTCTCTATTCCGTCTCGCTCCCTCTCTCCCCATCCACCTCTCTCTTTCTACATCCTATGCCCCAGCCCCGCACCCTCTGGCCAGTTCTCATGCTCCGCCAGTACAAAAGAGAGCGAGTTTGATATTTACTCTGTCTTATTTCGTCTCCTACTATTACGTTTCGTCTCTTACTTCTGGTATTTTTACTAGTCCTTATTCGTTGCCTATTTTCTTTCCTACTTGTTTTTCTACTCTCTCTCTCTCTCTCTCTCTCTCTCTCTCTCTCTCTCTCTCTCTCTCTCTCTCTCTCTCCCTCATCTTCCCTACAACGTACCACCGGTCTTCGAGGGACATTTTTCTAGTGACCTGGACAAAAATAGGATCGGTGAATAAAAATGGCGAACTAGCTACCGCACCGACATCTCCAGACACGAGCCTTGTACGCCGAACACGTCTCAAGGCCTTCTTTTTTTTTTCGGCTCCTTGTGTCTGGCTGTCTGTGTGTGTCTATAACTTTTTCTTTCTCTACCTGAATCATGTCTTGGTGTTCTTTTTTCTTGGGTCTCTCTCTCTCTCTCTCTCTCTCTCTCTCTCTCTCTCTCTCTCTCTCTCTCTCTCTCGTTACCCAGTCTGCCTGCTTGTCATTCTGTCTCTCATCTGAGGTGTGGTTTGCTATACTTTTCCAGAAACTGTCTTCTCATCGTGTTTCATTTTTTTAGGCACTTTCTAAGCTGTGCATGTTTCTTGATCATTGTTTAGTGTTAGTTTTTTTATGTTTCTCTCTCTCTCTCTCTCTCTCTCTCTCTCTCTCTCTCTCTCTCTCTCTCTCTCTCTCTCTCACACACACACACACACACACACACACACACACACAATCAAAAACAGTGGGCGTACACCCGAGTCAAGCGCCCGCCTTTCCCGGTACACAATGCATTAAGCCGGGTTGGTGTTACATCTACATCATCTGGAATGTGTGTGTGTGTGTGTGTGTGTGTGTGTGTGTGTGTGTGTGTGTGTGTGTGTGTGTGTGTGTGTAGGATGCTAGCAGAGGTGGATTCAATGTAGGATGATGTTGTTGTTGTTGTGTGTGTGTGTGTGTGTGTGTGTGTGTGTGTGTGTGTGTGTGTGTGTGTGTGTGTGTGTGTGTGTGTGTGTGTGTGTGTGTGTGTGTGTGTAAACATGATACAGATTGATGTGCGTGTAAATATTCGCAAGAATGGCTTTGTTTTTTCTTTTAACTTGCGGCGTGACCCATTATATCAGGTAACAAAATTCTTCTTCCTAACACCAGACGATTTTCATCATCATAGGGGGACTCTTATCGTGAAGGGGCTGGTGAAAGCTATAACTAACTTCCCCCTGGCTCGAAATGTCTCTTGTAAGCTGGGGGGAAAAATCGTCTGGAGGAAACAATGAAAAATTAAAATCGGCATTGGATTTGAAATATTAACGATACGAACTCTGGCAACAAATAAGGAAAGAATTTATAATTTATACAATGTTCTTCAGCCGCCATGATTCCGGAAAGAAAAATACGGGTTTAGCCCAGCCCAGTAATACGAATATTATTACGGATCTGAATTTTTCATGTATCAGTATTTTTCTTATTTACTGCCGCTTCTGATAACTAAATCTAGTTTACACTCTGCGGATATTACAGCAGCTTTCTGTAAAACGTGCATCATGATTATTTTCCTTGAGTATCAAATCATTAGCCTACTCCCGTTCAGAGTGCTACTTCGCATTGAAGCTACGGTTTCGTAACATACAGCAGAGAATGCATTTAGAATATTACTTTTAATTATTTCGTCGAAGTTTGGGATAACTTAACGATAAAACTCATTATTTTCCCAATCTTCTTTCGAAACATAAAATGGAATAATATATGTAGTTCATTGCTCCATTCTTCCTTATTTTCTTCCTTTCAAGGGTTTTGAAACCAAAACTGCACACATATTAGAGGTGTGGTATAACTAAAAACATGAAATGCCTGTTAATAGCAACTAGTATTGTGATTTTTTTTAAAATAATATCCAGCAGTAAAATCTGTCATCACAACTACTCTACTACGATGCTACTATATTTTCGTTACGGGATTTGAGCAGGTGAGTGAGAGTGTCCACAGGGAACGTATTTAAAGGGCCATTGGTTCCTCAGGTATTTCAGCGTATTTCTGGCATAATATTTCTAATCTTGGCATACTTCTTGCTTACTCTAGATCCAAAGGAAGCTTATCTGAATTATTAGTGACTTGGGTTCACAGCCACCCCCACCCCTCGTATGCCGACGAAATCCCGGGTACGCGCCTGGGTCCAAAATCATAAACTTTTCGGAAATTATGTTGTGTATAAGATCATTTATTTAAGCTTGTATCTTTCCCATAGAGCAACCACGCTCTTCACAACCAAACTACAGTGAATAATTTAAAAAATGATAATAAATAACACCATGATAATTCTCATACGCGAAGCAGACGTGGTTATCATTAAACTTTACCATCGCATACCATTATGGCCAGGTGTTCGCTTCGAAACTTGCTGGGTAAGAATTTCTTCGCAATCATGACGTCTGTTCTGCTTTATTCCTACTAAGATACAGTGATACGATATACATACAACTATGTATGAGCGTACAATACATGTCTGAATTTGCGCGTACCTATTGTATACATACTGAATATAAAGCTACACACAAACAAGTGAACATGATTGGCTGTTTATATATTCATATACACTGTGTTTGTGACTTCACGAACGAATCTGAATGAATGTACTGTTATGTGCATGTGTTTACACTGAAATAAGACGAAGTCGGCACGTCAAAAAATATTTACCTTATTATATGAATACTTACGGTATGTATCTGTTGTATGCTATGTATGCATAAGTGTATTACTGTGTTTACGTACGGCATACAGTTACCAGTACATACGTGGTGGCAGCGATTGTGTGTGTGTGTGTGTGTGTACACTGCAAACACGTGAGTGCATAACAGGTGCGGGGGTGACTTCATGAACGGTCATGTTGCTATTTGCGTGTGTGACTGTATGTATGTACGTGAGTGTTTCTATGTGTGTGTGTGTGTGTGTGTGTGTGTGTGTGTGTGTGTGAGAGAGAGAGAGAGAGAGAGAGAGAGAGAGAGAGAGAGAGGGGAGAGGGACCGCCATTCAGATAAGCTGCAGGATAAACACACATTTCAGGTCGGCTTACACACTGTCCCCCCGCCATGATGGAGTGTGTGTGTGTGTGTGTGTGTGTGTGTGTGTGTGTGTGTGTGTGTGTGTGTGTGTGTGTGTGTGTGTGTGTGTGTGTGTGTGTGTGTGTGAAAAATGTTGTATGTGTCTGAGAGTTTGTACTGGAGTGTTTAAGAGACAAACGGACAGACAGACAGAAAAAGAGGAACAGACAGATATGAGGACAAACGGACAGCACATAAAAGTATATATTTACATTTTTGCAAGCGATGTTTTATCTCTATATATTTGATTATGAGAGATTATGTGCGCGAATATGCATTTGTCCTACAGAGAGCACAGATGTGTCCGAGCGAGTATTAAGACGTAAATGTTTATGGGACTATGTGTACTGATGTTAGAGAGAGAGAGAGAGAGAGAGAGAGAGGATGTGGAAGTGAGGGAGGGGGAGGGGAACTCATGTAATATTTAGAGCTGATAACACTCACCTCCCGCCGAGCAAAGGACGGGGGTAAAGAAACTTGCTTATCTTTTTCTCTCATTTCTTTCATACGCTTTTGCCTGTTCAGGTATTCATATTTTTCAGTCGCCCTTCTTAACTCCCAATCCCCCTCTTTCTTACAGGTAAGCAGGGATAGATAGATAGACAGATAGGCAGGTAGGTAGGCAGATATGCAGATATAGATAGGCAGACAAATAGATATACATACAGATAGACAGGTGTGTGGAGGCTGGTAAAGATAAACAGATGGATGTAATTCACCGGGTCGGTCAGCATCACTGGATGGTCGTGATCGTCAGCTTTTACCCTCCCGGAAGGGAGCTGAGAGCTCATATAGTCCGATCTAAGGGCAAGGCTGTGACCTTCACACACACACACACACACACACACACACACACACACACACACACACACACACACGTCCCCTTGCTCAAGGGGGACAGTAACCACCCACTTCATCAGTGAAACTTTTCGCAACCTGAGCGAGGCGCGAACTCCCGTCCACCAGTTGGCAAGCGAGAACGTTACCACTGCACCAGCGAGCGGTGTGTGTGTGTGTGTGTGTGTGTGTGTGTGTGTGTGTGTGTGTGTGTGTGTGTGTGTGTGCGTGCGTTGCGTACCTTGTAACATCACAGTACCATGAAATTGTGTACTCTGCTTGTCCATCTCAGCACCACTGCTTAGAGTTCATTTGAAATTTCATTAAGATTTCTCAGCCCTGCAAGGTGCCGCTTGTATTATTTTATTTTATTTTTTTTTTTAAGCGTGTATCCGAAGGTGTGGAGGGTAGAGGAGAGGCAAATGTTTGACTATCCATTCCATATAACTTTGCGATTCGGATATATGTTTGCATTCTAGGTGGCAATGGAGTATTGGTAGCACCTTTTCCTCACTGGTTTCTTCTGCTACCATACTCTCTCTCTCTCTCTCTCTCTCTCTCTCTCTCCACATCCACTCAGCCACTCTCCATCACACGCAGCCACCTCTCCCTTGGGATGGTGCTCCTATTCCTTATTCTCTTTCCGCGACAGGAGATGGTGGGGTTGTGACAGCCAGTGACACCATCCACTCACTCACTCACCCCCCCACTCACTCTCTCTCTCTCTCTCTCTCTCTCTCTACTTCTTAACCGTCTCCTCACACTGACACACTTTTAATGAAGGCCATATGAGTGACCCTTATAGCCTATACCGCTCCCCTTCCACTCCGCCGGGCAATATCTCGTGTTTTGCGGGGACGACTCACTCAGCGTTAGCAGTGTCTATCCTGCATCATTTGTTCATTTCCTACTCCCTCTGCCACACGCACGCCCACACCAGCAGACTGATTCCCCCCCGCAACACAAGAAATCGTCAACTGAATGTCTAGTGCTCTTTACAGAACATCCAGCATAACCCCTCCAGTTCAAAGTCTTCCCTAACCTGAATGAAACTGGCTAAATAGCAAAAATTATACAGCAGGGACGCCCGCGGATTAAAAAGAGTAAAAAACATGGAACCAGACGCCCTCGGTGAACGCAGCCCCATCACAAACTCGAATCTGACCAACACAGCGCACCGCCAAACGCTGGAACATCGGTCTCACTCAACACCAACAATTAAAATTCAAGTTGACAGTTCAGAGTCAGTGGGAAAAGTACAGAGCCCGGCCACCCACACAGGGAGAGGGATTTTTATTTCTATACTTGTCTTCTTTAGTTCATTTCAATACATATCTTTTTACTCTTTCTATCTACCGGTATCTCAGTTCTTCCTCTATATACCAATATATCTCCATTTTCTATACGCATATATCTGCCTTTATCTGTTCCAATATGGCTTTATTTCTATAGCTGTCCCAATCTGCCCCAACATATCTATAACTAACTTTATCTGTCCCTGTATAACTCTATTTCTCAGTCTATCTTCCGTCATAGGTTCCAGCATCTATTTATTTATCTGTTTATTTATACTGAATACACATTAAGGCTGTCTCAATCAGGACTGACGTGATGGTACTAGCGGAAGTATTTTTATGACATGTCGATGGGTCTTTCAGACAAACATTTGGGACTATAATAATGACATTCATATATACAAACTGTTCCTTGCCACAGCCTAAGTAAGATCTAGCCTCCTATCTATCCTCAACTACGTCAGTGTCCTGTATACTCCTATCCGTAATTAGCCTTTATATCTTAACAGATCTTTCATTACATCTAGACGATTCTCTGCCATCACAAACCATGCTAGCTAATCCTGATTTACTCTAAACTTTTCACGTCCATTACAAATTGTCCCAGTTATGAAGATGGTGATGGTGGTGGTGGTGGTCCTCTGTGATGATGATGATGATGATGATGATGATGATGATGATGATGATGATGATGACGATGATGATGATGATGATGATGATTGAGATGATGACGATGATGATTTGATGCCGATGACGATGATAATGACACTGATGCTGCTGATGATAATAATGATAATAATGAATGATCCTTAAGAAGTTGTGGAAGCAATGAAGAAAGTCAAATTGGGGAAAGCCCCAGGAATTGATGGAGTGTGTGGTGAAATGCTTAAGCATGGGGGAGAGATAGCAGTAGAATGGATGTGGAAGATATGCAGATTGGCCTGGGAGGAAGGTAGAGTCCCGGAGGATTGGAAGTCAGGTATAATTATTCCCTTGTACAAAGGAAAAGGGGAAAAAGAAGTGTGTGGTAATCATACGGGCATTTGTCTTCTTAGTGTAAGAGGAAAAGTGTATGGTAGGATACTTACTGACAGAGTTAGGGAAATAACAGATGAATTAGTTGGAGAAGAACAGGGAGGCTTTACAAAGGGAAGAGGTTGTGTAGATCATATATTCATTCTTAGATCTTTAGTGGAAAAGTTTCTAGAGAAGGGAAAGAAGTTGTATGCGGCCTTCATGGATTTGGAGAAAGCATGTGACAGGGTGGATAGACAAGGATTGTGGAAAGTGTTAAGAATATATGGAGTGGATGGGAAGTTGTTGAATGCAGTGAAGAGTATGTATGATGGTGCTAAGGCTGCAGTGCGTGTGGATGGTGAACTGAGTGAATTTTTCTCTTTGAAGGTTGGGTTGAAACAGGGATGTGTCATGTCTCCAAGGTTGTTCAATCTGTATATGGATGGGGTAACAAAAGATATACAAGCTAGGGCAGTGGATGTTGGAGCGGCCCTAGTGAGAGAGGGTAGCGTTTGGAAACTCCCTGTACTGTTGTTTGCAGATGATACTGTGTTGTTAAGTGAAGACGAAGGGGAGCTGCAAGGCTTGGTGGATGAGTCTGGGAGAGTATGTAACAAACGGAATCTAAACGTGAATGTAGGGAAGAGTAAAGTGATGGTCTTTGAGAAAGGTGAAGTCAGTGAATATACAGTGAGGTTGGATGGTGAGGAAATGGAAAATGTGAGTACGTTTAAGTACTTGAGGAGAGTGATGAGTAAGGATGGAAGTTTGGAGAGTGAAGTGTTTGAAAGGGTGCAACAAGGAAGAATGGTTGCTGATTCCTTGAAAGCAGTGATAAGAAACAGTGAAGTGAGCATGGAAGTGAAAAAGTTGCTGCATGGCAGTATTGTGATACCAACTCTGACGTATAGAAGTGAAGCTTGGACGTTGTTGGAAGGATAAAAGTCAAGAGTGAGAGCAGTGGAAATGAGTTATTTAAGAGGAGCCTGTGGAGTCACATGGAGAGACAGGCTGACAAATAAGGATATAAAGGAGCGTTGTGGTGTGGATGTGGATGTGATAGGAAGCGTTAGGAGGAACACACTGAGGTGGTTTGGCCATACGGAGAGGATGAAGGATGAGAAACTGACGAGAAGAGTGTATGTGAGTGAGGTGGAGGGGGGGAGAGGGAGGGGGAGGCCGAGGATGAGATGGAAGGATGGAGTGGAGAGGTATATGAGAGAGGGGGGTGTGAGTTGGAAGCAGGGCAGTGAAATGGCGGGCGACGTGGAGGCGATTTGTTTGTGGCCACCCCGTACGGGATTAAGGCGTCTGGCAATAGACAGATAGATAGCTAGACTGAAGTTGATAAAGATGATAATGATAATGCTGTTGCTGGTACTGATGATGATAATGCTTTCCCCTCCCATCTGTCCTGCCCAGCTCCGGCCCAGTACGTTGACCTGAAGTACTGGCGTCCCTCCGAAAACCTGGTGAACGTGACCTGCTTCGCGTCGGGGGCATCACCACGACCTGAGTTCACCCTCTTCACGCGAGACCCAAATGGCACCAGGTCAGTCTATTTCGGTACACTTTCCTGCAATAGTTCCTTTCCTCCTCCTGACCGACAGTACCAATAATGTTATATTACATTTCATTTACTTTAACTTGGCCCAAGTTTTCGTCCTTTTGCAGCCTATTTCCCGTAGCTCAGTGGCAGAATATGATAATGCTACGGCTCTGCACTCTTTCGACAGCACTTTCTCGTGAATAACACCGTATTCTAGTGCTAATGTATTAATACAGCTCAGCATTAAACATGGAGAGATAACAATTTCAGGCCAAGGTAAAGCGAGCAGAGTATAATCTGGGTAAAGTTGCAAGTGGTCACCATAACCTGGTTGGTTGGTTAAGCAGTTACTTGTAAATAACTCTTCCTTTTTAAAGTTACCCGAAATAATATAAACTACTGAAGGGCAGGAGGAGGAACGGAACTATGCAGACAACTGTACTTTCCTAAATTTTTACTCTAACTTGGCTTAAAACTGCAATCTCTCCACCTTGAATGCTGAGCTGTGGCAATACTTTGACGCCAGAACATGAGTCTAGTCATTAAGAAATGTTATGGAAAGGATGAAGAACCAATGCATTGTCTTATTCTGCCATCGAGCTACGTGAAATAGGCTGCAAGAGGGTATAAATCTGGACCAAGTTAGGGTCAAAATAGTCTCGATGTCCAGTGTTAAGGCAGCAGGTCTATGCTTTACTACAATGCGCGAGTAACAGCTCACGATGACACTCGTCCAGTCTAGAAAAGCCTCGGAGTGGCAACAACAGACCTTTGCTGGGTGTGAAAACCTGTGTACGACTTCCTGTCTATGACTTATTATCTCCATGGTCTTCTGCATCTCCATTTTCTATCTCCATTATGCTACCTGTACATCCCGATTATTATCTATATACTTCTTGTCTGTCTCACTTATCTGCATATATCCATTATCGACTTCTTATCAGCTGATCTCCATCATTTATACTGTATATCTCTAGTACTGTACCTATAAATATTCGTCATTTATCTATCTCCATTCTCTGTAATTTTCATTTCTTCCATTATATAAATATCTCCAATACCTCTATGCCTGTATCAGTTATCTACATATTTGCCTTATCTATCTACTTGCATTATCTATCTACGGCAGACAAGAGGTAGTAGTGCTGGGTGAGAGCGGTGGCCGTGAGGACAGTGGCGTGTGGGCGGCAGGTGCGTGGGGTCTCATACCGTGGGCCGAGACCGAACCAGAGACCATTGTGGGTTGCACCGTGACCCTACCAGGCACAGACCACGCCCACACCACCAAAACGGTCTATCATCCAGGTACGTGTGGGAATGAGGGAGTGGGGTGTGTGTGGGTGAGTGTGGGGTGGGTAGGAAAGTACAGGTTGGGTGGGGAAGTGACAGGGTGTTGGTCGGGCAAGGGAGTGTGTGGGTGTTGGGTGGTTGGGGCAGTGACAGCGTGGGGAGGGTGGGGGAGTAACTGTGGGGAGGGTGGGGGAGTGACCGGGTGTGGGGTAAGTGGGGGAGTGACAGTGTGAAGTAGGTGAGGTTGAGACTGGTTGTGGGTGTGGAGTAGGAGGTGGAAATGAGGCAGAAGACAGAAGAGGGAGATGAGTGAGGAGAGATGAGTCTGGGTGTGAGTAGATCTGTGGGAGGAAAAAAAATGGGTGGTAGAGGGAATGATGACTGAATGTGAGTCTGGGTGTGGGTGGGGAGGAAGAAGGCGAAGTGTGAGATAAGTGGGATGGGTAAGAAAAGGCGAGAGTGAGTATGGGATGGGTGGCTATGTGGCAGTATAAGTTATGCAGCGTCTGACATTGACCTTCCACTGACTGTTCTCGGCAGTCATTTCATCCTTGCCTTTCCCTCAGCCCTTCCTCCAAGTTTGGCTTATATCAGATCAAACCTTCAAGTTAACCTTGCCATGTGACACTGTCCTCTGACGTACTGTTCTTAAAAACCGGTATATGTTAGTTCCTGAGAAGACATCCAACCCTTCCACCAAGTTGGGTCCAAACTGGATCAAAACAGTTTTAACACACACACACACACACACACACACACACACACACACACACGATTAAAATACTGCCCTGCTCTCGCTTCGACAGCACGGGCGTAAATATGGCAATCTGCATATGTCTATCAGCCTACTTAATCGCCTGTTTCACTACGATACCTAAAGAAACCACTAGTTTCTTTGAACTATCCTTTCTCTGATACCTAAGCCTATATGAATGTAGTAATCCAGTGAAAATGGACTAACACCAGTATGCAGCGCTCCAGCACAAACAGACATAATTTAAACAATTTCACGAAGTAAAGGCAAACCTCACTTCGCACGTGCAAGGTTGCAAACCTACCACAATCTCACGCTATGTGAAGTTATAATAAGTCTACTTTCCCAACATTACCACAGTTCAGACTAATTGCCTCTTTATCATTGCAGGGTATACATTAATTACTTCCGACTGCTACGAGAAATTTAAACGTCAGTCTAACATGCCTTGTCAGTACGCCTGCGCTTTGTTGAAAAAATCTACCGTGGAATTTTAGCCATAGTAAACAAACATTTACAATACTTTGAGCCTCTCATTACTTACTTCTGTTATAGCTACGTACAACGTAAGCACAATACCATTACACGGAAAGCCAGGAGAGAGGAAGAACTGGGGTATTTATTAAAAGGATCGATCTACACAATAAACAAGGGTGGGAGATAGTGTACCGGGTCCTTACCTTCATATTTTCCCGAGTCGGTCAAACTGTACACGACAACTGTGTACATCTTCCGCGACTGTCTCGTGATCTCTCACTGTGAAGCACATCCTGAGTCCAATAACCAGTACATTTAGTCAGTTAACCTAGCAACTTATGGCGGGAGTTCCTACCCAACTCACACCCACCACTAACTCAACTCCTGAATGTTTACGTCATGCTTTCGGCTTACGTTGTGGCTTATTTTTAGGTAATTTGTGTAAAAATACAATAACAGAGAGTGGTGACTTTCAAAAATAATACATAATCCAATAGCACTGAAATACTTTAGCTTAAAACGGATTTTCATAGACAGCAGTTATGTTTTTTTTTATTACATAAGTAGGAAATAAATAGTTAAAGGCCGATGCTTTGTTTCTAAGAGTTTAAAAAGACATATCATACCTGGACTTTGGTTTGACGTGTAGTTTAGTTTCGGGGTGATCTCGCCCTCAGTATATGCTGCACTATTTGATAATCACACGAGTCGAAAGAAATTCACCAACCTTCAATTAGGCATATGGATTACACGACATGGTGACCCAGATTCTAATTCTCCCGAAAATTCACCCATACTCTCGGCCACTCCTTGTTATTTTACAGTATGATATCAATTCTACGCACACCGTCATCTCCACTATCCTGGCCTTTTCTCCCACCTCAACTTGGGGCAAGGCAGGATCTAAAAACAAAGGAAGGGAAAGTACAAAACTGGGTGAGCCATCCATCAGCATGACCACTGAAGTATGCCACTCCAGTGATTCACTCTTCATGCAAACCCTCTGAATCCTGGCTCCACACACACACACACACACACACACACACACACGTACATATATACGAGTGTATATACTGTATATATATATATATATATATATATATATATATATATATATATATATATATCTATATATATATATATATATATATATATATATATATATATATATATATATGGGCATAATATAACACAATACTGTATGTAGCTATATACCTATAGGTAACAATATGTAAAACAGGTAGTCATGTCTGAGTTCTCCTGGAAGAGTTACAGAACACATCCTCTTACCTAGACGAACCAAGAATGTCATTCCATATAATGTATATCCACAACCTTTGTTGTCCCAGACCATCAAGATCCTTAACCATACTATGTATCTCAAACTTCCTCATAGCCAGACGAACAAGAATTTCATGACGTATTCAAACACGTGGAGTAACCAGCTGTAGCCAGCTAGTCCACGTGATAAGAAATTTGCCAGACATACACATCCTCCCCCCCCCCAGATGAGAGAAAGGGGAGAGAAGGGCTAGAGAGAAGGTCCTACGTCAGGGTCACGCACTGCTAAACTGTAATTCACTTTTTAATAACTGTGTTCAATTAACTTTGTAACCCAAGAGTACTGTAACTCACCTCGTTGACACTGCGTCTCACCGCTTCATTCTGGCTGAGCTTAACGGTCCATAATCGATTGCCCTATCTCCCTAAAAGTACCTAAGGCCACGCTATCGATATATATATATATATATATATATATATATATATATATATATATATATATATATATATTCTTTATAGAGACACGTACCAGAGCACATAACTTTTATGTCATATATTTTATAAAGCAGGTGATGGAGAGGGACGCTTTCACGTACTGGCACCGCTATGGCGGGCGGTGAAGCTGCCCTGTTATGCAAACGTCCCTCATTCCCCTCCTTATCCCTCGAAAGGATTATGGTGGACTGCGAAAAAGGAAATAGCTTTGACCTACAGTCCTCTGGGTTCACGTTCAAATGACCTGAGGTGCAGCCACTACAACCTTTTAAAGGAGAAGCCCTTTAGATGCAATTAAGAAGCGTTTTGGGATTCAGATTCTTATTATTCTTTTTTCTTTCTCCGTTTCGTCATTATTGATTCATGAATTACACAATGGACAAGTAGTATTTCAAACTTTTAGTAATTCTAATGTTATCTAGAAAAGGTACTGATGTATAATGTGAATGAGGGGGCTTTGTCGTACAATATTCCTTTCATGAACTTCCATTATATTTTAGTACAAAAAATTTATATAACTCCAGTTTCCATGTCATTCCTGAATGGCAGTAATTCAGAACCGAATAAATACGTTATGTTATGTTCAATACACCATATGACACTAGGACAGGAGTCTCAACTAAATCTATGATCAGTTTCATGTAACTAGGATATACTGTTTGCAGGATTATACCTTTCACTTTCCTTGTCTGTCTTACAAACCAGATTTCATTAACAGCAAGAAGGAGCACTCACAGAGTTCCTCGTTGTTGGTCTACAGGTCGAACACATAACTTTGCCCTGTGACCATGACCGACAGATTCTTCTCAGAATCGAATACCTCATCCTTGTCTTACCCTCAACCATTTCACCAAGTTTATTCCAGAGTGAAACAAAATTGATTTATCTGACCTTATCTTTGACCTTGACCTATGACTTACGGTTCTAAAAACCGAATCTTTTCATCCTTGACTGACCATTAACTCTTCCACTAAATTTACACCAAACCAGATCAGCACACCAGGAGCTGTAGAAGCAAAATTTTTACCATTTCCCATGACCTTGATCGTTCACTCACTGTCCTCAGAGTAAAATCACATTAGCTTTTCCATACTCTCAATCCCTCCAGCAAGTGTGTGGGTGTGTGTGTGTGTGTGTGTGTGTGTGTGTGTGTGTGTGTGTGTGTGTGTGTGTGTGTGTGTGTGTGTGTGTGTGTGTACCCCCCTACAATATGTCTACCCCCAATGTATATATGCCCCCCCCCCCAATGCATACATGCCCCCACTAAACTTGCTGACCTAGCACGCTTTCCCAGAGTCCCAAGCCTGGGAAGATGGCGCTACTGCGTCAGTTCAGAGCAGACACTCAAGAAGGGCAGACTATTTTGTTGTGAGCTCGTAATAAACTCCTTAATTAGCTGTTTGTACACGGAGTTTCTATCACCAAAGTATTGCAAGTTACATGTGTGTGTGTGTGTGTGTGTGAGAGAGAGAGAGAGAGAGAGAGAGAGAGAGAGAGAAATGAGAGAGAGAATAAGGAGGAACAACAGAAAAATACATTAACGAGCGGACGAACTCAAACAAAAACAAACACACAGTCAAAACTAAACACCATTAAAATGCCAACCCACAACTTTATAGTGATGAAGAAAGAAAGAATGAAAAGAACAAAAAAGAAAGAAAGGAAAAGAAAAAGGCCTCCATCCTAAAGTGAGGTACGGTAATATAATCAATAGTAGTCAATTCATACAACGTAATTATCTCGTGAATTAGAGGCAGCTGGAAGAGAGAGAGAGAGAGAGAGAGAGAGAGAGAGAGAGAGAGAGAGAGAGAGAGAGTTATTCATGGTGAGTTAGGTAGATCGATGTGATGTGTGGGATATCGATTCACACACACACACACACACACACACACACACACACACACACACACACACACACACACACACACACACACACACATACATCAGGGGAAAACAACAGCTGAAAAACTACATCGATGCCTGGAAATAACACAAAGAAAACACCTACACAAACACAGGCGAACTCACGCACGCACACACACAGACACACACACACACACACACACACACACACACACACACACACACACACACACACACACACACACACACACACCAAGGGAGAACAACAGCTGAAAAAATACATCAGCGGCTAGAAATAACAACGAAAACACCTACACAAAAAGCACACACACACACACACACACACACACACACACACACACACACACACACACACACACACACACACGCACACACAGCTAGCTCCGGCCTCAAATGAAAACCTCACATCCTACCATCTACGTAAAGAATAAGCATCCAAGTGGGGGCATGTGACGGTGTGATGCCACCTGCGATAGACACGATACTGGACTGCTAGACCTCGGAAACGGACCTTATGAATCATTCCGCGTAGGTAAAACAAAAATAATAACTCATTCTAACTCTGAAATCAGGTAACAATACAGAATTCTCTCTCTCTCTCTCTCTCTCTCTCTCTCTCTCTCTCTCTCTCTCTCTCTCTCTCTCCAAAAAAAAGGAAAGGGAGGCGGGTGGGAATGACAGCCGTTTCACCCACCTCGTACCCATTTATTTTCTTTAATTTTGAGAAACTGACACTCTGACTATTGCATCAACAAGTTTTCCATACACTGTGATTATTGTTCATAATGTGTGTGTGTGTGTGTGTGTGTGTGTGTGTGTGTGTGTGTGTGTGTGTGTGTGTGTGTGTGTGTGTGTGTGTGTGTGTGTGTGTGTGTGTGTGTGTGTGTGTGTGTGTGTGTGTGTGTGTGTGTGTGTGTGTGTGTGTGTGTGTGTGTGTGTGTGTGTGTGTGTGTGTGTGTGTGTGGAGGGGGGTGTAGGCTATGTGTGTATGAGAGGTTATAGTGGATCACTCTGTGTGTGTGTGTGTTTGTGTGGAGGGGATGTATGTGTGTATGAGAGGATGTAGTGGATCATTTGTGTGTGTGTGTGTGTGTGTGTGTGTGTGTGTGTGTGTGTGTGTGTGTGTGTGTGTGTGTGTGTGTGTGTGTGTGTGTGTTCACTGAAGTCGGGTATAGTCCAGCCAGAATCAATATTTCTTTCATACGTTTGATGGTGGAATTCGTTTGATTATCACTAACCTGTTTAGCAATACATCATCGAGTTTGAACAATATGTCATGAGTTCTCAGTTTTCCTCAAAGGTTATAGCACTATTTCATTACGTTATTTTTTTTTATTCATTAAGTTTTAGCAATATCTCATTAGACTTAGCAGTATCTTTTGTTACAGCTCTGCATGAAGGATGGAGGTGGCAATTATCGGTCAGGTTAAAGGAATATAGCATTTTATTTTCTCTCAGCATTATTTATTTCGTTGTCATCAAATAAGAAAATTCTGCAAAAAAAAAAAAAGTTCTTACCATTCAGCTCTTCTCTAATTGAACAGATTTGATCATTTGACACCTTCATAAAACTGGTCATGCAGTAATAACTAAGGCTAATTGCGCTCTATTGTACATATATTTGTTTCAAAAAGTTGGCGCCAGGGCATCAAAAAATATGCTACAGCAATTAACTCCTGTAAACTGTGCCTCAGTGTTCATGTATTAAATCTCTCTCTCTCTCTCTCTCTCTCTCTCTCTCTCTCTCTCGAAATAACCTTCATCACAGATATTCAAAATTGGCTAAAATTGTATGGTTGCAGCCAAAATGAGATGAATAAGGCGTCCTCGGCATGAAGAAGTTATTCGTACACCCCATTCTTATTTTCTGGGACTTTATTTACCGTTTTCTGAGACCTATGTTTTTTTATCCGAGGAAGAAGGAACCAAAGGCTGAGCCCGCAAAATGTTCCCTCAAAAAAAAAAAAATGAAAAAAATGAAAAAGAGCCAAATTCAAGATCCATTCATTTCAAGATGCCTGGACACACTGCGTTTGAAAGACTGGAGATCATAGGAAGTAGGAATTACAGACAGAGGGAGACAGTTCCAGAGTTGACCTGTTGCATAAATGAGGGACTGGGTGTAACGGTTAACTCCTGTATCAGAGAGATGGACAGAAAAGGGATGAGAGTTTGTTCCTAGACGGAAGCTACGCACCCGTCGTAGAGGTGGAGGGATGCAAGCAGACAGTTCAGAGGAGCAGTGACCATGGAGCTAGCAGTAGAAAAGAGAGAAAGAGGCAACAGTGTGGCAAAGAGACAAAGACTGAAGGGAGCCAGTAAGACTAGGAGAGCTGATGAGACGAAAAGCCTTTGACTCTAAGCAGGGGGCGAATAAAACCCGTGTATAAAGTCAACAACTGTTCAGGGGTATAGAAGGCATGGAGGCGGGCTAGCACACCTAATCTCTTAGAAGCAGATTTTACAAGAGATGCAATATGATCTTTCCAAGATAAGTCCCGTGTGAATGAAACCCCAAGCATGTTCGAGGATGATGCAGGATTGAGCTGGAGATTATTAAGCATCAGTGGGTACTCCTGTGGAAGATGTTGACGGGTTGATAGGTGTAAAACTGAGTCTTAGATGCATTAAAAACAACCAGATTATTTTTACCCCAGTCAGAGATACGAGCCAAGTCAGACATTAGGTGTGCCATAGTCTCATCCCTTGTTTGTTGAAGTAACTGCTGAGATGGACGTTGCGGAAACCGAATGGAAAGGTGAAGGGTGGAATCATCAGCGTATGAGCGGATAGGATTAGATATACAGCTTAGAAGATCACTGATGAGTAAAAGGAAGAGAGTTGGTGATAGGACAGAGTCCTGAGGAACACCACTGTTGATAGATCTAGGAGAAGAACGATGGCCGTCTACAACAACAGCTATAGAACGACCAGAAAGGAAGCTATAAACGAAGGCACAGATAGAAGGATAGAAACCGTAAGAGGGCTGTTTGGAAATTAAAGATTTATGCCAAACTCGATCGAAAGCCTTTGACATGTCAAGTGCAATGGCAAACCTTTAGCCAAAGTCCCGAAAGGAGGATGACCATGAGCCTGAAAGGTAGGTGAGAAGATTGCCAGTGGAGCGTCCCTGACGGAACCTTTACTGACGATCAGAAAGAAGGTTGTGATAGGAAAGATGCTTTAAAATTCTTCTGTTAAGAATAGACTCGAAAACTTTTGAGACACAGGATGTTAAAGCAATTGGACGATAGTTAGAGGGTTGGGAATGGTCACCCTTCTTTGGGACTGGCTGAATGAGAGCAAACCTCCAGCAAGAAGGAAAGGTACGAGTTGAAAGACAAAGACGAAAGAGTTTACCTAGGCAGGGTGTAAGCACAGAAGCACAGTTCTTGAGGACAATAGGAGGGACTCCATCAGGCCCATATGCCTTGTTAGTATTGAGGCCAGTGATGGCAGAAAACACATCAGCTGAAGAAATTTTAATGTCAGCCATGAGGAAGTCAGAGGGGGGAAAGTGATGGAAGAACAGCACCGGAATCATCTAAGTTGGAATTAGAGGAGAAAGTCTGAGTGAAGAGATCTGCTTTTTCAGTAGAAGAAATAGCTACAGAGCCATCAGAGTAGAAAAGAGGAGGGAAGGATGATGAGGTAAAGTTGTTAGAAAGGTTTTTGGCAAGGTGCCAGAAGGAGCAGGAAGAATTCGAGTTGTAGAGTTGAGAGCATTTAGTACGGATGAAATTATTTTTAGCAGAGCGAAGAACAGACTTAGCACGATTCCAGGCAGAAACGTATAAATGATGTGATTCAGGGGTGGGTTGGCTTCAATACCATTTATAGGCCCTCTCTTTGTTGCGGACAGCATTAGAACATGCGTGATTAAACCAAGGCTTTCTTCCATTAGTCAGAGGATATGAGAAAGGAATGTATGCTTCCATGCCCGAGAGAATAACCTCCGTAATGTGCAAGGCACACTTAGATGGCTCTCGGCCATGGAAGCAATAATCATTCCAGGGAAAATCAAAGAAGTAGGCCTACAGCCTTAGGGCCTCCCAATCTGGAGCTCCAAAGTGCCACAGACGATGTTTCTTTGGAGGGTCCACAGGCTGTACCGGAGCAATAGGACAGGTTATGATCGGAGGAGCCCAATGGAGAGAAACGATTAACAGTGTATGCAGAAGGAATAGTTGTAAGGAAGAAGTCAAGGATGTTGGAGCTCTCTCCAAGGCGGTCAGGGATACGGGTAGGGTGCTGTAAAAGCTGCTCTAGAAGAATAGAAAAGATGTAGGATTTGTTCGCCAGGCGGATTAGTGAAAAGAGGAGAGCCAAAGGTGGTGGTGAACATTAAAATCTCCTAAAATGGAGATTTCAGAGAAAGGAGCAATGGATAGAATGTGTTCCATCATAGAAGTAAGATAGTAGAAGAATTTTTTATTGTAGAGTTAGGAGGTAAGTAAACAGCACAGATATATTTAGTCAGAGAATGACAGAAGAGCCGAAGCCAAAGAGTAGAGAATTCAGAAGAATCAAGTTCAGGAACACGAGAGCAAGATAGGTCGTTGCCCACATATACACATCCAGTTTTGGCTTTGAAATTAGTATAGAGAAAGTAGGAGGATACAGAAAAGGGTTTGCTATCAGTTGCCTCAGACAGCCGAGTCCAAGTAAGTATTTATTTTTGTACTAGCTCGTATTATTTTGTAACCTAATTTATTGTTTCTAGCCACATTTATTTTTGCATTCTCCTTGGCCACCTTTCAGACCTGCCCATCATCACTACCACCACCACCACCACCACCACCACGCAGGCCCCCACCACCACCCGACCGCCACCTCCTCGAACCAACATGTCTCAAGACGCAGCCAACAATGCTACTAATTTTTTCGGTGAGTAACGTGTATTTGTGTGGGTGTGTGGATGAATGGACGTGTGTGTGTGTGTGTGTGTGTGTGTGTGTGTGTGTGTGTGTGTGTGTGTGTGTGTGTAGACAGAGATAGATATAGACTGATTGATATACTGTAGATAGATATGATAGATACGTGTGTGCATATGGATAGATAAATAGATAGATGCATAAACAGATAAAGATACATAGATATAGAAAGATAGATAGATATGATAGATGCGTGTGTGTGTTTTGTGTGTGTGTGTGTGTGTGTGTGTGTGTGTGTGTGTGTGTGTGTGTGTGTGTGTACCTCGTTCTTTTGGTGCTCGTAACTCAAATCTATGTATTAGCTGATTGGAAGGGCAATTTTTACATAGTTCGGTATGTCATAGGATATAATAAGATGCTTGACTTGTTACTGTTATTATTATTATTATTATTATTATGCAAATGTACGTAGCATATTAAAGTGGACAGCAAGACTGACGCATTATTTCTCTCTCTTCTTTCTCTCTCTAGATTTCCACAGCTTCTTCGGCTCAGGTAAGCCAAGTTCACATTCTTATGAGGTAAATAAGAAACACTCCCACACACCCGAGAAAACAGACAGTAGGGCAAGCAGGTAAAACTATTCAGTACTGCACAGAAAGTTTTACATCTAAAGTAATTTGATGAATGAGTGAGAGTAAAAGTTATGTTCCTGGAGCAAGAATCAATTTGCATGGAGTTAACATTTACGTAGGTAGGTAGAAAATACAGCATTAGTTTTTAAAGTTTTTAATTTGGGGAATTCCAGGTGGTTTAAATGGCTGTTCTGTAATTCACGTTTTTATCTATGCTCCTTTTACTCTTCAGTCTCTCTCTCTCTCTCTCTCTCTCTCTCTCTCTCTCTCTCTCTCTCTCTCTAATTCCTTCCTACTTTCCAAACCTCTCCTTCCTTTCTTGTCGCGTCTCTGTTATTCACGGTTATTGAATTCTAATTATGCACTTTAGGGTAGCTCAGGTGCATGTACAGTAAGGCGTTAAGTATGATAATTACGACAGACTCTAATCATGTATATATTATTTGATGATTAATGAATGGTTTTTAGACCCACTGTACTGAGCACTCTGTTGACGGCTTCTCGATTTTGTTTTCCCTTTCCCCTTTTCTGGTCGCTACACATCTGTTTGAAATAATGGATTACCGTGATGATGATGATGAAGATGATGATAATGATGATGATGATGATGATGATCATGATCTCTCTCACAGCCAGCAATGGAAGGAGAGAGTTGCCTTTTGTGTGGCAATCTCTATGCAGTCTTCTGTAAGTATACCACACTACCGTTATAGTATTGTTATATTTCTAGCAAGATAACTATAGTAACTACCCAGATCAGTATCTTTATACTTAATAGTTACATGTAAGAGCGTATCATCTCTTCTCCATGGGAACTCGCAAAAACTCTGTAACTTGGCGAGGGTTAAGTCTCCTGGTTATTTTGTTTTTACTCATTTCTCTCGCACTCTCAGCCACACTTCTCCCCACTCCCACTCTCTTAAGCTGCTATATATTCGAGGGAAGCAACAAAATCAGTCTGAAGAGGCCAGGAAGAACATACATGATTTAGCATGCCCTTTGTAAAATACACACACACACACACACACACACACACACGAAATCGTCTCTACCTTTGCAACCACCTCATATGTCCCTTTCCCTTCCTCTACAGAGCTTCCTTTTCTCTTTTACAGGGTTGTGGCCGGAGAGCTGATGATAAGGGTGGGACATCTGTGAGGACATAACCTGCCTTGCCTCTCCCACCTACATACTCATTCATTCTAACCTTGATACAGTCCTCAGCCGCACCACTTGTTCTTAAAAGTTGAGAGAGAGAGAGAGAGAGAGAGAGAGAGAGAGAGAGAGAGAGACAGACAGACAGACAGACAGAGACAGAGACAGACAGACAGACATACAGTGTGTGTGTGTGTGTGTGTGTGTGTGTGTGTGTGTGTAACACTCAGTGACTGAACACATGATTCAGATCATTAAAATCATCAGATGAATACCATGGTTAGTGAATGGGTATAAATATATGGTATTTAATAATGACAAGCACCTGCTGATTTTCTCTGTATAAGTACTGTATATAATAATAAGAACAACATATGTAAAATGTGTGCGAGCACTTGAGGAAAATCTGTTCTTTTTTACAGTGAGATGTTATGATAGGTCTCGTGTCCTCACCATTTATCCTGTATGATTTATAACAGTGAGCTTATATCTTTGACATTTAACATTAAGAATTACAGAAATGTGTGATGTTAGGATAAGATATTGGGATCCAGAGTGACAATACTTAAGATTTACAGACAGGCAGTGTCATTTTTTACGATGCTGCTTGACTCCATGGAAAAGCAGATTCTTAAAACAGACTTTGCAATCAACGATGTATATTAAATGGTATGCTAAAAGGTGAGTACGTTTAAGTACTTGGGGAGTGTGATGATTAAGGATGGAAGTTTGGAGGGTGAAGTGCTTGAAAGGGTACAACAAGGAAGAAAGGTTGCTGATTCCTTGAAAGTAGTGATAAGAAACAGGGAAGTGAGTATGGAAGTGAAAAAGTTACTACATGACAATATTGTGATACCAACTCTAACGTATGGAAGTGAAGCTTGGACGTTGTTGGAAGGACTAAAGTAAAGAGTGAGAGCAGTGGAAATGAGTTATTTAAGAGGAGCCTGTGGAGTCATATGGAGAGACAGGCTGACAAATGAGGATATAAAGGAGCGTTGTGGTGTGGATGTGGATGTAATAGGAAGCGTTAGGAGGAACACACTGAGGTGGTTTGGCCATTTGGAGAGGATGAAGGGTGAGAGACTGACGAGGACAGCGTATGTGAGTGAGGTGGAGGGGGGGAGAGGGAGGGGAAGGTCAAGGATGAGATGGAGGGATGGAGTGGAGAGGTATATGAGAGAGGGGTGTGTGAGTTGGGAGCAGGGCAGTGAAATGGCGGGGGACAGAGCGACGTGGAGGCAATTTGTTTGTGGTCACCCCGTACGGGATTAAGGCGTCTGGCAATAGATAGATGGATAAAAGTTGAAATAATGGATGATTTCCCCAGGTCTTGCGAATGCTGTATATATATAATTATTGAAAAACTTGTGGGAAAGCTTATGAATACTGTAGAAAGATAGCCTGACGAACAGTTTCAAAAAATTAACTGAACAGCAGCATATAAAAATATAAAAATGCTACTGAGTTGCCTTGGCACCCTGATGACTAAAATGACTTGCAATAATATTCTGTTACTGCATAACTTTGCCTTTGCTTTCTTTAAAAGTATACATTAATCTTAAGTATAATGTACTTAAGTTCTCGGTGCCTATGTCAGTATCAGAATGAAAGGTTTAGTCCACCGTGGAATGCATATTTATCTCTAAAATCAATATTACAAAAGTAAATTAAGTTCACAGTCGAACATTTCATTGCATAAGGAAAGGCAACTCTTTGCTGCTTTTAACTGCCATTCCAATAACGGTGGTTAGTGATAGGATCCTGTAGATGCAGCCCAAGTTAAGAAAAACTGAAACTTCACAGCTCCTAAATTGTAGTAAAATATAGAGGAGGCTATGCTTGACAAATAGTGCCAGGAGGTGAGTCTGTCTCCGACCCAGACAGCTTGCTGCTCCTGTCTGCACCGTGTGAACCAAGCTCACTCCAATATGTTCCAGCACCTAGGCTACTACGTTCCCCCAAGCAGTTTCTCATGTTAGTGATCCCCTAAAGTGTACTGTATGCCATAGCGCCTTTGGGGCCCGTCGTTATCCTGGTTTGTAGGTGCCATTTAAAAAAAAAGGGTCATGCCTTGCGTTTTCCTGCTGTAACCCTCTTGGGCTGCACCCTGCATCCATACAGAAGCTGTTCCAGGGGTATGGCATCCTACCCTTCCTCTGCTCCTCTAACTCCTAGCCTCACCAAATAATAATAATAATAATAATAATAATAATAATAATAATAACAATAATAATAATAATAATAATAATAACAGTAATAATAATAATTCAACTGAATGTCAGTCATGGAAGCTAGGGTCATTAACAATCTCACAGGGCCTGTGAGCTCAGGCACTGAGACCAGGCAGCCAGGCCCCGAGAGCCATCACCCTTCCAAATGCACCACCTGCTTGCACGAGAAGACACATAACCATAATACCCCATCGACTGGCAGTGATGAAAACTACCGAGCGATAAATGACATGAAGGCAGGTTTTGGAAAGGTCATGATTTAGCCTCTCTGATGGACAGGTTGAAAACAGTCTCGTCTCTGACATCAACTGACGTGCAGCGTCCTCAAGGTTCTAGGAGACAGTACGAGTCATGTGTCTTTGACTTGGGTGCGTCAGCATGTTCCCCTCACTATAGCCACCATTTGTGGAGTGGTTGATAACGGTAGCCTTAATGCATTTCCTTAGTTGCATTAATGATCAAAACAGAGAAAGGTTTGACCCTGTGCAAAAAATTGCTAACTTTTTCAGATGATCTGGGTGAAACACCTTTCTGCTGAAAAATATGGACACACCCACAAAAAAAAAAAAAGGGATAATTTTTCATTCACACAATGGATTGGACTGAACAGTCTGATCTCTGGTGTAGTAACTATTCAAAGTTATTAAAGAGTTGTGTGGCATTATGTGCAACATTCTGATATGCTTAAAAAGCGTGGCGGTCTTTTCTCTAGGTCTGAATATCTAAATCATATATATCTAGTCAAACAGTGTGCTTGAGAAGAGCCAACTAAAACAGATGCTCACTGTATTTGTGGCATAAGTCCTAATCCAATACTCTTATTATATTAACTAAACCTGAGCCTCCCATTGCAGATACCAAATTTTCAGCTAAATTCAACAGTCCAAATTTGTATCCCTATATGCTAGCTTTGCACATGGCTGGTGGCTAATGTATGCAATAGACTCATCTATAACTCTTGCCTTAAACCTGTGAGACCTCTGTTGTACTGGAGAAGACGCTGGCAGACACTGGACCCTATTGCCAGTCGCCTTGGATATTTCGGAACGCCTCTTCCTTAGCGATTTATTTTGTCTGTTACATTTGTTTTACCCTCTTGTAACTTACTGAATCAAATTTTGTCAGTACAAGATCTATATTAATAGCATGAAGGAAAATTAAGGTGCGATATGCAAGATAAATCGCTAAGAATATTGTTCTACGAAACCTCCTGTGCCACCTAGAATACGGCCCACTGTATTAACTGCCTTTGTACTTAACACCTTCAGTTCGGTGACGTCATTTGTTGGCTGATTCTTGCTACCTCCAAACAATTGTATTCAGCTGAGGAGACGCTTTATAGTGAAGAGAAAGACTTCTTGTAGCGAAAGGGGAAGACCTCTTGCAGCGAAAGACTTCTGTAGTCTAGGGGGGAGACCTCTTGTACTGGAGAGAAGACCTCTTATAGTGGAGGGGGGAGACCTCTTGTAGTGGAGGGGGTGACCTCTTATAGTGGAGGGGGGAGACCTCTTGTAGTGGAGGTGACCTCTTATAGTGGAGGGGGGAGACCTCTTGTAGTGGAGGGGGTGACCTCTTGTAGTGGAGGGGGGGGACCTCTCGTAGTGAGGGGGAGAGACTTTTTTTAGTGAATGAGGGGAGGCCCCTTGTAGTGAAAGGGGGAGACCTCTTGTAGTGAAGGGGAAGAACCTCTTGTAGTGAAGTGGAAGGACCTCATGTAGTGAAGGGGAAGACATCTTATAGTAAAAGATGAGGACCTCATGTAGTGAAGGGGGAGACATCTTATAGTAAAAGATGAGGACCTCATGTAGTGAAGGGGGAGACATCTTATAGTAAAAGATGAGGACCTCATGTTGTGAAGGGGGAGACATCTTATAGTAAAGATGGGAACCTCATGCAGTGAAGGCGAAGAACTTCCTGGAGGGAAGGTTGGAGAAATATCTTGTAGTCAAGGAAAACCTCTTGTAATGGAAGGATGAGACCTCTTGTTGTAAAAAAGGGAGACCTCTTGTAGTGAAGGAGGAGAACCTCTTGTAGTGAAGGGTGGGGAGGTCTCTTGTAATGAAAAGGGGACACAAGTTGTGAAGGGGCATGTGAAGGCTATATCTGACCCCTCCAGCTTGAAAAGTTTCTCCTCGGCTGAATAAAATCGTCTGGAGACAGCGAGTGTAACTTCAGTTCCTCAAGTCCGATTACTTTTTTTTTTTTTTTTTCTGTATTACCTCCAAACAATTTTATTTAGTTTTATTCTGCTTGGAGAAAATGGGAGAAATGGCATTCCCCCGAGCTAGACCCTGTATTGGATCATATAGCCCTGCTAAGTTACAGGAACGCGCTACCACTCCCGGCACGGCAGTCCCGGGCGAGGCCCGAACTCGCAATCCCCCGATTACGAGCTTGATGCTCTACCACTGAGCCACCGTGCCCCCCTCAGTATGGAGAGCACCTATGTACTGGAAGAGACGATGGACGCTGTTACTGACTACTGGTACTCGAAAAGCCTCTCCTAAGTTGAATGCAATCGTTTAAATAACGAGAACGGAAAATTAAGACAACAGGTAATCGGACTGAGGACGTTTAAGACGCCACTGGTTTGAAGGGGTGAACACTGAGTCGGTACTTTGTTTCTGTGTGAACTTATGTACTGTGAACATTTGAATTTTTGAACATGAGTGACACCCAAGTGCATGCAAGAAAAAAAAAATCCAAGTAATGTGCATTTTGTGTACCGGATGTTTAAAATGATTTATCCACGATGTTTTCAAGGTAATGATATAAAGAGGTTCCCTATATTGGTCGTATTATAGGTGCCAAAGGAGGCTTCGTAGCACCTCTTCCTAAGAGATTTAGTTTACTTATTACATCTTAGCATTCTCTTGTATCTTGTTTAATTATTTATTTTGCACTTATAAGCTTAGCATTCTCATGTATACAGTTTTAATATCAATTCAGTATCAGTCAGTAACATACAACAGGATGTTGATGGTAATGTACATAATAAATCGCTAATGGAGACATGTTACAAAATCTGCAAAGCCTCTTATAATGCGATCCTATGTACAGAGAAGAAAATCGCCTGAAAGACTTTAACCACCTCAGTCCCAGTGACGTCTATTTTAGCTTATTCTTGCTGCCACCAGACGAGTTTATTAAATTTCGGACAAGCTTCTCGTACTGAAAGGGTTTATTAAGGCTACATCTGATGCTGGAGAGGGACGCCTTCAGATGGTGGCACCACTATGACAGGGTGGTTCCGCTGCTATGCAGAGAATTTTCAAACCGGAGGGGTTTGATATTCTCGTAGTCTTTATTATCCCTTCACTGTTAGATGACTGTCCCTAAGTTGCATAAAATCGTCTGAATAACAAAATATATAAACATGTCCTTGGACTGAGATGGCTAAAGCATGTACAGTATAAGCATTGCTTTTCTACTGATCCCTCATGAGACATTTCAAGAACACGTAACTATGAATTGTTACGGTCAATGGTTCGCTGACACTTCCTTGCCGGCTGTTGCCACGGAAAGTGTTAAACGGTTTTTTTTTTTTTATTATTATTATTATTTATTGTAAGAAACAAAGAATAAAACCCTTCAAGTCCTTTCAAGCAAAATCTAAGCAGAAGAAAGCCAAATTCAAGATACGAAGCTCATATTGAAAGGATATTAGATGGAAAGATAATCTTCGACGTCCAGTATGGAATGAGAAACAAAGAAGACAGGACATAATGCTGGCAGGGGATTGTGGGCGGTCCTTTGCTTTGTGATGGGGCACTGGCAGTCAAATCTTGTATCCCCCCTAAGCCACAATATGAATATCTATCAAATGAGGTCAAGAACAGAGGAACTTTCGGGAAGAATATGTGAGGTGTTGGGGTGGCACTGAGAGAGAGAGAGAGAGAGAGAGAGAGAGAGAGAGAGCGTGTGTGTGTGGGGGGGTGAGTCATATTCCTGGTCCATATTCAATAGAGATTCACACTGTGGCTGGGAGTGGAACACAACTTTGGACCGCCAGTGTACTTGCGTTGCTGGCCAGGGGTTCTTTTCTTGGCCCGTATTCTAAGTGGCTTTAGAGATTTCATAACACCTTTTCCTAAGTGATTTATTCAGCACATTGCACTTCCATATCCTTTTTCTTGTTACTTATGAACACTATGATGATGTTAGTAGCCTACAATAAGATACAAGAGAATATCAATGTGTGATTGGCATAATAAATCACTAAGAAGTTACAATGTCCCTCTGGCCAGCCTCCCCGTGTGTAACCACTGCAAGGCTTCTGGTTGTATTCTTGTTGGCAAAGGAGACTTCTAAGCACTTCTTGCTTACTGTATTCATTTTGCTTTATCTTATCCTCATGGTATGTGGCTACAGCATGTATCTGGCTCAGGGAAGATGGATACCCTTGCCTTGCATAGTATCGGGCCATCCTGGGGCAAGGTGCAACACCCATTAACCCACCAAAAAGAAAAGGCTGTAGATGGATGGTTAACATCGTCCTGGGAGGTACTACCACGGAAGTGATGTGGGATCAAGGCCCAATCGCTGACCATGCACAACACACCCATACAGGGAAGTCAACTGCATTTACCAAGTAATTAACATCTGGGCTGAGACTACTATTCATAAACATCTCCTACAGACAGCTCATCCTCTTGGGGAATATACCTCATTTCTCCCTGTGAGTCGCAGTGTGGTAGGACCTTGTCCTGACCCTGGAAAGGTGCTGTCTGCCTCAGAAAAGCAGCTGTTTGCTTATGCTTGATGGATTTGGTCTGCTAGACAGATCAGGGTAGAAAAACAACAATTTTATCTTTGCCTAAAACTGACATCTCTCCTTCCTGAAGGTTGAGCTACAACAGATTAACACTTGAAAACAATGCTGGTCACTAAGAAGTGCTATGGAAAGAATGTAGAGTCATAGCAGTCATATTCTGCCCAAGAGTTATATGAAGTAAACTGCAAGAGGACAAAAATCTGGACCAAGTTAAGGTGAAAAGAGTATATTAATGGAAATCCCAGGCTCATCTAAAAATAAACCCAGTAGACTGCAGGCTGATGCTGCCTCTCTCACAGCACACCATCCTCCTTTGGGGGGATAGAGTAGGAGATGAGGGACATTTCCATAACTGGGCAACTCCACAACCTAGTTATAGTGGTGCCATCACATGAAAGCATCCCTCTCCAGCACCCACACCCCAAGTTGGACCCTCTTTTGGAACTGGTACTGACAGAACATAATAAGAAAGTGTGGTGCACGCGCACACACACACACACACACACACACACACACACACACACACACACACACACACACACACACACACACAGAAAGAGGGGGATAGGGAGGGGTGATGATAGGAAAGGGATGTGCTAGAGAGCCTGTTAAGCTGACAAGAATACAGCCAAAAGTATACAGATTGGCAGTTCAGATTAGCATGTTCTGTCTGCCTGCACTGTATAATGTAAGGCTGAACATTTGTACTGCAATATTATTTTGTAAACTATTGTTGTTTTTAAATGATAAATGTCATAATATATTTATTATACAATCTTTATCTTTTATTAACCTGTTTCTTAGCTAAGGCTTTTTGATACTCTTCCTAACAGTGTCTGGTGGTCTATTGGGTTAAAGCACACCAGCAGGATGTAGCCCAAAGGGTATCAAGTCCTAGGAAAGTTGGAGCTTAATGCTCACATAATGTCACTCAAGGAAGAATGACTTGTATTTTGTCTTAAATGTCTCGACTGAAGAGCCTAGTGCCAAGCCTCTACACATGATGGGGCAACACTGAACTGGATAAGGGATGGATGAATTAAATATTATTAATGGGAAAGAATTTGAAGATCAACCTTTATTTCATTTCATTTATAAAGGCTCCAGTGTGTTTGTATGCATCAGTCTTCATCACCTAATGGTAGTCCACCGTTCTGCTCGATCTCTAGCTACCTCTCTTTTCAGTACCTTATCCTTAAGGCTGAACTCGGTTACCTCTTCCCAAGTGTTTTCCAGTTTACATCTCTTAACTCCACTCACAACATTCACATCTCTCACCCTCCACACCCAATTGTCTTCCTCCATCCTCTCCACATGCCCAAACCATCTCAAACTCAGTATGGAATTACAGTACCTATAAAAGTTCACTCCAAGAGCAATGCACATGTCTGAAGCATGAGCTGCTAAGAAATGAGTTATCATCAGGATGAAGAAGATGAAGCAATGGCAGGTTCTCTAACAAAAAGTCCAGACATGACATCATGATGAAAATTTTATTGGTAGTCTATAATTTTTCATATTTGGGATACTGTCATTAATCAACAATTGAAGAATATTTCCATCTATCTATTCACTCATCCATCAGCCAGTCCAGTTTTGCCACATCAGGTACATAAGGGCCCTGGACTAGAATACTCAGTCCCCTTATCCTCTTTATCCTGAGGACGTTTTTCTGTGATATAATATTGCTACTGAAAGATAATTTCGTTCAGCTTAGGATCAACTCTGAATTGAAAGGGTTAGATATGAACAGAAACAGCCCCTTCTTGAGAAGTTCTTCATAAACTAAATAAAAGTGTCTGGATGTAGCAAGTATAAAAGTAAAAAGGATATCATGATTAAGAGGTTAATGTAAAGTAGAAAGCAAGACCAAAAACAATGAATGATAACACACATGTAGCAAAAGCCACCAATCATCCTACCATTAATCCTCTCAATCCAGTGATTTTTTTTTTTTCTGGTACTCTGTTCTGCTTTGAACAGACTTGTCAAAATGAAGTTGTTAGATACACCCTTCATTAACCTTTCACATTTATACCTTCATCTAGAGTTGAACAAAATTATCTAATGACAGCATGAATAAAATAAAAACTATACATCACTGGACTGAAGGGGTTAATTATCTGATCTGGGATGAGGATCAATTATCTGGCAAATGAGCTCCAACAATAACAATACAACAGCAGCCTCATACTGTCGTAACAAACAAAACTGACGCGATATTTATCCCCAAAGAATCTGGGAGGCTCGCCAATTAGGGGGCTAATTGATGGCGGGCTGGGGCTCCGTTGGCCAATCCTATATAATCTGGTGAGCTCGAAACAAAGCCTTTCATTATCAGGCTTAAGAGATTCCGGGATGGCTATGCTAGTGATCTCCACATTTTCTCTAAAAAATAATCATTTAACTTGCATGAATACATAACTCAGCCCTCAGATGACACATCCCTGATAATGGCTTTCTTTCCTTTACTTATTTTTGAGGGAACAACTTTGAAGATTTATATACATCCCTCTCATTAAATTTTCTTTAGAAGTGGTTGTTTTGTAGACCTTCAGTCTTGACTCTCTCATTGATAAAAAAAAAAAAAAAATCTCTTTCTCTACCTTCACATTACATAATCTAAACATTTCATTGATTTTATACTTGCATGATACTCATCAACTACCCATAAACAACATATTACCTGACTCTACCTATAAATAACATTTTTCTGACTACCCTCAGATATTGCCTTACATGACAGTATCCTCACATATGACACATTATCAAGATTCGGTTTATAATTGAACATATGATACATTTCCTGTCACACTAATGTCATGTTCTGCAGAGGCATATGAACATCAGTTTCAAACATTTTATATACAAGAAGAGGAATCCATAAAACAGCACCATTGCCCCACCAGACATTCATCATTTGGAGGACAAAGTACATCTATAAGAGAAACACTCACTCCAACTATATCCATCACACACTTCAGATGCACACCACACATGCCATAAACACATCCCAGAAATGCACCAGTTGCACTAGACACACCACTAATAAATACCTTCCAATCCCTCAACATACACCCATGAATGTGACCCTCATAAAACTCTATGGTTGCAACTTGCCTGATTTAATCTTTCAAAAAGTTACTGTGATTGTGTGACTGGCACAGTTGGGAACACACACAGGAATTGGCTGCCCATTAGAATATGGCAAAAATTTCTGATGAAGATGAAGATGATGGTTGTGGTGCTGGTGATTGCCGCGGTGGTGACTGAGAAGTATGGAACTTCATAATCTTGATTTCTGCTGAGGACTATATAGTGGCAATAGAAATTTTTATTCACATTTTCTCACAAGGAAAACAATATTTATCTGGCTAATTAGTCTGTGGATGCAACACTTGGTGTAATGGTTACCAGAAATTTAGTTCCTTCAATATATTACTGTCTGTCATACTTTATTTCCCAGATTCTACCTCATTCCACACTTAGATGAGGAAAAGGTGAGGATGATGATAATGGTTTACTTACTAGATGATGATGATTATCTTATTTGCACTACCACCAGTGTGTGAAACCCCTAATAGTAAAGAGATTAACACTGCGACCACTCAAGGTTTTACATAATTTGGTAAGCTAAAAAATATATAGCCTACTGTACACTGTATATCATCATCATCATTATCATCCGGACCTCTTTTCCTACCCTAGGACAGGGTGAGGAGTAGCAACATCCAGACAGCCCAAGTTTGCCCAATCCAACGGGCCATGCTTCCATTCACTCATCATTCAAGCCCCCAGAATCCTGGCTCAGTCTGATATGCCAAAAACATTCATGGCTCTACCTGATACACCAAAAACATTCACCACATTCTGTAGCTTCACATAAACATATCTCATAGAGTATACTGCATATATACAGTATTTATAATATTACACTATTGCAGCAATGCACACTTGGAAATTTTAGCAAAAGAAGCAGAAACTGGACACCGTAAGGAATACAGTACACAAACATTAACCCCTTCAATCTGGTGATGTCTTTTTCATTATATTCTTGCTATTTTCAGATTATTTTATCAACCTTAGAGGAGACTTTTCAAACTCAAAATGTTAAATGTAGACCACCTTAATGATCTGGGGGCTCTTCTAAGCTAAAGGAAACTATCTGGTGATGGCCTGATTGAAGTGAAAAAAATGTTATAGGATGGAAGAGACTGAACTAGGATGGCTTCATTTGCCAAGTAAGGTTCTGCAGGAAGGTGTAGTAACTGTACTTGATGTCATAGTCCATGTCATACCAGAAGTTGACAGCCAGGCAGCCATGGGATTGCTGTACATGATGGAACCACAGTGATGGCAGGTACAAGGCATCACCTGCTGATACTCGACACCTGTGGGGAAGATCCAGTGTAGATGATACAGCTGACTCAGTTATGGTGCTGTACTGTCAGTGGCTATGAAGATTATGTAAACTTCTTCCACAACAATCAATTTTGTACATTACTCATTTATTTAATCTAGTATCTAGTATGCTCTTGATGCATGTATGCAGATGCCATAATCCCATGAGGAGTGACAAAAAACAAATCACCTCAGTGTCCTATCCTCTGCCATTTGGTTGCTTTCCATCCAACTCACACACCCCTCTCTCATATATCTCTTCACTCCATCCCATTATCTTATCCTTGATCTCCCCCTCCACCTCTCCTCTACCACTTCATTCACATACATGCTTCTAGCCATTCTCTGATTCTCCATCCTCTCCATATATTAACATCAGGAAGTGATGAGAATACACTATGCATAATAATTCACTATGGAAGTGGTCTTATGAAGTCTCCAGTGAAAATAAAGCTTGTGAAGTGAAGAATAAATGAATGCTCTTTAGGTAATGCACTATTTCCCTATCCCCTGAAAAGAGGATGGTGAACTGCAGGCATGGGCAAGCTTAAGTCTGGAGTCCACCAGGCTCATGTTTCAAATGAACCTAGGGCCACAGCTAAAATACAATAGCAAAAATCTATGTATCTTGAAACTTTTTTTTTTTTTTTTTTTTTTTTTTCTGCTTGGAGGAAATAATTCTGCAGGCTTCTAGCCTTTGGCCCTTCTTCCTTGCATTAAAAAAAAAAAAAAAAAAAAAAATTACAAACCTCACACGGGAGATACCGTATATGGTGGTATAACCTTAACAACAACAACAACAAAAAAGAATAATACAAGCAACAATACACATTAACCATTCAGCATGATGAAGTCTTCTTTATTACATTCTTGCTATTTCCAGACAATGATAGTGATTAGGAGAATGTATATGAGTGACGTCTATAGGGAGGGGGGAGGGGGAGATAGAGGATATTAAAATATAAAATGCACAGATCATCATCATCATCATCATCATCATCCAGACTTCCTTCTCCACCCAAGGGCAGGGTGAGAAGTAATAAAGTCCAGAGAGCCCAAGTTTGCTCAATCCAATGGGCCATGCTTCCATTCACTCACCATTCAAGCCCCCAGAATCCTGGCTCAATCTGCTACAGCAAAAACTTTCACCACATTCTGCAGCTTCATAAAGGTATCGGATAGAGTCAATCCAGATGCTGTCAAGTTCAAATGGGGTGCCAAATCCCTGATCATGCACTTCTTACAACAATCATCCAGCCAGCTAAATCTCGTCAGTCCCCTAGCCTCATCGACTTCCATACCTCCCTTCCTCACACACTCATCCACCATATCTCTCCACCTTCTCCTTGGCCTTCCTCGCCTCCTCCCTCCTTTAAATTAGTTCAGATAAACCTTTTTCACCACTCTATTGTTATCCATTCTCTCCACATGACCATCAAGATCAACACTTTAAAAATAAAGTTACCAGTAAGGGTGTAGCTGAGGTTCAGACCAGTGAGAATGCTTCAGAAATGGTAAGTTATGAATCAGGTTTGTGCTTTTATTTGGAGGGGGTTAAGAAAGTCCCTAAAGAAAAAATGGCCCCTCCATATACACTATAATGACTGGTTATTTATGACAAACAGGGACACACAAATATTAATCCCTTCAATCAAATAACATTTTATATATATATATATATATAAAAAATGTAAGTAGACCGTAGCACAGAGAAGGAATGCTGATGACAGGGAGACCTGGAGCTCCCGTTTCATCAGCCCTCGGGACTAGTTCCTGACCATCCCCCTTTGCTGAACTTTTTCAGTGTTTCAGTAACACAGAGAGTAGGCCAGCATGCTCTCTAAACCTGTTTCTCTAACTGTCAAAAAAAAAAAAAAAAAAAAAAAAAAACTCTACATGCACAGTAAACACTACACTACCTTTTCAAAATAAAAAAAAAAAAAGGAAACTGGTACACCTATACCATGCCTTGGAGTCCCCGGGAGGGGGACCATAAATGCTCCCACCATCCGCCCCTCTCCCAGTGACAACTCTTTGAGTCGCCTGGATCCACTGTTTGACTAACTTCTTCTTCATTTCTGCAACATTCGCAGCCTTTCCTCTAACTTTCTCTCTGTCGAACACCACTTCTCTTCCTCTAAACCTCACCTTCTCTTTCTTACCGAGACTCAGCTGTCTGAGGCAACTGACAGCAAACCCTTTTCTGTATCCTCCTACTTTCTCTATACTCATTTCAAAGCCAAAGATGGAAGTTGTGTATATATACGCAACGACCTATCTTGCTCTTGTGTTCCTGAACTTGATTCTTCTGAATTCTCTACTCTCTGGCTTCGGTTCTCCTGTAATTCTCTAACTAAATATATCTGTGCTGTTTGCTTATCTCCTAATTCTACTGACAATCAAAAATTCTTTGACTATCTTACTTCTACGACGAGAACACATTCTATCCATTTCTCCTTTCTCTGAAATCTCCATTCTAGGAGATTTCAATGTTTACCACAACCTTTGGCTCTCCTCTCCTTGCACTGATCCACCTGGTGAACAAGCCGACATCTTTTCTATCCTTAATGACCTAGAGCAGCTTGTACAGCACCCTACCCATATCCCTGACCACCTTGGAGAGAGCTCCAACATACTTGACCTCTTCCTTACAACTAATCTTTCTGCTACACTGTTAATCTGTTCTCTCCAATGAGCTCCTCCGATCATAACCTTATTACCTTAACCTGTCCTATTGCTCCAGTACGGCCTGTGGACCCTCCAAAGAAATGTCGTCTGTGGCACTTTGGAGCTCCAGATTGGGAGGCCCTAAGGCAGTACTTCTTTGATTTTCCATGGAATGATTATTGTTCCATGGCCGGGAGCCATCTAAGTGTGCCTTGCGCATTAAGGAGGTTATTCTCTCAAGCATGGAAGCATACATTCCTTTCTCATATCCTTTGACTAATGCAAGAAAGCCTTGGTTTAATCATGCTTGTTCTAATGCTGTCCGCAACAAGGAGAGGGCCTATAAATGGTAACAAAGCCAACCCACCCCTGAATCACATCTTTTTTATGTTTCTGCCCGGAATCATGCTAAGTCTGTTCTTCGCTCTGCTAGAAAGAATTTCATCCTTACTAAATGCTCTCAACTCTCCAACTCAAATTCTTCCCGCTCCTTCTGGCACCTTGCCAAAAACCTTTCTAACAACTTTACCTCATCATCCTTCCCTCCTCTTTTCTACTCTGATGGCTCTGTAGCTATTTCTTCTACTGATAAAGCAAAGATCTTCTCTTAAACTTTCTCCTCCAATTCCACCTTAGACGATTCCGGTGCTGTTCCTCCATCACTGCCCCCCCTCTGATTTTCTTACAACTAATTTCCTCAGCTGATGTGTTTTCTGCTATTACTGGCCTCAATACTAACAAGGCATATGGGCCTGATGGAGTCCGTCCTGTTGTCCTCAAGAACTGTGCTTCTGTGCTTACACCCTGCCTAGGTAAACTCTTTCGCCTTTGTCTATCAACTTGTACCTTTCCTTCTTGCTGGAAGTTTGCTCTCATTCAGCCAGTCCCAAAGAAGGGTGACCATTCCCAACCCTCTAATTATCATCCAATTGCTTTAACATCCTGTGTCTCAAAAGTTTTCGAATCTATTCTTAACAGAAAAATTTTAAAGCATCTTTCCTATTACAACCTTCTTTCTGATCGTCGGTATGGGTTTCGTCAGGGACGCTCCACTGGCGATCTTCTCACCTACTTTTCGGACTCGGTCATCCTCCTTTCGGGACTTTGGCAAAAGCTTTGCCATTGCACTTGACATATCAGAGGCTTTTGATTGAGTCTGGCATAAATCTTTAATTTCCAAACAGCCCTCTTACTGTTTCTATCCTTCTATCTGTGCCTTCATCTATTACTTCCTTTCTGGTCGTTGCTGCTATCGCAGACGGCCATTTTTCTTCTCCTAGATCTATCAACAGTGGTGTTCCTCAGGACTCTGTCCTATCACCAACTCTCTTCCTTTTACTCATCAGTGATCTTCTAAGCTGTACATCTAATCCTAGCCACTTGTATGCTGATGATTCCACTCTTCACCTTTCCATTTGGTTTCTGCAACGTCCACCTCGGCAGTTACTTCAACAAACTAGGGATGAGGCTATGACACACCTAATGTCTGACTTGGCTTGTATCTCTGATTGGGGCAAAAATAATCTTGTTATTTTTAATGTATCAAAGACTCAGTTTTTACTCCTATCAACCCACCAACATCTTCGACAGGAGTACCAACTAATGTTTAATATTATCCAGCTCAAACCTGCACCATTCTCGAACATGCTTGGGGTTTCATTCACATGGGACTTATCTTGGAAAGATCATATTGCATCTCATGTAAAATCTGCTTCCAAGAGATTAGGTGTGCTAAGCCAACTCTGTGCCTTCTTTATCACTGCACAGTTGTTGACTTTATACATGGGTTTTATTCACCCCTGTTTAGAGTACAACTCTGATGTGTGGGGAGGCTCCCCATACAGCTCTTCTTAATAGGATGGAGTCAAAGGCTATTCGTCTCATCAACTCTCCTAGTCTTACTGGCTCCCTTCAACCTCTGTCTCTTTGCCGCACTGCTGCCTCTAACTCTCTTCTCTATCGCTACTTCAATGGTCACTGCTCCTCTGAACTGTCTGCTTTCATACCTCCACCTCTATGACAGGTGCATAGCACCCACTGAGCAACAAACTCTCATCCCTTTTCTGTCAAACTCTCTAATGCAAGAGTTAACCGCTACTCCCAGGCCTTCATTTATGCAACAAGTCAACTCTGGGACTGTCTCTCTCTGTCTGTATTTCCTATTTCCTATGATCTCCAGTCTTTCAAACGCAATGTGTCCAGGCATCTTGAAACGAATGGATATTGAATTTGGCTCTCTTTTGTATTTTTATTTTTTTTCTTGGAAGGAAAGTTTTGTGGGCTCAGCCTTTGGTTCCTTCTTCCTTGCATTAAATAAGAATATATATATATATATATATATATATATATATATATATACCGCGCTGTATTTTATTCTCCATAACACCGATACTTCATTCAACTCAGGAGAGACTTCTTGTTAAAGGGTTAAGGAAGGCCATATTTTTTCTCAAGTTCAAAACATATCCCCTAGGATTATTGAGTCTCTGGAACTGAAAAGAATTATATGAGAACTTCATTATTGGAGTAACGGGGGTTAAAATGTGAAACAGAGTACTGTACTACAGAAAAGATACAACACCTGACAGGAGATGCATGTTTATACTGTGGATAAAGTTCCAAGTTCGGTTTGATTGGGTCAATGCAAATCCAGGGCACATCACTTCCCTCTGCCTTCTGAATCTCAAAATTCCCAGGGGTGACTTCCTTGTAGGTGGCTGGGGGCAGGTTGGCATAAGGTACCCAAGGTGCATCCGTTGGAGGAAGGAGAATGAAGTCCTTGTGGCCAGCAACCACGCAGTAAATATTCTCATAGTGGTCCTTGTGCACTGATAGGATGAAAGAAGAAAAACAAATATACTGTAGTGTATCATCTTTCTGGAGACATATCTTCACAACAGCAACCTTAAAATTCTTTGAAGATTATTAATTAAAGATTCGCAAAACTATTGGTATAACACAAATGAACTGCTGAAAATATTGGCATGCTATTCCTACTTTTGGCAGTGTTTATCTCTACTGTAACAAGATTTCATGAGCTATATGCTGAAATGATAAAATGTAGAGGGGAGGCTGCAATACAATGTTGGTGGGAAAAATGCCTGAAACGCTGGGCGAATGGGGGCTGTATTAGGGAAGTGGAATAAAGTTTGATTGTTCCCTTCAACAAAAATAAGGTGAAAGATATGAGATATTGTGGAACATGGTACAGGAAGAATATTGACAGAGATGGTAAAGCAGCTAACACAATGTTTAATGGGTGACAACTGGTTGGTTTCTGGCGTGGCAGGGGATAAATAGATCAGATCTCCACTAAGTTATACAGGCTTATAGAAAGCTTTGATAAGGAACACAGAATATTAATGGCATATAAAGGCACGTCTCTATTTACGATTGGGTTGCATTTAGGAGAAAACAATTGTTATTTCAAATATCACAAACTGGAATAATTATAATATGGGCTAATTAGGGATATATTAGATAGCAGCCACGGTAACTCTTATGTGGCTTTATCTAATGTTACGTCCAAAACCAACCTATCTGAAATCCATAACCACTGTACACTTGCTCCATCACTTCAAACCACTATTAGCAGTAGTAGTAGCTGCAGCCCCCAGTTCATCTGCAATGTTAGCTTTACAGACTGTAGGCTTAAGCTGCCCTTCTCTCATGATCCACCATCCTCCTTTTGGGGAACAGGGACATAGTCGAGGGATGTTTACATAACCAGACAGAAGAGCAATACAATTTATCGGTGCCACCACATAACGGTATCCTTCTCCTGCATTACTATAAGCCACTGTAACTAAGATGTGTCAGGTTCTAATTGTCTTCCAGTTATTCAAGCTCTGGTTCAGATTATGGAACCTTTTTTGGTTTTCATTACAAATCCTACATGATACTATAGTACCATCCTTCATTCTTCTTCTTCCTACTTGTTCCGGATATTTTGAGGGTTATTCCAAGTTACTGTTTTGTTTTGTTGTATTGTATTCTTACGTACGTTATCTCTTATCCTTTATTACAGTGTCTCGTCGTCAGTGGATGCATAGATGGTGTATCTCTCTGTATTTAATTCGTAAAATGTTTCGATGATCTAACTCTTACCTCATGAAGACTTTGAAGCTATGACAGGAAACACATGATTGAGTGAATCAAGGATTGACTTGCCGCTCCAGTGGTTCATTGCTTTCCACTGTTGAAGTGCAAGCCGAAAATGAGGCTTTTTCTCAGTGTGACAGCAGGAGGCAATGAGAGACCTTGGGGCTGCCATTTTTTTGTACTTAATTGGAGCACAGATGTAGGTGTACTATATATTTTACTTCATGGCTTACTAACATAACTTTGTTATATTTGATAAGTCATATGTCTTAGGTATGACATTACTGGTATACTATTTGAATTTAGTGAACCATATGGTTATCGGGCTGTATCTATTTGGTTACAGTTGTACTTGTGTGTGTCCCTGCCTAATTTGGCTGTTTGGTCTTAATGTGAAGACAATAAAGGAGGAGGGATCAAGTCACAGTCTTTGCTACCCCTGTTTTGGATAATGGCAGCAACAAGAAGTACAAATCTTCTTCAAGTGGACCGGTGGTGACCTGGCGTGACTCGGAATGAAGATTTGCAACAGAATTGTGCAGTTTCACACCACTGTGTCAGCAGAGCCATTTGAGTAAAATAGTGATGTTTTTGATGTGATATGCCTACTGCATTTATGTACTGTGATAACTGAGGTTCAAATAATTTAACACTATGTCTGATACTAATGATATTCAGGGTGCTTCAGCTCCTCCCTGTCATAGTGAAAGAGAACCCAGTGGAAATATACTAGACTGGGAAAAAGTAACTAGAGAAAAATACCAGAAATTAAGTGTTCTCGAGGAGGAGGATTACTGGTGCTTTAACACAAAAAGGGTAGTGAACTTAAGTGTTTGCTGAAAACTGATGGTGTTCAGCCATGGCAAGTGCTTGAAAAATCGATGAAATTGAATATGGTTTGCATGATCTCTGGAAAAGACATGTTCAACTATCTGGATGTTTAAAAAGGGAACATGACTTGGAAGGAATTAGGGAAACTGAGACATATTATAAATGGGTTAATGGTGAATTGCAGAGTATTTTAAATGATGCTCAATTATGGTTACAAAATGTCCAATGTCACGATGACTTAGACCACATGACAGTGGAAGTAGAGTGGATAAGACTTCAGCTGTATCTTCAACTACAAATGTGAGAATAAAAGCTGCAAAATAGGCAACACTGATGGCAAAGGGTAAAATGATGGAAGTTATAAAAAGACATAAAACAGTTCTTGAGAGGCAGAAGTATGAAACAGAACTTAAAAGAATGGAAAGTGAATTGGAATTAGAACATTTAAACTACAAGCTGATATAGCTCCTGCAGCCACTGAGGAAGAAGTTTTGGAAAAAATGGAGGGTGACAGGAAAATAGTGTCTGCCTCCAGTGAGAAAGCTGTGGATGAACTTTCCTCAAGCGAAATCAGTGGTAATCAGGCTGGTGATAAGAGTGTGAATCGGAGAATGGACCACAATGCTATGGAGTTGCCTAGAGAGCCTGAGGCTGAGTGGCATTATTACGACAGAGATCTGGTGTTAGAAAATGGTAATCAGAAACCAGTATCTGTGATAAACCCTGCTGCTCCTGAGTGGCCACACCCCATACGTGGAAGACTGACTAACATACGAGATAGTGATCAAAGAGGTATTAGTGTTTCTAGGGAAAATTCAATCCAGAATAGGCACCAGCAAGAATTAACTGAGGTCTTGCAACTTCCAAAGACTGAAATGTTCAAATCTGATGGGGATCCTTTTAAACATTGGATGTTCATAAGAACATCTGATCATTGTGTGGGTAACACCTAGGTGGGCTCTGCCTCAAAGCTGAACAGGTTATTTCAGTACTGTAGTAGTAAGGCTCCTAAGGTTATAGACTCTTGTGCAGTGATGGAACCAGATGCAGGTTACAAACAGGCTAGACACCTATTGAAGAAGTGCTTTGGTAATGATTACCAGATTGTAGAATCATGGATTCGTAAAATTACCGAGAGATCAGTTGTCAAGCCTTCAGATAAAGAGTCTTTAAGAGACTTGGCTGATAATGTAAGGAGCTGTAAAGAAACTCTTGAAGCATTAGGTAGATCAGATAAGACTGATATGAGAAGAATTGTGGTGAAGATATTAGAACAGCTTCCATTGTTCATCCAAGCTTGATGGCGTACGACAGCAGTTAAAACACTAGATGAGAATGGGAGATACCGAGTTAATGCAGTTCTTAGATCAAGTAGCTAAAGAAGCTAATAACCCTGTATTTGGTTCACTTAAAGAGCACAAAGTTCATGACAAGTCAGCACTAAAGAGAAGGGGTGTTAGCTTTATTGTACAGGCAGTAGATGACGCAGCAGAGAGTAAAAGAGGTCCCTTTCATAGTCTGAAGAGTAGCACCAGAAGTATGTCCTGTTGGATGTGTAGAGATCACCAATTAAGTAAGTGCAATCAGTTTCTAAAGTTAAGCCCAAAGAAGAGATTGGATTTTGTTAAACAGAAGAAAATTTGGGTCTACGAGGCATCGGTCTCAAAACTGTTGGCAACAGGCATGTGAAATTGAGGGTTGTCATATGAAACATTTAGAGCTTTTGCATCAGGCCTTTCAACCTCTTTCACAGCTTATTCAGGATGTTTTAGTAGAATATTTGCCTGAATCTGGAAATAATGCAAGTATTGCTGCCCAGAGCTGTGCTTGTGCTCCAGGTGGAGTGGACGACACTCGTGTAGCACTTCCATTTGTTCCAGTTATGGTGCAGGGAAAGGGAAGTGATAAATGTATTTGGACCCATGCTTTGCTGGATCCAAGGAGCAATAGATCACTTTGTTCTATGGATTTGGTTCAAGATTTAGGACTAGAAGGAACACAGACAGTACTGTCTTTAGCCACTCTGAGTAGTGGAAATGAATCTTTGGCGACAGAGGTATCACTAGAAGTATCGGGTGCTTCGATGCACAAGAAAAGGCGACAGGTTATTGACATTCCATAAGTATACGCAGTGCAGAATTTCCCAGCAAGGAAAGACAGCATAGCTACTCCAGACGACGTGAAGCATTGGCATCACCTTCAGGACATACGTATGGGGCCAGTTCATGGAAATGGAGTCTCTCTGATGATTGGACAAGACACACTTAAAGTTCTTATGCCCCTTGAGCTTAGGTCTGGTAAATTTGGAGAACTGTATGCTGTTCACACTATTTTATGATGTGTATCAGCTGGCTGGAACCCACAGCTGATCACCACTATTATGTATTAGCTTAGGCGTGACTGCACTGTTCCAAGCAGGTTATCAAGATATAATGTTCCGCCTAGTCGAAGTCACTTCCAGCTGACACTCTCCACCAATGTCTTTCTCACACACAGGAGATGGTGGGAATTGGTGTAGATCCTGATGAAGGAATGGTAGGTAGTGCGTGCAGGTGACAGAAAACTGAGCAGATTTCTCTCTCTTTATTGGCCACAGAAAGATACAACTGCGACACAGAGAGAACTCAGAGTAATATGTCCCTCTCATTTGAATGATAAGTGCATTCTGCCTCACATCTGCCCCGTTCCCCACTGGGTGTGGTCAGATCAGCATAAAATAGAGGTGTCAATCCTCAGATATTCTGGGATTTATGCAAGAGCAGAAGTAAGTTACAACTCTACCATGCACATTAAATACCTCAATAAAGAAGCATTGATTACATTAAAATATACCAACAGGGTAAATGCTTCCTCAAGACTTTAAACATATATACAATTCATATTTCTCTATCACCTTTCCTTACCCTCATGTTTACGCCACAGAAGTGCTGATTTTCGCAGGTCTAGTGCTCATTTTATTCCCACACCACATTTACACTAAAGTGGCATTTGGATTCTTATCTGAACACTACAACATATTTTCTCTAAATATGAATAATATAATGTGTACAGTAGCGAGTGGCATGCTCCAATGTGGAAAAAAAAATGTCAGACACTAGAAGAGATGGACTATAAATGGACCACTATGCGGAACTTGCAAAAAGGGTGAGTCGGTCTGTAACTTTATTCATGCAGTACCAGGGAGAGATGATAAGCTGGATGCACAGGTTGAACAGTTTTGGAAGGTAGATGTAGGGCAATATCTTGCAGACTATTGCCCTCAATATTCAGCAGATGACAGGAAGGCCAGGGACATATGGAATCAGTCCATAACTGTAGAAAAGGGTCATTATCAGCTTGACATCCCATTTAAAAGGAGTCCTCCTGAGCTCCCGAAAAATCATAGCATGGCGGAGAAGAGGCTGCAGTTTCTAGGGAGACGGTTTACTAGAAATCCTAACTTGCACCAGCATTACAAGGAGGAGACAGAGAATCTATTGTATGTACCAGTAGAGGAGGCAGATGCTTTTCCAGGGAGAACTTGGTACATTCCACATCACAATGTCTTTAGTCTAAGTAAGCCTGATAAGTTTTGTATCGTGTCTGATTGTTCGGCTGAATATTGTGGGACATCGCTCAATAAAGCATTTCTGCAAGGACCTGATTTAACAAATAAGCTTAAAGGCGTATTGCTGAGGTTCTGCGAAGATAAAGTAGCAGTCATGAGCGACATAGAGGCAATGTTTTACCAGATGCATGTTTCTCCAGAACATCGCAATGTGCTTAAGATTTCTGTGGAGGCCAGAGGGGGATCTTTCTAAAAGTCAAGCAGAGTACAGAATGATGGTGCACCTGTTTGGGGATATTTGGAGTCCAAGCTGTGCTAACTCTGCCCTTCGACGTACTGCAGAGGATAACACAAATGATTTTGAGCTGGAGTTTTTTTTTTTTTTAAACCAACAGAACAGAGGGAAAAAAAAAAAAAATATCCATGCACTGGATTACTGGTGTCCTCTGTTCATAAAATATCTGTAACAGTTAGACTTGAATAGATGTAGGTTGAAGTTTGGAGGGAAACAACTCTGGGGAAGCGAGTTCCAAAGAGATGCAGTTCGGGGAATGAAAGAATTCTGATAGGCAGAAGTTCTGTAGAATGGCTGAGTGACATTCCAGTCATGAGCACTACCAGATGCCCATGTAGCACAAGGGAAGGCATGGAGAGGTGGCACAATGAACGCAACTTCGTCTGAGCATTTGCTATAAAAATATCTGTAAAATAATGCAAGGGAGGCAACATTCCTTCTTACTTGTAGGGGAGGTAGTTTGTTAGCAATAGCAGGGTTATTAATAATTCTAACAGCTTTGTTCTGAATTTTGTCTGGTTGTTTCAATACAACCTTTCCACATCCATTCCACAAGGGTGAGCAGTATTCAAGCTGAGAGCGCACATGACTCTTATAAATTATAGCTAACTGCTCGTCAGTGAATAAGTTACGGATTCTGTACAATAATCCAAGTTTCTCTGAGGCGGTTTTAGCAAGTGATCTGACATGAAAGGTCCAGCTGAGGGCATTGTTAAGCGAGACGTCAAGAATTTCAATACTTTTGGAAATGGGAATACTGTATTTGTAACACTGAAGGTAATATACGATTCTGGCAATACCTGTCTATTAGTAAATTGTATATATTTAGTTTTACTAGCATTAAATGAGACAAGGTTATTTTGTCCCCATTCACTGATCGTGGATAAGTCTTAGTTTAAAGAGATGGCTGTACTGAGTTGAGAGTTAGAGATATCAGACTTTGTAAATGGATGTCTGAGTGTGAATAAACTATGAAGTGTTGAGTCATCTGCATATGAATGGATGGGATTGTGGGTGACAGATAAGAGATCATTAATATGAACAAGGAACAGGGTTGGTGCCAGAACTGATCCCTGCGGCATGCCGGCGTTAATTGAGTGGAAATTGGAATATACATCATCTACTTTTACTCTTATTTTTCTGCTGCTGAGATATGAGGAAATCAAAGGAACAAAAGAGTTTAGTCCATAGCAAGGGAGTTTGGACAACAGGGAATGGTGCCACACTCTATTGAAAGCTTTAGAAATATCCAGGGCTACAGCGTGAGTTTCATCATGTAAGTCAACTGACTGATGGATGGTATGAGTCAGAAGATTGAGTATGTCAATGGTGGAGCTTTCCTGGCAAAAAACCATACTGTCTATCACTAATTAAGTTGTTGGATTCAAGATGTTTAACTATGTGCTTATTAATTACAGTTTCAAAAACCTTACCAAGAGAAGATGTGACAGCTATTGGTCTATAATCAGAGAGGTCAGAGGAACTTCCTTTCTTTGGAATTGGGTGGATATTGGCTTCTTTCCATGAATTAGGGAATGAAGAAGTATGGATGCATATTCTGAATAATTTAGCAAGAACAGAGGCAAGTTCTGGGGAACACTTTTTCAAAACAATTGGCGGAATTCCATCTGGGTCTGGAGCTTTGTTGGTAGGTAAATTGTCTAGGATGGATTTCATGTACCTTGTCTGTATATTAAGTGGAACACTTTCGGGAGAGTCAAGTTCTAGTGATGGGACGTTCTGGCTGGCTTCCTCTACTGTAGAATTTCTGGCAAATGTACTGGCAAAGATATCTGCTTTCCCACACGGGTCATTTGTAATGTTGCCATCAGGAGATTTTAGTGGGGGAACGGATGATGACTTGTTAAAGTTATTAATGAAAGAATTGAGAGTTGACCAGAATATTCTATCGTCATTAGGGTTGTTAAGTAGTTTTGATGCTTGGATTTGAAGATAGTTTGATTTAGCAAGATTTAATACAGCTTTTGCATGATTTCTAGCAATTTTAAATTGACAGCATGATTCAGATGTTTTTTATTTTAAGTAATAGTTATATGCTGATGATTTTTGGGCTGTTGCTCTGGCACAGTTGCTATCAAACCATTTTGGAGAGTTCGATCTTTTAGTGAATTGCTGACTTGGTATGAATAAATCCATACCAGCTAGTATGAAGTCACAAATGTGGGACTGGGTAGAACTGACATCATTAGAGAAGAAGGACTGCCATGGAATGTCAGCAAGATAATTTCTAAATTCATCCCAGTTTCCCCTATCAAAGTGCCATCGGGTCACCCTGACAGGTTCAGAATGGGGAGGTTTGGGGGGGCTAACTAATGAGGTTTTGATGAGATTGTGGTCAGAGGATCCAAGTGGAGACAATACCTCAATCCTGTACTGATCTGGATTATTTGTCAAGAACAGATCCAAAAGATGGACATTATGGTCGGGATTATCTGGTATTCTGGTTGGTTGCTTTACCAGTTGCGTGAGATTAAACGATTCTGCAAACAGCTCGCACTCTAGACCAGCATCGTCAGTCCTGGCAGAATGCAATAACCATTCAACATTATGTATGTTAAAATCACCCAAAATGGTAATTTCTGTGCTAAGGGCAAGATTAAGGTTACTCAGCTGTGTGGAAATGGAATAAAATACAATGGGTTCAGAAGAAGCACTGGGGGAGCAGCAGACGACACAGATATATTTGGTAGTATTCTGACAGTTTAGTTTATACAATGAGTAATCAAAACTGCGTAAAGTGAAGTTTAAAATGGTGTCAAGTGCATATTGGGATTTGATATAACAACAGGTGCCACCCTTGTTACGGAAGTTTGTGAGGAGATGGTAACCGGGAAAACAATATGGGGATATATCAGCAGTCGGTGAGATTTGTGGTTCTGTGAGGAATAGGGCAAGAGGGGATATGGACTGTAGGAAAAAATGGACTGAATTTGAGTTGGTACTAAGCCCACGGATGTTGGTGAAGAATAAAGCGGCATTTTCACTTCTCCGCTGACGAGCATAGCCGGAAATTGCACTAGTCAGTTATGGAGAACTTCTATCCTGACGACTGTTTAAAATCAGTTCGGACTGAACAGGAGGCAATTTTACTAATTCAGCATCTGTCACATCTGTTGGCTAGAGGTGGTTTCCATCTTACAAAGTGGGGAAGTAATAGTAAACAGGTATTAGATTCTGTACCATCAAAAGAGACGAGTAAGGAAATAATGAACAGTCAGAGTCAAACAAAGGTCCATTGCAAAGTGCCTTTATTAACAAGAGATTATAACTGGTGCTGTCTCTTTGCTGGCCAAGAGAATCCTGAACTTTTGTAGAAATCGACTGGCCAAAGGTAAAAATGAGTACAATTCGAAACTACAGTATATGAAACAGTCGTATTGAAATATACATCTGACACCGTATCACTGCCACTCATTTGTTCGTCACTGCATGCTTTGTTATTCATGAACCAATCTTATCTAATAGATATAATAAAAGTAAACATATAATACACGGCATATATACATATGTACCAATAATTTATTATTTACTTACACAGAGCCTAAACTTGGACAGAGATGATTTACCAGTGGAACGCTCACTAGGTTTAGAGTGGAATATGAAAAGAGATTACCTCAGTATCAGAATTCGAACGAAAAAGTGTGAATACACCAGACGAGGACTCTTGAGCATAATGAGTTCAGTTTATGATCCTTTGGGATTTGTGTCACCTTATGTCCTAAAAGCCAAGGTCATTTTCCAGGATGAATGCAAGAAATCGAAAGGCTGGGATGAGGAGCTGAGTGAAGAAAACCAGCAAAGGTGGACAAAATGGTTGGCTGATTTGCCAAAGCTGAGAGACTTTGAAGTAGAGCGGTGCATACTGCCACAAGATTTTAGTCAGTTACTTTCCTATCAACTACACCATTTTTGTGATGCTTCACAGGAGGCCTATGGGTGTGTCTCATATGTTAGGATCTGTGATGTCAGTGGAAGAGTTCATTGTAGTTTTTTGGTTGCTAAATCTAGGTTGGCACCTATTAATCCTATGACAGCTCCGAGATTGGAGTTGTCTGCGGCTGTTGCTGCAGTGAGGATTAACAGTATGCTGACTAGAAAACTGACTGTAGAACTGCTGGAATAAAGGTACTGGACTGATAGCATGATAGTATTGCAACATATAAAAAACCAGCTTAAGAAGTTTCAGAGTTTCGTAGCAAACAGGATAGCCATAATACATGATGGTTCTTCTCCACGGGAATGGTTCTATATGGATTCGAAATCCAATCCAGCTGATGATGTATCGAAGGAATTGAGTGTGAATGAAATGGCTCTTCTGTTAGGTGGAGACAGGGGCCGGAGTTTTATAGAAAATGAAACCTGTTTGCCTGTGCAAGAAGACTGCTTACCTGATCTCCGCAATGACAAGGAAGTTAAGAAGGGCATGAAGTCATTTGCAATCAAGGCTGATAATTCTGATAGGATGGAATGCTTATTAGTAAGATACTCCTGCTGGCATCACTTGCAAGAGACGATTGGATGGCTATAAAGGTTCTGTAAATGCTTACATCAGAGTAGACTGAAGAGGACAACTAAATTTAACTTAAATGTTCCTGAACTGGAAGTGGTAGAAACAGCCATTTTCAAGTACCTTCAAGGGAAATACTTTAAGAAGGAGCTGCAGGATTTGAAGAAACGTGGGCGAGTTAGCAAAGGTAACAAAACCTATGGGCTGGAACCATTCCTTGCTGAATATGGATTGTTATGAGTAGGAGGGCGGCTACAAGCAGCACCCATGTCATGCCAGGCTAAACATCCTGCCATACTACCTCGGGAGCATCACGTAGCTACATTGATTGAAAAGGACCTACATGGAAATGCTGCAAAACATTCTGGCAGGGAATATGATTTGTCCTTGCTGCGCCAAAAATATTAGATTACAAGAGTCTGGCCAATCAACAAGGTACTACAAAGCTGTACACCATGCAAGAAGCAACGTGGAACTACTGGAGTTCAGTATATGGCAAGCCTCCCAACAGACGGAGTAACTCCAGGAAAACCTGCATTCTTAGAGGTTGGAGTGGACTGCTTTGGACCTTTCCTCGTTAGAAGGGGCCGGACTAGGGAGAAAAGATATGGGTGTTTCTTCACTACACTCAATCCTCGTAAATCGAGTGTTTATAAATCACGGCTAAGTGGCTGTCAGACTGCCGGCACCCTTAAATCGCTGTTAAGTCACGAAAATCGTGGACCTAAGCACCGAAGTGGGCCTTTTCCGAGAAGAATCGTAAACCGCGGCATTCAAACTGAAAATCGCGACCCAACAACCAATCATCACCTGTCACTGGTGGCAAGTGTGCATACTATTGCCACCACGTTGTTGTTGTTCTTCCCGCCAGTCTGCACACTACAGACCATCGCCGTGGAGTACGAGAGCTATCTGCCTTTTTTGTGCACCTTCCCCCCTGCCTCCTACCTTCCATGGCCCCTCCCGAACCCCCGATGAAGCGCTCTAAGCAGTATGGCATCAAGAAGCAGCCGCCATTGTCGTACAGTCAACGTTTGGAGCTCATTTGTCGTGTTGAGAAGGGAGCACCTCCAACTCATGCTGAGAGGTTCTAAGTTCTTCCCAACACCACCCCATTCCATTCACTTAAGCAATATTGTCATAGGATTAAGGTGAGATCCCTTAACACTGCTTATTTCTATTAAATACATGCACTGAATATTCCTAAATTTGTATGTTTGTGTTTGATGGTGCCTAGACAGGTGTAGGTAGGGTGCTGTGGGGGGTGGTTGGCCAAAGTCCAGACCCAAATTCATTTTTCACATAAGAGTTATTATTTATAAACCACGGAATTTGTAAATCGCTGCAGTGGTCCAGACCCAAATTGCCGCGATTTACGAGGATTGAGTGTAGTTTGGTTATCAGTTCATATTAAGTCATATTCTCTTGATGTTGATTCATTTATTAATGCCCTCAAGAGGTTCCAGTTAAGATTAGGTCTGACAATGGAACAAATTTTGTAGGATGAGAAAGGGAACTCAAGAGAGACAGTACAACAGTGGAATAACAACCATAGGTCCAAGGAATATCTACTGCGTCATCAGATAACGTGAGAATTTAATCTTCCGGCTGCATCACACATGGGTGGAGTCTGGGAGAGGCAGATCCGGTCAGCACATAAGGTGCTTACGTCTGTAAAGAAAGATCAGGTCATGGATGATTGGCGCATTGATACAATCTTTTGTGAGGCAGAGGCCATAGTGAATGGACAACCCTTGACCCCTATGTTAGACAATCCTCAAGACCTTGAAGCCATCACACCTAACCACCTGCTGTTATTACGCTCGTGTAACAAGGGACCACCTGGAAAGTTCTGTAAGGATGATGTATTTGGACGACACTGGAGACATGTACAGTGTGTGGCTGATCAATTCTGGAAGAGATGGGTTCGTGAATACCTTCCCACTCTGCAGCTCAGGCGTAAATGGTTGGAGTCTAAAAGAAATTTCCAAGTGGGGGGATGTGATGCTGGTGTCTGAAGAAAACACACCAAGAAGAATTTGGCCATTAGGAAGCATTCTTAAGGTTTTCCAGGGAAAGGATGGACTAGTTCGGTCGGCTTAGGTGAAAACTAGGGGTAATATATTGGTATGACCTATTTACAAATTGTGTCTACTGGAGGCAAATGACCTGCAAAACAAATGACATGCTAAAGAGTATCCAGGAAAGTGGCGGTTTGTAATTTTATAGTGTAAAATCCTTCACTCCATTTCCTATTTGATGGAGCTGAAGTCTCTTATGTTTTATTATGCATACTTTGATGGGTAATTATATCTGGGATGACTGAAGTTTTCTTTGTAAAACTGAGGTAAATGTTCCTTTTTAAGAGTCACATTTAAGGGGCCGGGATGTTCCAGATATTTTGAGCATTATTCCAAGTTACTGTTTTGTATTGTTATATTGTATTCTTACGTGCATTATCTCTTATCCTTTATTACAGTGTCTCGTCATCAGTGGATGCACAGATGGTGTATCTCATTGTATTTAATTCGTAAAATGTTTCGATGATCTAACTCTTATCTCATGATGACTTTGAAGCTATGATAGGAAACACGTGACCGTGTGAATCAAGGATCGACTTGCTGCCCCAATGGTTCGTTGTTGCTTTCCGCTGTTGAAGTGCAAGCCGAAAACGAGGCTTTTTCTCAGTATGACAGCACGAGGCAATGAGAGACCATGGGGTTGCCATTTTTTTGCACTTTATAGGAGCACAGATGTAAGTCTACTGTATATTTTTCTTCATGGATTATTTATATAACTTTGTTATATTTGATAAGTGATATGTACTGGTATATTATTTGAATTTAGTGAACCATATGGTTATAGGGCTGCATTTATTTGGTTACGGTTGTACTGTACTTGTGTGTGTCCCTGCCTGCTTTGCCTGTTTGGTTTGATGTCAAGACAATAAAGGAGGAAGGATCAAGTCACAGTCTTTGCTACCCCATGTTTTGGATAATGGCTGCAACACTACTGCTACAAAGGCTGCACATATTACTCACTTGAGGTGACAGCTCTCTCATCACCCATCCAGAAGTTCACTGTATCTGGTGCTTTACCAAGGGCTTCTGAGAACCAAGGAACATCAACAGCTGCATCACACAGCAACTCAGAAAACTCTTCTGTGAAGTTGGAGTTCTGCTTCTGGACATAGAATACCTGACGACAATGAGCCATGTCAATTAAGGCAACATAAAAGTAAGCTTTAAAATACTATTAAATTGTTTTACTGTGGTATTACTGTATTACAAACTGCTCACAGTACAAAAAGACTCATTTTAAAATTTGTCCTTAATAACATAAGTTTTGACAATGTACTAAATGTGAACTGCAAACACTATAAATGGCATATATGTACCTATGGACCACTCCATCAGAAACGTCCCTGACTTACCCCTGGCTGGCTACTTGGGGCTTCCATAATGTCAAGGAAGGAGGAAAAGGTCATGGTACGCTCTTCTGGCATTACAAAATACCCACTGTTGGGGGCATCAGCGTACCCATTAGGGGTCACTGCCACGCTAACATTCTTGCTCCCTACTCGCTCTCTGGAAACAATTTTTAACAATTATACAACAAAATCTATCAGCATGCCTCATCCCATCCTAAGGTGAGAAAAAGAGACAAAGATGATGACAAAGACAACAATGACAATAATGACAACATAAGTAACCATTTTTCCAAAACTGTGATGCAATATGAATTCACTTCTGGGTATTACTAAACAACTTGAATCAGCAAGCGGCACTAGATGTAGGTGACTAGCTACCACTAACCTAGTAGGTACCAACATGAGAATGAAATACAATAATCCCTTGATTATCCCAGGTAACAAAGCCAAAGGCATGTCTGGGTAGTGGCTCCATCCGGACAGAGGATTTTTCCCCTTATCATCCTTTCAAAGTTAGGTTATGTACATAACCTAACTTTGAAAGCTAGTGTAAAAGGCCATTACAGTACATCGTTCAACACTTGTTCTAGTTGTTTAATACTACTCTATCTGGTCAAGGAGATCTATAAACTACAGCCAAGTAATTACCATGGTCAAGCAGACCCATCAACCACAGACATGAAATCACAACTGCAGGGCCATACTCTGTAGTGACATGAAAAAACATGAAAAAAACAGCTACACAAGAAAAATGCAGTGGCCACACAAAACATAATGGTAAAATGGAATAAAATCATGGTAAAACAGAATAAAATCATGGTACAGTACAGTATGCTTGATTAAAATAAATGTCAACACTCATGATTCGACCATTCCGCATCAATCTTACACAGGATCTCCTGCTTCTAAAGAGTCAGCATTACCCTCTTCCTTTTCCCTGGTGAAGTGGCCATCATCACACATCCTAGGAACAGGCATGCAAGGAACAGTAAGGCCTGAAAGAGGCAGGGAACCACCACAAAAGATACCACGTACGCCACCATAACAACGGTCCGGGAAGAGTTGCTCGCCACAAAAACAACCTGCATGAACTGAGAGCGAGCAATGTGGGTGTCTGGCGGACACAGGGTAAACAAAACAGCCCAACATAGTGGCACCACCGGGCTGTTCTCGCCCGTTCAGGAGGAAATTTTGAAACGGACACAGGCATTTTGTCCGAAGTGGGAAAAAATATATGAATAATAGTTTGGAACAGCCAGATCACAGAGTCTGGGTAATGGCCATCTGGATAATCAAGAGATTACTGCATACCATAATGGTGCCCCAATTAACTGTGTGGTGAGATGCAAATGCAGCATCCATCTGGGAAACAAACCTCCACACTCTTCACCGTGACTTGCTGTGGTGAGATAATGTCTGCCACAAGGGACCATTGATTCACCAAACAGGACAGCCCTGCAGTGGTGATTGCTTGCCTGCAGTTAATGAGTATGCTCATCCTGACAGATCAGGGTTACTTGACAACAACAGCAGCAGCCGTAGCAGCAACCCAACAAACCATAACCTTTGTCTTCTCCACAATAACATTTAAATCCAGACATATTATTATCTCCTTCCACCTCCTGAATATCTACATAGCCTCCTCCTTCCTAAATGCAGTCACTACTGAAACTTTTATATAATCTGCAAACAGCAGAGTACGTTGCTAGACAACAAAGACATGACTTGCATATGGACCATGCTATCATTAACATAATCAGAAGGAGCTACCAACCTTAAATAGTCTATTGACCACTTTCTGACAGCAGGCCAATGCTTTACTGCTCCACAGAATATAACAGGCTTGTTTGGTGCGACCCAATCGCGGTAAAATTCTAATGGAGTTGGGATGTGATCCAGAACAGGTACCTCATTGTTTAGGTACAGTTCTGAAAATGGTAAAACAGTATAGTATACTCTGTACTGTAACTGGAAAATGTAAATTATGATGTTCTAAGTGGTTAATACTGTATAAAAAAATAAAAAGAGATTCTTTGTGTTTCAATACGAACATGAACGTGAAAATAAACATATACAACACTCCTATATAAATGGTACCCACAGGTAAATATCCGTCAATCTCCACACTTCACCCTATAATCCTAGATATTGATTTACTGTCCGGGAAACACTGATGGTAGAGTGAGAGTGAAGGGCAGCAACAACCTTTGTAATTAGTCACATAGGCTAACCTTAAGCTCTTAGCCAGAGATTTCATCCACACAAATTGCAAGCTGAAGTTCACACAATTCCAAGTCTTCAAAATAGATATCTAACCCCTTCTTTCTGGTATTCCTGGTACTTGGGGAAAAGATCACTGTCCATGTATTCCCTTTGTGTTGAGGTAACTAAAAGCGAGTGTGTGGTATGCATTAAGAATCTCTCCAACCTCTACACAGTTACTGTATTACATACATAACAGATTCAACAAGCAGCCATACCTGATTCTCATCTGCTACCCTTTCCTTTGCAGTTATACAGGACTTTCCTTCCACTCCTCAGGCACTCTTATTTTGTTTCCAAGCAAAATCTATACAGCTTCCAGGACTAGTCTGTAACTCCCCTCCAACTTCGTTTCTCCATTCCACTATCCACTTCTGACACATTTCCTGCCTTGAGCTCTTATAATGCTGAAAATACCTCTCCTCTACTGATCTTGCCCTCTATTCTGTCTTCCTCCAGGTGTTCTGTGGTAAACCCCTACCCCACAATCTGATATCACAGCACCTCCTTTACTTATCACATTCAACGACAGCTGAAATATTCTTTCCACTACTTCAATACCCAACTTCTGTTCATTAACACTTTACCACTCATTCCCTTCACTTTTCTGCCACTCTCATTACATGCATCTACTGTATAACTTCCCTTACCTCATTCCAAAGCAATCAATTATCTTGACATCTGCTACTTCAATGTCTGCTAAACTCATTTAATCTCTTCTGACTATCTATTATCAACCTCTGTTTCCCTCACTTTCAACACATTTCTCTCTCTTCTATATATCAGGTGTCTTCAAAAATTCAAATTTCCTATTATGCTTACCTTCAGTAGTGCAATAAGGAGTATGGTACATACTTGATTTCCTTAACAGATATTTCTATTTCTTATTTCAAAGCTAATGAAAAGGGACAAAACAATTTATAAATAAACTGATAGGAGCTCAGTCTTCCAATTCCTGACTGGGACAGCACCCCAGTTTTAAACCAAACTGCTTACCTTTGGCTTCTGAGGACAACTCAAGAAGGCATTCTCGAATATGCCCACTGGTCTCTGGGTTAATCTGCTTGAGATCTGAAAACAAACAGATAAATGGGAAATGGGGAATGTACAATGAAGTACAGTACTCAAATAACTCTACTCAAGTTAGAATAGCATGACTCCAAACCATTAACTCTCATAATATTATCACAAATGGCCACCCCTTACGGGATTATGGCATCTGGCAACAGATAGAGAGATAGATAGACATCAAATTTTTCTGAAAGTGAGAGACATAAACAGCTAGCACTACACAGGGTTAACCCCTTTGCCTGGGTAGCTACATCTTCATAGTTTGATAAATTCCAGATGATTTTATTCAGCTTTGGCAAGATGTCCCCTGGCTATAGGAGTTTGATATAATCTCTAACTCCTTCAGCACAAGTAGCTACATCTTTTTATATTTCATTCTGGCTGAAAATAATCCTACAGTGAAATGGAAAAGTGTTAGGGGAAATACCTACTTTAAAGTGGTTTGGTCATGTGGAGAAGACTGAGAATAAAAGACTGACTAGAAAGAAGGATGTGAGTGAGAAGGAGGGAGTGAAGGGAGAGGCTGAGGATGAGAGAGTGGGAAAGGATGAAGTAGTATATGAGTGAGAGAGGAGTGGTTTGGAGAGAAGACAGAATGTCCTGCCATGGAGGTGATTCATCTGTGGCCACCTCTTCCGAAATGAAGGCATCTGGGCATTGGCAAATAGGTACACTGAACTTTGAGAAAGTCTCAGCTTGTCTTATAAGTTCATGTACTTTTGGTAGAATATTTTTTACCTGAAAAGCAATGACTGTGTGGCTAGTCACCAAGTTTGTAGCCATACCAGTATTTCACTCTCCTGGCAATACAGGACTTCCCAAAGTTGATGGTAGCCAGGAAAAAAAAAAAAAAAAAAAAAAAATCTGGGCAAAAGAACGAGGTTCCTTAGTACTGAGTCTGGTCTCAGAAGCCTATGACAAACTGATCTGGACTGATCCCCAAAATTAATATGTGTCTGAATTGGTTACAGTCAATAGAGGCTAGAAGCAGAGGACAGAGGTGAGATCTTCCAAGGATGGAGGTGGAAGAACTGTAATATATCAATAACAATCACCATAGGACAGAAAGTGGAAACTGAGGTTGTCAGTGGAAAACTTATTGGTAGTCTTGTGTCTCATTACTGTGTGCAATCATGAAACCATTGCTCCAGCAGCTGGGGTTACTGTAAAAGGAAAAGGTTTTACACTTGGTCTGAAGTCCCTGGATCACTGAGCAGTATGAGAGAGGGGTATGGTATTATAAAGGGTGATCAAAACCAGCTGTCAGAAATGCTGTGTAGTGAGAATGAAAGGTTGGGGCTGTACATCAGCAGGATCCTCAAGATCCAAACCATCTGTTCTTGGATGGAAATTTTAGATCCCAAAAGGAGTGGACCCTGTAACATAGAGCAAGAATGACAATATATCCTACAAAGGAATTAAAAAAAAAAAAAAATCAGTCAGGAACTCAACACGTGATAAGATAAGGGTGGAAATTCTCCAGTCTGTAAGACCAAGGATGAGATGGAAAATTGGAGTGTAGAGATATGTGAACGGGGGAGGTGTACGCTGGAGATAGGGCAGCCAAATGGCAGAACACAGGGTGATGAGGAGGCAACTTGTTTGTGACCATCCTTTACGGAATTAAGGCATCTGGCAATAACTAGATAGATGTTCAAGGAAAATTACCTAGCCTATGACATTAGGACCCCACTCTATGTGGATCCAGGTAAAAAAAAAAAAGGTAATTTTTTACAAGTGCACAGGGACGTCTTTTTTGGTGAAACCAAGGTATTTCTGATAGTTTTTGATGTGTTTTGAACGAATCTGATCTTTATTTCTGCCACAAATCAGTATATTTTAAGATATCACCCACCCCCCCTTCCCCCCACAAAAATGGGGGAGATGGGCGAATCCGGGGTTTTTGGGTGGGGGAAATCACATAATATATTGATCTGCAATAGAAATGAAGGTCAGAATAATTCACAGCATATCAAAAACCACCAGAAATACCTTGGTTTCACCAGCCAGGCTGCTGCGCGCCGGGCCGTCTGGCCTACTCCCCACCGCCTCGCACCAACAATCGCCCTCCTGCTGTCACCAGCAAACCATTATCTCCTAAGCTAAACTAAGCCATAAAATTATATTTTTCCGTGCCAAGAACAATGGGGAACCTGTGGGAAAGCGGGATTTTGGGTGGGGAACACACACAAAAATGAGTGATTTCCGACTGAAACTTATCTAATTCAAATCGAAAACACTAAAATCCTTCGGAAAAATGAAATTTTAAGCTTCTTAGGGAGTCCGTGTTTGCTAACTGGGGGGCTTTGCCCCCCAGACCCCCCAGCCCTAGCCGTGATTTCTAACTGGGGGGCTTTGCCCCCCAGACCCCCCTTGACATTATCCAAACTTCATCTAACCTAACCTAACCGGGTGTAAATATGAAATAATGCCTTTACTCACCAGTTTACAGCTCCTGAAGTACTTACGGTAATTTTGCAGGCTTCACAGGTCGTGGCTGGAGATGAACTGACTTTCAAATCCCGCGAGACCCTAGCGTATCTGAAATTCAAATTTGCGCGCCGGTTGTATCAGTTTGAACTTCACGCATGAGCAGATAGCGCGTGACGTAACAGTAGACACATGCATTAGCCCCACCCATAAGTCACGTGCACCGTGACATGATGGTAGACACATGCAAGACAGGACCACTATGCATTAAGCACGTGCCGCAATGGGTCTCACGTATAGCCAGACTATGTAAAGAGTAATTTTTCGGAAAATTTTCAAAAATCTATTTTCGCATTAATATTCATTTGCAGAAGTTGTTTCTAAGGTTCAAAATGTTCGCAATGGTGAGATTTAAATATCTGTAAGAGTAAAATTGAGATTCCAAATCCCTGTGCACTTGTAAATACCAAAAAAAAAATAGTATATAAGTAAATACGGGAACCAGTAAACTACCCACGATACAGTTCGCTACTTTCTTTTCCGAGGTTCAAATAGCCTACTTCCGCAACTAAAATTTTTCATTTCCCAAGGACAATGTCACATACCGGTAAAGAAAATGCCACTACTCTCCTTACTAACAGCATAATACCTTATTATTTACTGGATTATGCTTTCCACTGTTTTACCTTTTTTTTATTTATTTTTTTTGTAAACTTACTGTTCATTGCACACTGGATGGCTTTCGTGGATGTACCCAAATTTAAGACTTCACAGCTTTGCTTTTCTGAATTTGTTGAGGACTGGGTTGCTACCGTGTTTTCAGAGCATTTCTAAATTATGTAGTTCTTTGTTATCACACTCTACAAGCATATCATTTAGCAGTCAGCATCACTACCCATAACACCCACGTTGTCCCAGTCAGCTGATTTTTGTTATTCCCGGACCTTTACTATAGTTGCCAGTTTACTGGTATACAGGCTTAGCAATTGACAAATAACGACTCGATTGGTGTTATATTGTAGTCTCATTTTTGCCATTCAGTTAGAAATACTGTTATAAGTATCTCTGCTCATTTTATTAGAAGCAAGGCATTCGGCACAGATGCCCAAGCATTCGTTAACTGGGAACTCTCGACAATGTTTACAGTATTGCCAAGCCTGCACAAAATAGTAACAGGATGATTGCAAACAAGGAGCGTACAGTTTTGTTTAATAAATTGTTACTTTTCTTCTAAGCCATCGTGTGAATATATGTTCTAGTGTAGTAGATGCCTCTCACTGTTTTTACATATACCTGTGTTTCAATTTTCACCATCATCATCCGGACCTCCTTTCTCACCCTACGGTAGGGTGAGGAGTGTGGTAGCAACGTCCAGACAGCCCATATTTGCCCAGTCCTATGGGCCACGCTTCCATTCACTCACTATTAAAGCCCCAGGAATCCTGGCTCTATCTGATACGCCTACTTCAATAATAATAATAATGATAATAAAATAATAATAATAATAATAATAATAATAATAATAATAATAAAATAATAATAATGATAATAATAAAATAATTATAATAATAATAATAATAATAATAATAATAATAATAAATCTTATGAGGACGTAAATGGAATTCTTAGAGATTAAACTGGAGTACCTGGCAACACTGGAGACCCAAACAAACGATTGAAGCGAAAAAGCGGAGTCGAGTGTGGGTAATTTTTCGTTTATTGTACCGGTTTAAATAGATGACAGTGATATATTGTGGAACAGTGAAATTGTTTACTGAATGTTGCGCCTTTTTTATGTTTTCCGTAGGTGAAACAAAAGTTCAGTTAAATTCAGTGCATGTTAGGAGGAATAGCCCTTTCAGGCGGCTCATTCTTTTAAGAATTCCCTTTGATTGGGCTCTATTTTTTTTTTTCTCTCCCATTATCTGTATGATGGTAAATGCACACTTTACCTTAAGCAGCAGAAAGACCTTACCAATTTAATGTATATTCCTTCAGTTTGTTTTCTGTAAAGTTCTGACAATTTTCAGTGAGGTAAATGATGTTTTCCTGCAGAATTCCCCCCCCCCCTGTAATTTTCGCCACGTTCCTTAACGCCTGAAAGACGGGTGTCCTAATATGTTGTCTAAGAGTACTAGGGTCAAAAAGATGGGTGTCCGCATATGCAGTCATGCCCTCCACCCCACCCACACCACCCCCTTACCACCACACCCACACACCACCTGCCACCCACCCCCACCCCGACTCCCCGCCCTCCCCCCATCAACCCCCACCACTCCACTCCCAAACCCCTACCACCCCCCAGCTCCTACTACCATCCCCCAATACCCCTCACTGCCTCCTACCACCCCTAACCCCCCATCCTCCCACCACCTCTACCCTCCCCACCCCCATCCCCTATGCCCCCCACAACCCCGATCCCCCCACCCACTCCCCTACCACCCCTCACTCCCCCTACCACCACCCACCCCCACTCCCCCTACCACCACCCACCACCCCCTAACACCCACCCCCTAACCTCCTCCACCCCCAACCCCCTACCCTCCTCCACCCCCAACCCCCTACCCTCCTTCACCCCCCACCCCCTACCCTCCTCCACCCCCCATCCCCACACCTCCAGACCTCCTGCACCCCACAAACCACCCCACCCCTTCAACCCCCACCCTTTTCCCCCCACTCCCCACTTACCACACCCACCCATTACCCCTCCCACCCCCCACCTCCTCCAAGCACCCAGCCCCTATCCCTGCACCACCCCACAACCCTCACACCCTCACACACCTCCCTCCCCACAAATCCCCCACCATATTTCATTCATTCATTCATTGCCAGACGCCATGTATCCCAAATGGGGTGGCCAAGGGCTTCCGCCAATTATGCTTGTCCTGAGCGTATGTCAAAACATTTCGATGCCCATCTTTTAGGAGTTAAGCTGTATGTATGATTGTTTGTTTTCGGCGTAATGGAAGAAACTTAAAGATGCTCAGAGGTGACTTATGTTTCCCATTTCCTAATGAGATTAGGTTAGGTTAAATCATTAGGCATAGTTAAGCTAGGTTAGGTTGTGTCAAACTGTTGAGTTAGGGCAGTCCCTTCTGCCATTACACTGAAGAATCAAACAAGAGTTGACAGTAGAACATAGCTGAAAAACAGTGGGGAAACAAATTTAACATGAAACATTTATTTATTTGTTTATTTATCCCTTATGGGATTCAGGTGTCTGACAGTAGATAGAGATAGACTGTCAGGAAGAAGAAAAATTGATCTGGTAAGGTGCTCCTACTGTTTTAAGTAATGCATATGTTGCCCCATATGACATTGATTATCTATCTATCTATCTATCTATTGCTAGACGCCTTAATCCCTTGTACTGGGTGGCCACGAACAAATCGCCTGCATGTCACCCTGTCCCCTGCCATTTCACTGCCCTGCTCCCAATTCACACCTCCCTCTCTCACATACGGTACCTCTCTACACCAACCCTCCAACTCATCCTTGGCCTCTCCCTCTCGATTATGCTTTCAGTTATTCTATAAGTTATAGGCTATATTTACTGTACAGTGCCGTGTAACTTCTTGTGGATAGGCTGTAAAGGACAATGAGGCAGTCTGGTAGGATGACCTGGAGAGTATGAAATCTAAGTAAAATTATTGTTTAAGCCCCCAACCCCCGTTTAATTTTATTTTTTCAGAAACCTACTAATTTTAGTGTTGTCTGTAGGATTCTGAGTGTTGAGTTTACCGCAAATTACCTGTTTTCGAGTTTTGGCCGCCCCTTCCCCACTTCTACCCCTCCAAAATGGGCATTTTGTGATATAGTCAGCAATAAAAATTGTACTTTACAGAAATCACTAAAATAGGTTAAAAAAAGAATGATGTATTTGATTAAATGTGTTTTTTTTCATTAACCTAACTTAACCTAACCAATCAAACCTAACCCTATACAGGGAGGTCCCGAAGATACGAGCAGTTTGGTTCCATTTGGCATAGTCATATAATGAATTCTAGTATAACGAAACACGTAACTAACGGTAAAATATTGGTTGGGTTCAAGGACCCCATCAAAGGCAAGTTTTCAAGCTAAAATATACAATACCAAATGCAACAGACATATCTATATTGCTGAACTGTAGAGAAAGCAACCTGAAAGTGAAAGTAGTATGCAAATAACATGACTGCACATTAATTAAACATATAAAACATGCATAACACTCATCTATAGGTGGTAATGTTGTGCTGGAGGTGGGAAGCTGGCGGTCTTCAGCTTCGTGCCAGATTCCCAAACCCATATTATCATACCCAGCACGTTAAAATTATGGCTTTCTTATTTAAAATTATCACACTCATAAACAAAGGCATTTCTTCACATAAATCGGTAATTGCTGTGGAATTAATGTATTTATATGTGGAGTGATTAAATTAACGTTATTGAATAGCGACCATCATCCACTCACTTAATGTAGTGCTGCCTACTTCTTCCTTAGCCTTTATCATTCTTTTTCTGTGCCTGCCCTCCTCTCTTCCTATTTGTCCCATCTTTCCTGTCACTTCTTATTGCTTTTCTTTCCTTTTCAGGTGGCTTTACATTGAGTGACAAGCCAAATGGTTTCCTGTAAGCCAAGAAACCATTTACGAAGCTGGGTGGTAACCATATAACCAAACCATACGTGATCCCTATGTGTCAACAAGTGGGTTAGTGGAGGGTTAGTGCCCCTTCCCCGTAAAATAAATAACTCAAAAGTCAAATGGCCACCCCTTACGGGATTATGGCATCTGGCAATAGATAGATAGATAGAATTTGTTTAACTGTTAAGTACCTACCAGATCATAATACTGGTTATTGTAAGAGTTACTAAATCCTACTGTTGAACCAGTCTTACAGTAGACTTGTTAATTTTGCAATCCCCGATTTATTTTTCAGATTATGAAATAATGAAAGTTACCATATCATATCGCAAAGTGTGCTAAAATTTCGCATTTTGTGATAATTATCGCAGGTCTGGCAACACTGCAGCTGAACAGTCTCGTTATTTCTGTCTGAGGTTGAGAGAAAACAGTGGTGACTGCATTTGCTGGGATGACTGAGTTAGAATCCTCCCATCTCGCCCCAGAATATCGTATCATTGGATTTTCAAGATCGTGTAATGAAAAGTCGAAAATAGTCCCTGATTTACCCAGGTCGTATACTCCCCCAGTATCCCTGCTTGTTTTACGAGGCGACTAAAAGAGATGGTGGTGGGTTAGTGCCCCACCCCGTAATAAGAACTAACTAAACATAAAGCGCCTCGGACCAGGCCGGACCATACGTTGATGACTAAGGAACGGACAAAGAACATTCTTAGGGTGGGGATGTGGAATGTGAGAGGAGTGAATGATGAAGTGAAGGAGAGAGAGATTGTGCTGGTGCTTGAGGATGCAAGAGTGGATATATGTGGATTGACTGAAACTAAATGGAAAGGTGAAAGGGTGAGAGAATGGGAATACGGTTTAGGAATATGTGCAGGAGTTAATGAGAATGAGAGGGCAAAAGAGAGAGAGTATGTCTGATGAGAAGCAAGAAGTGGAAGGAGAATATAAGAGAGTATGGAACAGTGAGTGCAAGGATTGTATGGGTAAGGATGAAAGTAGGTATACAAGCGTGGACAATTGTGTGTGTGTATGCGCCGACAGAGGACCGAGTGGCAAGAGTGAAAGATGAGTTTTGGGTGAGTGTAGAAGCATGTATGGACAAGTTTGAGAGGAGTGAGAGAGTGTCTTTGATTGGAAACATGAATGGCAAAGTCGGGAATGTACGAGTGGATGGAGTGGTTGGCGAGTGGGGTGTGCCAGCTGAAGTAGATGGGAATGGTAGTGCTTTGGTGGACATCTATGCTGGTAAAGGGTTAGCAATAGCTAACACCTACTTTCGGCATAAGATGATCCACAGGTATACATGGAGGGTTATGAGGAGGATGGATGGTGAACTTGTTGAATGAAAGTCAATGATAGACTATGTATATGTGGATGAGTGAATGAGGAGACAAGTGGTGAATGCAAGAGTGTGGAGAGGGTGGGGGAATGGAATCTCGGACCATCACTTAGTGATGGCCAAGGTAAGGCTGCAAAGAAAATGGTTGAAGAGACGAGGGGAAGACAGGAGGAAACAGCTCTTGTGAGAAGAGTGGAGAAATTGCAAGAGAGTGAGAGAATGGCAGAGTATAAGAGCATAGTGAAAGAAAGATTGGGAAGGTATGAGTTAGAGCAGATGGAAGGGGTGGAAGACGCATGTAAGATATTCATGGAAGAGATAGGTGCAGCATGTGAGTTGGTTTGTGGAGTGAGGAGGAGATGCAGGTGTGTACAAGGGACAGAATGGTGGAATGATGAGGTGAAACAAGCTGTGGAACAAAAGAAGAAGGCATATAGTGAATGGCTAGCGAGTAGAGGTAGGGGAGAAGATGAGAGAGAGAAGAGAGAGGTATATGTGAGCAGGAGAAGGGACGTGAAGAGATTGGTGAAGGAGAGTAAGAAGAAAGTGGATGAAGAATTTGGGAGGAATCTGCATGTGAGTAAGAAATTGTTTTGGAAGGAGGTAAAGAAAGTAAGGCCATGTGAAAGGTGAAATAGTAGGAGTGTGAAAGATAGGAATAATAGATTGTGGGTGAAGAAGAGAGAGAATTTGAAGAGATGGAAGGAGCATTTTGAGGATTTGTTGAATGTAGAGAGAGAGAGCAGTGCAAGTATAAGTGGTTGGAGAATGGCTGGGAGAAGGAGAGATGAGAACCGGGAGGAAGAGATCAGTAGGGCAGAAATAGTGGAAGCAGTGAAGAAGATCAAGACGGGAAAGGCCCCAGGAATTGATGGAGTGTGTGGTGAAATGCTGAGGCATGGGGGTGAGATTGTAGTAGAGTGAGTATGGTCGTTATGTAGATTGGCTTGGGAAGAGGGGAGGGTTCCGGAGGACTGGAAATCAGGTATAACTGTTCCTTTATACAAAGGAAAAGGGGAGAGAGAAGTATGTGGTAACCATAGGGGTATTTGCCTTCTTAGTGTGACTGGAAAAATATATGGTAGAATACTCAATGATAGGGTTAGGCATATAACAGAGGAGCTAGTTGGAGAAGAACAAGGGGCATTTAGGAAGGGAAATGGGTGTGTAGATCAGATATTTCGTTTTCGTTTTCGTTTTTAAAGGCTCCAACATGCTTGCATGTGTCGGCCTTGGTCACCTAATGGCGGCTCTCCACGCTGCACAATCCATTGCAGCCTCCCTGTTCAGTCCCTTAACCCTAAGGTCACACTTAATGACCTCGTCCCATGTCTTTCTCGGTCTACCCCTCATAACCCCACCCCCAATATTAACAGTTCTCACCTTCCTCACCCAGTTATCATCCCCCATCCTCTCCACATGTCCAAACCACCTCAATCTACCTCTCCTCATCACAACACCAATACACTCCAGTCCCATCCTACCTCTCAACTCTTCCATTGTAAGCCCAGCCCCTCCAGGCCTTGGACGCAGGGACGCACTGCACATCCACCTAATCATTGTCATTTCTGTACATCTGAGCCGGCAAATGTCTTCCTCCTTCACTGCCCAGGTCTCACTGCCATACAGCATTACACTCCTAACACATGCTGCATACAAAGACCCCTTAGCACGTAGGGAGAGCCCTCTCAATGTCAGGAGAGGCAAGAGCTCCCTGAACTTCTTCCAACCACTTCTCACCCTAGCCACAGAGCTAGCTCCAGCACACAACATGTCTCCCAAAAATATCTAGAGAAGGGAAAGAAAGTGTATGCTGCCTTCATGGACTTGGAGAAAGCTTATGACAGAATTGATAGACAAGGTATATGGAAGGTACTGAGAATATATGGAGTGGAAGGGAAGTTGTTGAGTGCTGTGAAGAGTATGTACGAAGGAGCTAGGGCAACGGTGCGAGTGGATGGTGAGCTGAGTGAGTTCTTTGATCTCAGTATGGGACTGAAACAGGGTTGTGTAATGTCTCCATGGCTGTTTAATATATACATGGATGGGGCTGTAAAGGAGGTGCAAGGTAGGGCAGTGGATGTGGAGCTGGCTCTAATAAATGAGGGTGAAATTTGGAAGATTCCGGTGTTGTTGTTTGCTGATGGTACAGTATTGTTGAGTGAAGATGAATGGGAGTTGCAATGTTTGGTGAATGAATCTGGGACAGTGTGTAGGAAGAGGAATCTGAAAGTTAATGTAAACAAGAGTAAAGTTATGGTGTTTGAGAGGAATGAAGTCACAGAATGCACGGTGAGGTTGGGTGGTGAGGATATGGAGAATGTGAGTGCATTCAAGTACTTGGGTAGTGTGATGAGTGAGGATGGAACCTTGGGGGATGAAGTGCGTGAAAGGGTACCGTACAGCAGGGAAGGAAGGTTGTTGGTTCACTGAAAGTAGTGATGAGAAATAGGGGGGGTGAGTATGGAAGCTAAGAAGTCACTGCATGATAGTATTGTGATCCCTACCCTGACGTATGGAAGCGAGGCATGGACCTTGCAAGAAGGGAACAAGTCAAGAGTGAGAGCAGTGGAAATGAGCTACTAGAGAGGAGCATGTGGAGTGACATGGAGGGACAGGTTGACGAAGGAAGAAGTGAAAGAACGTTGTGGGGTGGATGTGGATGTGGTTGAGAAGATTAGGAGAAATACACTGAGGTGGTTTGGACATGTGGAGAGAGTGGAGAATGAATGACTGACTAAGAGGGTGTATGTAGGTGAGGTGGAGGGAGGGAGAGGGAGGGGAAGACCGAGGATGAGGTGGAGGGATGGAGTTGAGAGGTATATGAGGGAGGGGAGAGTGAGTTGGGGGAGGGTAGTCAAATGGAGGGTGACAGAGCGACTTGGAGGCATTTTGTCTGCGGTCACCCTTTGCGGCATTAGGGCGTTGGGCTATAGATAGATAGATAGTATCATCTTTTTCTCGTATATCAAGTGGTCGTATAACGGGACCTACCAGTATAAGGCTGTGCTGTATTAACTGAAATAACTTTTTTTTTTTTTAACCTAACCTAACAAATCATACCTAACCTTGTAGTAGTAGTAGTTGTTGTTCCCTAGGCAGTCTGGCCGAACAACCCCAAGTCCCTAAGGAAGGCCATGGCTGAGGCTTGGCTTTCCCATAGAGCTCTCAAAGAGTGTATGTTGTGTTGTTGGCGCAGGTGATTGTGTGCAATGCAGTCTTCCGTAATGTGCTTAATAATATGGGGTGCTGTGTTACATTTTGGACAGGCATCAGCAACGGAGTCATCCAGTCTCCTCTGGTAACTTAAGAGGGCTGGATGATGCCCATATATCAGCCTGGCCAGGTGGACCCTGTCCTCATGAGGGAGATAGGATTCAGAAGGGTGGATATCAGGAGGCCATACATGCAGCTGTATGTTGTCTTTTTAGTGACTGAATGGAATGGCGAGTGATTTGAGTATGGATATGCTTCTGAAAGCTGGTCTGAGGGGGGAGAGATGACAGGATTTGTGTATGATATTGTGTGCTGTGTTTTGTTGTGATGTTCCTTGGTGTGTGTGGATGTGCTGCCATGTAGTGTAGTGGAGGTTGTGGGTTTGTGGAGGCTGCAGCGAGAATTTGGGTGCCTCTCATGTCTAGGTGATCCTTCACTTTGAGGACTTTGGTTTCATGTTGCAGGTGGTCTGTGAGTGTAGTAGCTCTGCAGCCTGTGATTATTTTTAGGGCCTTATCCTGTATGGTCTGTAGAGGGTTGTAGAGTGTTTTATTGAGGTGAGGAGCCCAAGCAGGGCTTGCATAATTCATCACTGAACATATATATAGCTTGTATACTGTGGTGGTGGTTTCGTTGTGTCCAAATGTTGTTCGGTCAAGTGACCTCAAGACACTGAGTCTTGGTGTTATTTTATTTTTAATGTTTGTGATGTGTTGTTTAAATGACATTGATGTATTGTATGTTACACCAAGGATTTTGTGTGTGTGTGTGTGTGTGTGTGTGTGTGTGTGTGTGTGTGGTAGGGGAGTGTTAATGGTGAGGTGTGGAATGTGACTGTGTTCTGCTGTCCAGTTTGTGAGAAAGGTCACTGTAGATTTGGCTAGGGCTATTTTAAGCCTGTTTGTGGTGAACCATTCGTGTAGTGTGTTGAGGTAAGGTTGGAGGATGTGTGCAGCTGTATTTGCATTTTGGTGTGTACATGTAAGTGTTATGTCATCTGCATAGGAGGCTATGTGTATCTGTGGTGTGTGGGGTGTGTGTATGTTGTGCATGTATAGGTTAAAGAATGTAGGGGCAAAACAGATCCTTGAGGGATGCCATTTGTGAAGTTTCTGATGTTTGAAGACTGACCGGCAAATGTTACATGTGCACATCTGCCTGCTAGGTAGTTTGCAATGCTGTCTTTTTGTGTTATTGTGCATGTTTGTGTTGAATATTTTGTTTTTGAGGTTGTGGTGGGGGATGGCATCAAAAGCTTTCCCAATGTCTAGTGTGACTAGGAGTGTTCTGTGTGGTGACCTAGCTGAATTCATGCCATCAAAAGCTCCCTGTGTAAGGTCTGTAAGAAGAGTGTTTGTGGAGTGTAGTGGCCTAAAGCCATGTTGTGATGTGGCTAGGGGTGTGTGAGGTGTAACTATGGTCTGTCTATTTTATGAAGAGCGTTTGGGCGTTGTCCCTCTTGGGGAGTCCTCGTCCCACAATGTTGCCATACTTTGTACTGGGCAACTTAATCGGATTAGAGACGAGGCGTAAATGACAACTCTCCCTCCAAGCACACCACTCTTTCTCCTCTCTCTCTCTCTCTCTCCACATATAGAAATTGCATTTTTTGTAATTTATTTTTATAAAATGTCTATACAGTTTTATGAATTATTAGAATTTGAGGAAAAGCCTCCTGACTGTCTGTCTGTCTTGTTGCGGTCTTATTCATTCCCTTTCTCCATGCCCTTTCCCCCTACTCTGTTTGTCTGTCTGTCTCTCTCTAACATTATTATTTATTATGATTGTGAGTTTCTCCTTAAAGTATGATGTTCTATTTGTGGTTTATAATTCAGTTTCCACCACATTCCCTCCCTGCCTCCCTCCGTCTTGCCTTTTTTCCTTTATCTCCTGCCTCTCCAACCTCTCTCCCTCGCTGTCTGCCTGTCCCCCTGATCTCCATTCCCTTTTCTTCCTCTCTCTCTCTCTCTCTCTCTCTCTCTCTCTCTCTCTCTCTCTCTCTATCTCTGTCAACATTATGTTTTTCTTATGAGTGTGATACTTTCCTTAAAGTATGTTTTATTTGTTCTTTATAATTTCGCCTTTTTTTCCACACCACCTTTGAGGTTAAAGTCTATCTATCTATCTATAGCCTGACGCCCTAATCCCGCAAAGGGTGGCCGCGGACAAAACGCCTCCAAGTCACTCTGTCACCCACCATTTGACTACCCTCCCCCCAACTCACCCCCCCCCTCCCTCATATACCTTTCAACTCCATCCCTCCATCTCATCCTCGGTCTACCCCTCCCTCTCCTTCCCTCCACCTCACCTACATACACCCTCTTAGTCAGTCTTTCATTCTCCATTGTCTCCACATGTCCAAACCACCTCAGTGTATTTCTCCTAATCTTCTCAACCACATCCACTTCTACCCCACAACGTTTCTTCACTTCTTCATTCGTCAACCTGTCCCTCCACGTCACTCCACTTGCTCCTCTCAAGTAACTCATTTCCACTGCTCTCACTCTTGACTTGTTCCCCTCTTGCAAGGTCCACGCCTCGCTTCCATACGTCAGGGTAGGGATCACAATGCCATCATGCAGTGCCTTCTTAACTTCCATACTCACCTCCCTATTTCTTAAAAGTCAAGGCGCGTTTTTTTTTTTTTTTTTTTTTATAGAGGTTGCAGAGCTCTTCTCTGTTGGTGAGGAGAATACTGGCTGTTCTGGTGGCTGTTGTGTAACGCAAGCTTGATTGAAGGAAGAGCAGATTCGTCTAACTGTTGCTTCGCTCATGTTCGTGGCTTTTGCTGTTCGAGCAACAGCTTTTGAGGGAACAATTATAGGTCCTTTGTTTGCCTTCTCTTCTAAAAAATACTTATTTACATTGTAAGTAAGTTCTTTTTCTCTGCTGTGGAGCACACGAGAGCGAGTAGCAGGAGGAAGAGCATCCATCTCAGGTGGTGGCCAGTGTGGAAATGACCTGGATTAATGCGGTCACTCTACCCTTACAAGCGTGGCAACGTTGCTTCCCAACATTGCCACGTGTTGTGGTATTTATAAAAAGTCATTGTTATTATTAGAAAAAAAGAGACATTTATAACACTATAAGCCTTCTTAGAGAATTAAATATATATATACCGTAAATAAACTTCATTTAGAAGTAGTAAATAGCTGACATGAGGCAGAGAGGTGTACACGTTTGGCAGAGATGCGGCCGAGGAAATTCCCAAGAGGGACAACGCCCAAACGCGCTTCATAAAATAGACAGACCATAGTTGTAGTACCAGTCATTCAGTGACTTTAGAGGGGGTGCAGAGGAGTGTGATGGGACGGTGTGAGGAAGGTAACGTGGGGTCTTTGTTGGGTTTAGGGATAGTGATGATAATGCTATGCTTCCAGATGCTGGGTATTATGTTGTGTGAGTAGCTGTAATTTGATATGTTGGTGAGTGCTTGAATGCCTTGTGGTCCAGGGTGTTTTTTTTTTTTTGGGTGGGGGGGAAGGTGGGTGAAAGTAGACAGGACAGGAAGAAAAAAGTAGGAAAATAGGAAGGAATGGGAAGTAGACAGATGGTGGGCTGACCACCTTTTTTTTTTTTTTTTTTTAAATAGCTAACTAGCTTGGTGGATCTCAGATCCTGTAGAGGAAGTGTTAGTAGATGGGGATAGGGTTCGGGTTATTTGCTATGGTTTTTAGGCCACTAGGGAACCATTTATGAAAGGTGCGGTTCCCTTCATCTATGGTATTTTTGAAGGTATTGTATGTTTCATTGTTTAATTCTTTTATCTTATCCCAATTTTTTTTTGCTTGGTTGTGCAGTCTTATATTCAAAGGTTTGGTTTTGGTGATTTCGTGTATTTGCTACGTGGTTAATGTGTAAGAGTAATGCTGGTTAGTGGCGAACCCAAGTGCTTTGTTTTGAATTATCTGTATTGTGGCTGAAGGTGTGTGTGGGGATGGAGGGGGTAGTCAAGGATGGGGAGAACCAGTGCTCTAACTAGATGGGTTTTAATTTTTTGTAGGCATGTTTTTAAATCTGAGTAAGCAACATAATGCTCCTGTTGCTTTATTTTTCCTGTCATTTATACTGGGAAGATTGCCTCTTGTATTGAGTTTCAAGCCTAGGATTTTTCCCTCTTTTTTAAAATCAACTATTTCTTCAGTAATTATTAGCAGTTCTTTTGTAATATTTACGAGTTGGATTACAGTGAATTTATTGATATTTGTTTGAATTCTCCACTTGATTTCTTGTGCGTTTATTTTCTCGACCTCTCATTTTGTTCTTGAGTTCATAGCGTTTCTTGAAGGGCCTGGGTATTTTATAATTTGGGTGATATCATCCACGTAGCTGATGCTGGTCCCATGTGTGGCTTGAAGGGTGTCACTTGTAAAGACAGTTAAGAGAGTTGGTGACATCAAACTTCCCTGTGGGACACCACAGTCCAAGGTGAAACTAGCACCAGTGTAGTTTTTTATCTAGATTTTTTAAAGGTGAATGTTGCTTATGTTGTCTGGTCCACAGGCAGGTGAGTGCTTATGGTTGCTAATGATGTACTTGGTCTGCTTGTAAGTGAAAGGTGTTAAGTCTGGGTCTTTGGGGAATAGGCTTTTATGTCGGATGATATGTCGGTCATTGCGATGGGGGTTTAGATGGTTGACATGTGAAAAGTGATTGCTAAGAGTGTTTGCTTGTTGTTTATTTGAAGGTATGGTGTCTGTTGTTGTGATGGCAGCGTGTGATTGTGTAGTGTTGCTCTTGGAGAGTGTGATGCAGTTTAGTGTTTTGTAGAGTTTGCTGGTGTTTGTTTTGTGGTCAAGTGTTTCGAGATAATTTTTCAGTTTAATGTTTACTGTTCTGATATTTTATTGTTAATCGAGTATCGAGTTCTTGTATTTGTTGTACGGTGTCTTGTGTATGGGGTGCTGGGGAGTGTCGTAATGTGTCCCGTTGACTGATGACGCCTTGAATTTCTGATGTGAAGTTGGGTTTGTGTCTCTTTCTGGTGCCTCTAGGGATGTGTCTTTTTTCTGCATTTTGTATAATTGTACTGAAAGTGTGCACAGCGGTGTTGATGTTTGTGATGGTTGTACTGTTTAATGTTTCAAAATGTTGTTCTGTTTCAGTTACAAAGGCCTCCCAGTTGGCTCTCTTATAATTAGTGTAGGCTATGTGTGTCTGTGGCCACCTAGGGTGATTCTGGTTTTGGTAGTGATGATGATTGGGAGGTGATCAGATCCAAGGGTTTTGACCACTCTCCAGGATGTTGTGGGGGCAAGGTTTGGGGAGCAAAAGATGAGGTGTGGGGATGATGGGAGGAAGAGGGCGTGGTGTGGGATATGGGTATGTTGATGGAGATTATTCAGTATGAAAAGATGATCCATTTGGGACTGTAGTACCAGCCCTCTGTCTGTGTCAGGGCTGTTGACATGCCAGGCCGATGCCTTGGCATTGAAATCACCACCCAGGATGATGTTGGATGTATTAGGGATGTGGTGTATTGTGGAGAGTAATTGTGTGGTACTGTGGGGGACGATTGGGGGGGAATATATGTGTTGGCGATTGTTGTATGTGATTTGTTACCAGTGTATATTTTAATTGATTATTATCTCTGTTGTGGTGTCATGTGGGGGGAGAAGTTACTTTGTGTGTGCGCTGGTATCTGAAAGTTGATGGATTTGTGTACCAGGATGATGAGTCCACCGCCACTGCTGTCGGCCCAGTCTTGCTGAATGGTGGTGAAATCATGAAATGTAGGTGTTTTTTGTGTTCTATGTAGTTTTGTTTCTTGTAAGATGGTAGTGTGTATGTTTTGTTGTTTGATGAATTGTGTGAGTTCTTGGTTTTTTGGTGTTTATGCCATCTATGATTAATTGACGGATGTTTATGCTATGTGTATCGGGTGCTGCAGCACGGGGTGGAGGTGGTGGTGTGAGTGGAGGGGAAGGGGTAAGAGAAGGTTGTAATGAAGGTAAGGGTTGGGGTGGATTAGGTTGGGGTGGAATGGGAGGGGTTGGAGGATTGGATGGTGTGGGAAGGATTGGTGGGTTATGCTGAGGAGGTGTGAAGGAAGTAGGAGTAGGGTTGGTGGGGGGGTTAGTGTATGGGGGGAAGGAGCATAAGGAGCAGGTCCAGGTGTTTGTGTAATGTTTTCTGGATGCAAGTGCTGTGCAGGTGTAATGGGTCCAGTTCTTGCAGGAATTGCACTGAACTGAACCCTCTGTCTGTCGGCTCGATGTGATAGGTTTTGAGCATGTTGGACGTATGTATTTGTTGGTGGATCCAGGATTGCTCTCAATGTCCCCGGCTAGAAGAAGTCATCGAGAAATGGCCACCGGTGAGTCATTTCTTGGTGTAGAAAAAATGGTATTGTTGTATGTGTTGTGCTGAGAGATGTGGTACTTGCCTGGGCAACCAAAGCCACTTCCTGGTTCTCGGGCCCCATGAGGGGTTGGGGGGGTTTCTGGTGGTTTGGCCCCCATGCTTTCCTCTTCTGCTTCGACAGCCTCTGGGAGGTAGACCCACAGTGAAGACGCCACGACTTCAGGTCCACCTAACCTTGTATCAGGTCGTGCTGTATTAGGTGAACTGACCTTAAGTCACTGGCTGTTGGCTTGCTTGTGTGACTTGTAGAGATGTGCTGCAGTGAAGAGGAAATGGAGGAGTGTAGCAGTCGTATGTTCCTTTAGGAATAAATATCTTGGGAAATACTAACGGAAGTACTCTGTCTTCATTCCTGGATGCTTCATCCAGAAATTTAATAGTAGCATGGTTGTTTTCAAAAAAATTTACAATGAATTCGTAAAACCCATTGTCACAACTTGGACAGGTGCGCTGGAGATTCCCCATAGCTAGATTGAATTCAAATTCATTTGAAGCGCCTCCCTTTCCTATTTAGGGAAATTAGGTTTGAAATGATTGGCCTAAAACAAAGGGAGTTGTAAGGTTGCTTATTGACCATAGACCGCCTTTGACATTAGTTTGCTTCTTGGCTGCTGGTCAAGGCCAGTAAAGCACGGTGGAAACAACGTATACATGCGCTCATAACTCACCAGATCTAGCTGCGACAAGACCAGCTTCCGACCGAAATTTTAGAAAATTTAAACAAAATCTGTATTGCCATTATTACTGAGTTGCAGTGTTGTGTTGGTACTCAAAGTTCTTGTCATTGAGAGAACGCCCCATTAACAAACAGAAAAACAATTAATTTTATTATGGATTGAAACGATAATAGAACCAAAATCTACTTATCAGAAAGTACTTGATGGTGTGTGAGGACACTGTGGACTCTGCTATACCTAACCGGTTTAGGTGATCATTTAGCTCTGAGACAGACTAATGTGCAGGCGGGCAAGGGCAACATCCATACGACGATTGGGATGGCGAGCCTTGGGGTGGGCAGCTGCATTAGTAGGGAAGACGCTTAGTGGGGTTGCACCAAGGTCACACAAGAGGTGTGACTCCCTTATAAGTTGAAGTGCTGTGTAAAGCACCTAGCTAAAATCACTTTTGTAATCAAAATAAAAAAATGTGGATTCCAGTGGTTTTTAAGGTGTTCATCAAATTGTTAATCATCTTGACTGCTAGGTATACGGGTAGAGAAAACTTCTATCGAAATTTAATCTGAATAGCCTGGTCTGCAGTGCCCATATTTGGTAAAATTATACCTTGATTAGGTTTAGGTTAGATTACATTGGAGTATGCAGTATTTAATATTGGAGTGAATTTGGGTCCAAAAAACAAGGTTAGAGAATGCCCAAGAGAGAGAGAGAGGAATGCTATCTATGGTATGTTCATAAAAATGAGCCATTCAGGCTCACAGAATCTTGGCACCATCTTATAGGCTTAGCTTTTAGCACATATTTGTTGTATTTTCTTTATAGATGCATGTCACAACCTGCCTTATAAATAAGAGAATGTAGTATGAGCTTTTACTTATATATGTGTATATTTATACAGTACTATATATATACAGTACATATATATATATATATATATATATATATATATAGTGGTAGGTGGTGGCGACCATCATCCACTCACTTGGTTTAGTGCTGCCTACTTCTTCCTTAGCCTTTATCATTCTTTTTCTCTGCCTGCCCTCCTCTCTTCCTATTTCTCCCATCTTGCCTGTCACTTCTTATTGCTTTTCTTTCCTTTACGGGTGGCTTTACATTGAGTGACAAGCTAAATGGTTTCCTGTAAACCAATAAACCATTTACAGCGCTGGGTGGTAACCATATAACCAAACCATACGTGCTCCCTACGTGCCAACAAGTGGGTTGGTGGAGGGTTAGTGTCCCTCGTTGTAAAACAAATAACTCAAAGTCAAATGGCCATCCCTTACGGGATAATGGCATCTGGCAATAGATAGATAGATTTATATATATATATATATATATATATATATATATATATATATATACAGTATATATATATTTATATATATACAGTCAATCCTCTTAAATCACGTGTTCATAAAGCACGGATTCGTAAATCACGGCTAAGTGGCCGTCAGACTGCCGGCAACCTTAGATCACTGTTAAGTCACAAAAATTGCAGACCTAGGCAACCAAGTGGGCCTTTTCCGAGGAGAACCGTAAACCGCGGCATTCAAACTGAAAATCGCGACCCAACATCCAATCACCGCGTGTCTATGGTGGCAAGTGTGCATACTATTGCCGCCATGTTGTTGTTGTTCTTGTCCCGCCAATCTGCACACTACAGACCGTCGCCGTGGAGCACGAGAGCTACCTGCCTTTTTTGTGCAACTTCCCCCCGCCTCCTACCTGCCATGGCCTCTCCCGACCCCCCGATGATGCGCTCTAAGCAGTATGGCATCAAGAAGCTGCCACCGTTGTTGTACAGTCAATGTTTGGAGCTCATTTGTCGTGTTGAGAAGGGAGAGAAGTTTTCAAATCTGGCAAAAGAGTTTGGGAAGAACGAGTTCTTCCCAACACCATCCCACATCATTCACTTAAGCAGTTTCATCATAGGATTGAGGTGAGATCCCTTAACATTGCTTATTTCTATTTAATACATGCACTGAATATTCCTAAATTTGTATGTTTGTGTTTGATGGTGCCTACATAGGTGTAGGTAGGGTGCTGTGAGGGCGGGTTGGCCAAAGGCCCAAATTATTTTTTCACATAAGAGTTATTATTCATAAATCACGGAATTCATAAATCACGGCAGTGGTCCAGACCCAAATTGCCGCGATTTACGAGGATTGACTGTATATACAGTAATCACTCTAATATCCGGACGCCCAATATCCGAACATCCCCACTACCCGGACATAATCGTTCTGGGATCCAATATTCCCAAAATGGTCCGAAAACCTCCCAAAATTTAAAAAAAAAAAAACGATTTTTTCCAGGCCGTAATTTGAACTTGCCGTGCACGGTGCGGGAGAGCATTATTGTGGCGCGTCATTCCTCCGACGTCTGATAGAGCGCCGCTGCATCCTCCCCACTTTCCGCCTGTCTCTCGTCGCGAGTGCACGCTCGTCGTTATGGCTGCCCACGTGATTGCTTTTGTGGTGGTGCCTTACCTGCTGCAGGGCCTCATGCTGCTCTCGGGCCTCCTCTTAGTGTTTGTGATGATGGCCTCGCAACCTGAAAAAAGGAAGAGAGTGGTGTTGACTCTGGAGAAGAAGTGGGAGATATTGGAGAAAGTAGATGCGGGGTGGTCTTCTTCCCGCATTCTCCGCGAGTTTAACCTGGCCCGGTCTACTTTGTTCGACATCAAGAGATCCCGAGACAAACTCATGCAGTACACGGCTGACTTCTCTTCGAGAAGCAAACGCAACGTGGAAAGGAAGGTTATGTTTACCCCCAAGTTTGCAGAAATCAACCGATCCACGTTGATTTGGTATCGACAACAACGTGCTGCTGGTGTGATGGTACGTGGAAAGGAGCTGAAGGCTGCTGCTGAGAAGTTCGCCAGGCTTCAAGACGCTCTAGACTTCAAGGCGTCTGAGGGTTGGCTCTTTGTGTTCAAGTTACAGCATGGCCTTACCAACCGTAAAGCACATGGCGAAGCATTGGACGCTAACGAGGATGGAGTTGACGAGTTTCGGCACAAGGTGAAGGGCTTGATTGACGGGGAGGGCCTCACTCTCGGTCAAGTCTACAACGCAGATGAAACTGGCCTATTCTATTGCTCGCTGCCAACGAACACTCTAGCCGAGGAGACGGAGAAGTGTGTTTCTGGCCGCAAGCTCTCCAAGGAACGGATATCTGCTTTGTGTTGTGCCAGTGCTAACGGCATGCACCGGCTTAAGCCCGTTGTTGTTGGCCGCGCAAAGCAGCCTCGGTGCCTTCGTGGGGTGATGGATGTCCTTCCTGTCGTCTGGTACCATTCTTTGAAGGCATGGTTCACAGCTGTGATCTTCAAAGACTGGTTCCACTGCCACTTCGTCAAGGAGGTCATCCATTACCAGACGAAGACACTGGGAATCCCGCGCAACCAGGTAAAGGCCCTCCTTCTCCTCGACAATGCACCTGCCCACCCGTGCGACAAGGACTTGGTTGCTGAAAATGGCCGTATTAGGTGCATGTTTCTGCCACCTAATATGACTGCTCTCATCCAACCAATGGACCAAGGAGTGATCGTGGCAACAAAGCGCCTATACTGTCGGGAGTTCCTGGACGAGGTGATGGTTGTTCTCGAGGACGAGGACGAGCGCAGGGAGGGACGGGACACACGAGGCAAGCGGACTTTGGAAAACCTTCACCGCTACAACATCAAGTCTGCACTGTACAACTGGGCTAGTGCATGGAAGGAAGTCCCTGTGAAGACTCTGGAAAATGGTTGGTCTCGTCTGCTTCTCGGAACAGATGTGGAGTACGATTTTCTAGGATTTGACATGGATGACTTCCATGTACGGCTACGTACGCACGGCGACGATGTAGATGTGGACGATGTTCGTGAGTGGTTGGATGACGACGAGGGCGATCCTGGGTATCAGACGTTGTCTGATATCGAGACCGCGTCTTTGGTTGCAGGTGTCAGTACCGAACTTGAAGATTCCGACAATGAAGGCAACGATGATGCGGACTCTTCTCAGCAGGACACTACGCCAGCCATCCCCAAGCTGAGCACACTCCGGGAACATCTAGAGTTCGTCTTAGACTACCTGCAACACCCGAACTGCAACAGGGAGATGGGGCCCTTGGGACTCGTGGAGGAAGTGCATGCTTTCAGGCAGCGCATCATCAATCGTCAGAATCGTCGGTCATTGCGTCAATCAACCATTGACAGTTTTTTCAGGCCCGTGACCCCCACTGTGCCCAGCCCTGGCTCCACTCCGTTGCCTCCCCAAGACAGGCCCTCATGCTCCGAGCCACAGCCCAGCACATCAGCCACGGTGGAGTCACTGCTCAACGTGAGTTTGTGGCTGTCTTCAGAGTCGTCTGCAGTGGGTACGCCATCACCACGACCCAGCGATGCACCCCTAGGTCGCCTGCCAGTGATACTCTCGGACTCTGACAGTGAATAAACAGCAAGAACTTCTCCACTAGACCACACAGGAATTTAGAGTGTTGTGCAGTGAAATAAACAATGTGTTGTGTTAAGGATTTACATTTGTGAGAGAAAAGACTCAATAGAAAAAAAATTTAACGTAAATAGGCTTGTTTGTTTTGGCTTTGGAAAATTATAAGAATGGGAAAAGTTAAAGTGCAACACTTAGTAAGTTACAATGGAACATTATTTAGACAAGAGTGCACACTGTGAAGAGAACGGACTTCTGTGTGTGATTGACTAAGTTCAGTGCAAGACTTCAGGAACAGTGTACTGCAAGTGCTTCAGGAAATCCTTCTTGCTGTCAGAGTCCGAGAGGAGGCGGTTATTCATCAAGGTGGCCATGGACTTGCTGTAAGTAGGCAGAATGTTTCATATTGTACTTTTTTCCATACTATACTTACCTCATTTCACTCGTTTAATGTCCTTTATTGGCGTGAATAGGGTGTTAGTAGCTATGCATGTGCAGTAGGAAGGTGTTTTTCTGAGTTAAGCTAGGTTAGGGTCCATAAGTACCAGAATGTTTATTAATGTATGAACATACTTCTAAACCCTCATTTTATGTTTCTTTTGCATTTATTTCAGTCATTTATGTGCCTTATTGGTGTGATTTGGGTCTTAAATAGGTGCTATACATGTCCAGAGGGAGTAGTATAGGTGTTTCTGTGAGTTAGGGTCCATAAGTACAAATCCATAAGCTGGGGCCCAATATCCGGACCTATCTATGGCTCTATTACGTCGGATATTGGAGTGATTACTGTACCTGTATATATATACAATACTCCCTCTGCTATCCGACATAATAGAGCCAAAGGCATGTCCAGAAAGTGGTCCCATCCAGATAGTGGGTCCCAGCCTCCTGGACTTGTACTTAAGGACCCTAACCCAGCCTAACTTTGAAAGCCACCTAAATAACTCCCTACCGGACATGCATAGCACCTATTTAAACCTATTGAAGACCCTATTCACACCAATAATGGACATAAAGCATGAAATAAATGAAAAGGAACCAAAGAATGAGGAATTAGAAGTGACTCTACCTCAGCCGGGGTACTTACAGCACGTCTGTGGCCGCCTTCTCTAAGGCTTTGGCAGTGGTGAAAATGCTCTTGAAGCACGTACAGTAATCCAGTGTTGTGCTGCACTTACAGTAATTCTTTGCACTGTGAGTTATAATTGTTTAACACTGCACATTCTGTTAATTGCACCACGCCAGTTTCAACCGGCAGTTTGCACTCCACAGTTAATCCTTTGCACTCTAAATTCTAATTTCTTAACACTGCACAACACTGTAAATATCCGTGTGGTCTCGTGGCAAGGTATTGCTGTTTATTCACTGTTTATTCACAAAACGAGCATGTCTGGCATCCGTTGCGATAAGCATCTACTCGCGATCGAAGTTAGGCAGTAACTGTTTGTGAGGGGGAAACAGAGTTGCCAGATCGCAATGGCCTGATTACCAAACTCCTCAATTTTCATTACCAAATTTAACTTTTCATTACCAAATTCATAAAGCTAGCTTTTATTCTTCACTAATTATATATACAAGTGGAAATTCATGTAATCATTCTCCATATAATTAACAGCATGTTGATTATTTTTATGCTATGTAGGCTAGTAGATTACTCAGAGAGAGAAAACAATCCACCATCTCCATCCTGTGTATCCTCATACACGTGAAAAATCTGTTTGGTAATGCATTATTCTGATTCCTTACCAAATGAATTTTTCATTACCAAATTGGCCCATATTTGGTAATGAAAAATACCAAATGGCAACCCTGACAGGGGAGGGGGGAGGAAGGAAGGGGTGAAGGGGCCGTGATGTAAACAGCTGTTCGGCGCCGCACGGCAGTTTCAAATTGCGGGTGGGAAAAAAAATCTTTTTTTTGGGGGGGGGGGGATTCTGAAGGTCCAGGCCCACAATGTCCGGAAAGTGGGCATCCGGATAGTATGGGGATTACTGTATATACAGTAATCCCTCTGTTATCCGATGTAATAGAGCCAAATGCATGTCTGGAAAGTGGTCCCATCCGGAAAGTGGTCCCATCCGGAAAGTGGGCCTCTGCCTGCTGGACTGGTACTTATGACCCTAACCCAGCCTAACTTTGAAAGCCACCTAAATAACTCCCTACCGGACATGCATAGCACTTATTTAAACCTATTTAAGACCCTATTCACTCCAATAATGGACATAAAGCATGAAATAAATGAAAAGGAACCAGAGAATGAGAAATTAGAAGTGAGTATGGAAAATACTGGGGCCTAGCATTGTACAGAGTACTGTACTTACAGCACGTCTGTGGCCGCCTCCTCTATCTCTCGAAGGCTCTGGTAGTTTTGAAAATGCTCTTGAAGCACGTATAGTAATCCAGTGTTGTGCTACACTTAATTCTTTGCACTGTGAGTTATAATTGTTTAACACTGCACATTCTTCTTGATTGCACCACCCCAGTTTCAACCGCCACTTTGCACTCGACACTCACTCCACACTTACTCCTTTGCACCCTAAATTCTAATTTCTTAACACTGCTCAACACTGTAAATTCCCGTGTAGTCTAGTGGCGAGGTATTGCAGTTTATTCACTGTTTATTAATAAAAAACGAGCACGTGTGGCATCCACTGCAATGAACGTCTTCACTAAACAAAGATTAGACAGTAACTGGGGACAGGGTTGCCAGAGCTGAACTCAGCCACATTACCAAACTCCTCAGCTTTCATCACCAAATTTAACTTTTCATTACCAAATTCTGAAAGGAAGCATTTATTCTTCACTAATTATATGTACAAATGGAAATAATCACTCTCCTTATAAATCAGCAGCATGTTTATATTTGCGCTATGTATGCTAGCAGATTAATCAAAGAAAGCAGACAGTCCACTGTCTCCATTCTCTATATCTTCATACATGTGAAAAATCTGTTTGGTAATGGATCATGCTGATTCACTACCAAACGAACTTTTCAGTACCAAATTGGCCCACATATGGTAATGAAAAATACCAAATGGCAGCTGTGACTGGGGACGGGGGAGGGGGAAGGAAGGAAGGGGTGAAGGGGCCGTGGTGTAAACAGCTGTTTGGCTCCACGCAGCGTGCGGCAATTTCAAATTATGGGTGGGAAAAAATTAGGATTTTTTTTTTTTTTTTTTTTTTTTTTTTTTTTTGGGGGGGGGTCCGAAGGTCCAGGCCCACTATGTCTGGTGAGTGGGGAGTCCGGAAAATGGGCATCTGGAAAGTACAGGGATTACTGTGTGTATATATATGTATACAGTCGACCCTCTGTCCTCACGGTTTCAATTGTTTGCGGTTTGTCACCAGGGAAACCAAATCACCTTTTTTGAAGTCCAAAAAAAAATGGAAACACATGCAAATCGCGCGCCACACACTGCATACCGCCCGCAGCACCACCCGCGCCACCCCCGCATTGTTTTGAATCTCTCGCGGCAGGCTCTCTCATTCTCAGGTTCTGAGATAATTCGCCGTCAAGTCAGTTCACCATCAGACAATTCGCCGTCAAAACATGGATGATTCCCCATCAGGACAATTCGCACCCTGGATGATTCCCCGTCATTCTATAAACATTTTTGAATAATTAATACTTTAATATCTAATTTTCAGGGGGATCTATCAAAGTCTATGTTCATTCAATACTGTAGGCTTTGGATATCATTTATAAGTTGCACTTTTAGCCAATAATGAACGTGTTTCTACTTCGCTGTAGTCGACTTTGAATTATATTCTAGCGTCACCCGTAGCTGTCTTCATTAATTTTCATTGGTACTACAACATCCTGGGTATATTTTTAAATGACTCTGAAGAGGTACAAGTATATATTCATCTCAAATGACAATATCCAACATGTTATTCTGATCGGCCATAGTGGATGCAAACCGTGGGGAAAGATATGGCTGAGCCTCAACAGATGTCACTACATTTATTATAAAAACAATAAACCACCACCACTTTCAAAACTCGTATGTTTAAAAGACTATTATGGTATGTAAATAAATGACGGGGAATCGTCCTGATGGCGAAAAGTCCTGACGGCGAATTGTCTTGTTATTGTTGTGACTGCGAATTGACTTGACGGCGAATTGTCCCAAAACCCATTCTCACTGTGACCACGCTTGTGTGTGCTTGTACTCGTTGATCTCTTCGTGACACCATCATTTTATCTACCATGGGCCCTAAGAGAGCAGCCAAGACATCCCCTGAAGGCACCCCAAAGCACCAGAAGAAGGTAATGACCCTGCTGGAGAAGGTAGAATTGCTGGACAAGTTACGGGAGGGAAAATCCTGGTAACGGTGGTGGAGGGTGAGAGTGTAGCTGCGACGAGTGGTGTGAGCGGCTATCCACCTACGCAATTATACTATTTTTTTCATACTTTAATTATAAATAAAGTGTTTATTGACATGTACACAGGGGTTTTCTTTCATTAAAGAAGGAAATGGGGGGCTTGGGGTGTTTTTAGGGGGGCACCAATTTTACACGGATTTTCGATCTTCGCGGGGGTTAGGGGCCTGAGACCCCCGCGAAGACAGAGGGTCGACTGTATACATGTGTATATATATATATATATATATATATATGAGGCGTCTAGAGCCACAGGGGCATCCCCGCCAATATACTGGTTTTGAGTTAGGTAGGGGAGACAACAGGCTTAACCCTCTTCTCAGTGACAGCACTGGTTGCCATACAAGATTTGGCCTTCTGGACAGTGGTAGAAGGGCTCAAAGTCATGTGAGTTTGTCCATGCTGCCGGGCGAACAAATCAGAGCAGGCAGGCATCTAAGCCACACAGCCCAAACCAATCAGCATTCTCGCTCTCTGTCACTACCCCAGAGCAGCCAATCAGCAAGCGTGTGGCCCGCCCGGTGTGCCGGTGAGGTTTCCCTCCTGTGTTCACTGAGGTGTATAATTATTACGTATGGGATTTTTACCCCATTTATCGTGGATTATTGGTGACAAGATGAGCTGTTGTTATTGGGGTTGAATGGGGGGTGACAAGATGAGTTCATCACAGTTACAGTGAGGAGGTGGTGCCTATAACCTCTCGTAAGTGTCAGAAGTGTGTGGAGAAGTGGAAAAAGGTAGAAAGGAAGAGGAAAAGAGAGTGGTGAGGGGAGACAGCGGGAGGGGGCGTGGCACCGAGGAGGCAGAGTTGGATGTCGATCTCCTAGATGACGACCCCACCATTTAACCCCCCACTACCCCTTCTCAATTTACTTAAGCACTACACTACTTTTTTTTTTTTAGTGTTATTATTTCAATCTATTATGGTAGAGGAAAAATAATAACTGCATTGATGTCAGTTTTAGTTGTCAAAAACGTGAAATTACAGTAATAATTATTCGTTTATTAATATTAAGTGAACTGGAATCTTCAATTAATAAAGTTTTGTACATTAATACATTCGTTGATGTTTTTTCTGCTATGTTTTTAAATCCTTACAATATGTTATTATGCCCACTTATAAATTGGGGGTTTGGTTTACTGCATATTTTGTGGTTACGGTTATTATTGTTTTGTTTTTTTGACTTTACATGTAGAGCATAGGTGCTGATGATCATTTTGATGTATAAAAGGTTTGTGTATTGCCTTCTGGTTATGACGTTGCCATAAACACAACTTTAAAGCGTCATAACTCAAAAGTACATTTTGGCGCCGATGCCCCTTTGGTTCTAGATGCCTCATATATATATATATATATATATATATATATATATATATATATATATACTGTGTATATGTATACCGTGTATATATATATATATATATATATATATATATATATATATACAGTATCCTCGCGTCCAACACACGTTAATCCAGCACGATTTGGGTCCAGCACGGAGAGCAATTAATTAGTATTATTTAATACGATTTCATTACTGCAACACGAGTGTGTTAACATAACACGCACAGAGCTCCGAGAAGTGGGCGAAATCCGCAGAGTTCACTCTAGCACGATCACCCCTGGTCCAACACGGTCATACTGGACATTCCCATGATGATGATAGCCAATGAAAAACTTCTGATCAAGTAGCCTTCCCCGCCTGCTATCATGACGTGATCGTGATGCCGCCCAATTAAAAACGCTTCTGGCGTCACGTGATGTTTTGTTTACATTTCTCCCGCCACAGAGCCACTCAGTTGCATAATTGCATTGGAAGGTGCTTTTTTCTTGCTGCATTTTCTGCCCTTGTTACTGCATTTTACCCTGCTCACGATGCCTATGAAGCCTTCTGAGAACCCCAAGAAGCATCGGCACCTCCCTCAGGCCACCAAGCTAGAAAGCATCGAGAGGAAGAAGAAAGGGGAGAGGAAAGTTGACATTGCCAAGGCCTACGACATGAATGAAGCCAACGTGATCATAATAAAAAACTTAAGACAAGATCCTGGCAGCCGAAGGCTATCACACGGCACTTCATACCAGGTTTGCCGAGGATATGATGGTAAATCGGAACGGTAACGTGGTAAAATTGCCGACGATACTACGGGCATTTGGAATTCATCTGGATGGATTCCTGCCGAGCATACAACAGGGAAAACAGTGTGACCAAAACCCAGGCGACTCGACAGAGAATGTATCGTACTACAGCATTGAACATTTAGCCTGACACTGAATACATATTAATATTTTTGAATAAATATCAATCGTTTTGAAACCCTTCTCATCGGCGTGCGTACCAGTTTATAAACAAAGTTGCTTCTCCATATTCTCTACCGAGTCAGCGACAGCGATCACTTTCCACAGTCACGAGACGGGGCTCTGGCAACAGTGTGAGAAGCATGCACTTTGCCGAGGATTACAGGGCTAGGACAGGCAGAAGCAGGACCTTCCATGGCTGTGAATGAAGATAGTGATTCTGAGTGTGATTTCGAAGGATTTATGAGGGAGGTTTGATTTCGAAGGATTTATGGGGAGGTTGAGGAGGAGCAACACCCATTACCCGCTAGTGACGCCAGCAGCCATCCTCCGGGGACCCAGTAGGACTAACTACAGCCTTGGATACCACCTTCCATTCCCAGCAAGCCCACCAACACTATCCTAAAAGGTTAGTTATCATTCATAGCACAGTACCATTTATTATAATTACAATAGTACCAATATATGTATAGGTATATGGTAGATATTTAGGGTGACTTTTCCGAGGGTTGCTGACACAATTCATTTTTCCCCATAAGCTCTATTGTTAGTCCAACACGTTTTTGGTCCAACACGTGACCCATGCATGACAATATTACCGTGCTGGATGCGAGAGTACTGTATATATATATATATATATATATATATATATACAGTATATATATATATATATACAGTAGACCCTCTCTCATCCGGACTATATGGGGGGAAGGGTTGTCCGAATTAGCAGATTGTCCGGACCATCAGGGTAATCTTCAGTTCATACAAACTCTATCTACATATGGTATGTTTGTTAATTATTAACATATGTGGCATATGTCAACCCTACGTAACTGCAAAAGATGAAAGGATACCGGTACTAAAATAACAAAACTAATCATGTAAGTTAGTTTTGTATTGCATAATTTACAGGTAAGGCCATGACAAGAAACTAGCCTACATTTTAAATTGTAGTAAGTGACTAAGGCCCGTGTAGGCAAAAAATAAATTAATTAATTAACTGTAATATTTGGAATAAAAATAAAACCTATGTAGGCAAAAAATACATTGTCATCTTTGGCATATTGATAACGCCCATATGGGCAAGAAGCTAATGTTTGATGTACAAGTAAAGCACATTTAAGTACAAAAAATAACCTGCAGTAATCACTAAACACTGCAGAATATTCTGACCCATTTTTGTGTAAGCAAACTCCTCCTTTAACACCTTTATTCATTACAGAAGCTACACTTGCATTAAGGGGCATAGTAAGGAGGATTAACTTTTGAAATACAGCGTAAAAATATAAATGGTTGGTGAACTAGTTGATGGAACGAATGCTAGCATGTGTTTAAACAGGCGCCCATGTAGCGATCTAGCGTGATCCGAGACTAAACGAATGACGATTGCTTTCCGCGCCGATACTGAAAATGTCTTTAGAAGTACTTACAACATATTTTTTGAGCTTATTATTTTTAAATTTTGTCCGGATTAACAGAAGTCCGGATTAAAGGGGTCCGGACTAAAGAGGTTCTACTGTATATATATATATATATAGTAAACTCGCCCCGAACATGTTCTCGCCGAACGCGCTCACAATTATACACGGTTAGTGCTGGGATATGTATAAGACAACATAAGATTAAAGAACCATTACGAAAACCATTTTTTTACGCAAGAGAGGCTTTTGAAAGGCCAAATCCTCGAACATCAGCTCAGCACGCACAGTTTGTTTTGATCACGTGATGTGATTTGCTGTACTGCTTTTCCTCAGTGCTGTATTTGAAAGTTAAATATTTACAGGACTGTTCTGGTAAGTATATGTGCAAGTTAAAGTATTATTAAATAACGTTCAAGCAAGAAATACAGTTTTATAACGAGTTTTCTGATAGGTGTCAGAATATTACCTTTTTTATTTGTGTTAAGTATTTGCTGTACTGCTTTTCCACAGTACTGTAATTGTAAGTTAATTATTTACTATTCTGGTATGCACTTGTAAGTTAAAGCGCTTAAAGAAAGTTAAAGCATTAAATAAAGCCTTGTAACCAGTTAACCTGATTTATAGATTACACACGATCGGTGGATTCCAAGACAATTCGCCATCATGTCAATTCCCCGTCAGGACAATTCGCACCCTGGATGATTCCCCGTCATTCTATAATTATACTCATTAATTAATCAATACTTTTATTAATATACTTATTATTAATTAATCAATACTTTAATAACTATATTTCAGGGGGCTCCATCAAAGTCTATGTTGTCTTGTTATTGTTGTGGTGGCGAACTGGCTTGACAGCGAATAGTCCCGAAACCATTTTGCTCCCTAGACTCCCTAAACGTGGTATTTTGCTGTTATCTGCCATTGGTAATCATTATGAAGCACTTTAAGTGGTTAGAAGGTTTATTTAATGTTATAACTTACAAATACAGTACTGCACAGCAAAACTTCAATATACAAATACGTAAACACAAGGCAACATTCCGACGCCGATTGGTTTCGGGATCGGAATAATTGCCTTGTGTTTACATATTTGTATGTTGAAGTTTTGCTGTGCAGTACTGTATTTGTAAGTTATAACATTAAATAAACCTTCTAACCACTTAAAGTGCTTGATATTGATTATCAATGGCAGATAACTCCAAAAGACCACGTTTAGGAGATCTAGGAAGCAAAATAAGGAGTAGTTGAAACTTACGCAGTTTCGCGCCGAATGCACCACATTAGGAACGAAACCCACGCGTTGGGAGCGAGCTTGCTGTATATATATATATATATCTATCTATCTATCTATCTATCTATTGCCAGACGCCTCAATCCCATTTGGGGTGGCCACAAACAAATCGCCTCCAAGTCGCCTTGTCCCCCGCCATTTCACTCCCCCGCTCCCAACTCACACCCCCCTCTCTCATATACCTCTCCACCCCATCTCTCCATCTCATCCTCGGCCTCCCCCTCCCTCTCTCCCCCTCCACCTCACTCACATATACTCTCTTCGTCAGTCTTCCACCCTCCATCCTCTCCACATGGCCAAACCACCTCAGTGTGTTCCTCATAACACTTCCTATCACATCCACATCAACACCACAACGCTCCTTTATATCCTCATTCGTCAGCCTGTCTCTCCATGTGACTCCACAGGCTCCTCTTAAATAACTCATTTCCACTGCTCTCACTCTTGACTTGTGTCCTTCCAACAACGTCCAAGCTTCACTTCCGTACGTTAGAGTTGGTATCACAATACTGTCATGCAGTAACTTTTTCACTTCCATGCTCACTTCCCTGTTTCTTATCACTGCTTTCAAAGAACCAGCAACCTTTCTTCCCTGCTGTACTCTTTCAAGCACTTCACCCTCCAAACCTCCATCCTTACTCATCACACTACCCAAGTACTTAAATGTACTCACATTTTCCAATTCCTCACCATCCAACCTCGCTGTACATTCACTGACTTCACCTCTCTCAAAGACCATCACTTTACTCTTCCCTACATTCACCTTTAAATTCCGTTTCTTACACACTCTCTCAAACTCATATATATATATATATGTATATATATATATATATATATATATATATATATATATTTATATATTTATATATATTTTATATATATATATGTATATATATATATATATATATATATATATATATATATACTGTATATATATATTTATATATACTGTATATATATATTTATATATATTTTATATATATATATATATATATATATATATATATATATACAGTATGTATATATATATCTCTGTCTATCTATTGCCAGATGCCTCAATCCCGTTTGGGGTGGCCACAAACAAATCGCCTCCAAGTCGCCCTGTCCCCCGCCATTTCACTGCCCTGCTCCCAACTCACGCCCCCCTCTCATATACCTCTCCACCCCATCCCTCCATCTCATCCTCGGCCTCCCCCTCCCTCTTCCCCCCTCCACCTCACTCACATACACTCTCTTCGTCAGTCTTTTACCCTCCATCCTGTCCACATGGCCAAACCACCTCAGTGTGTTCCTCATAACGCTTCCTATCACATCCACATCAACACCACAACGCTTCTTTATATCCTCATTCGTCAGCCTGTCTTTCCAGGTGACTCAACAGGCTCCTCTTAAATAACTCATTTCCACTGCTCTCACTCTTGACTTGTGTCCTTCCAACAACGTCCAAGCTTCACTTCCAAACGTTAGAGTTGGTATCACAATACTGTCATGTAGTAACTTTTTCACTTCCATGCTCACTTCCCTGTTTCGTATCACTGCTTACAAAGAACCAGCAACCTTTCTTCCCTGCTGAACCAATTCAAGCACTTCACCCTCCAAACCTCCATCCTTACTCATCACACTACCCAAGTACTTAAACGTACTCACATTTTCCAATTTCTCACCATCCAACCTCGCTGTACATTCACTGACTTCACCTCTCTCAAAGACCATCACTTTACTCTTCCCTACATTCACCTTTAGATTCCATTTCTTACACACTCTCCCAAACTCATCCACCAAGCCTTGCAGCTCCCCTTCGTCTTCACTCAACAACACAGTATCATCTGCAAACAACAGTACAGGGAGTTTCCAAACACTATCCTCTCTCACCAGGGCCACTCCAACATCCACTACCCTACCTTGTACCTCTTTTATTACCCCATCCATGTACAGATTGAACAACCATGGAGACATGACACATCCCTGTTTCAACCCAGCTTTCAAAGAGAAAATTTCACTTAGTTCATCATCCACACGCATTGCAGCCTTCGCACCATCATACATACTTTTCACAGCATTCAGCAACTTCCCATCTACTCCATATATTCTTAACACTTTCCACAATCCTTGTCTATCCACCCTGTCATATGCTTTCTCCAAATCCATGAAAGCCGCATACAACTTCTTTCCCTCCTCTAGAAACTTTTCCACTAAAGATCTAAGAATGAATATCTGATCTACACAACCTCTTCCCTTCCTAAAGCCTCCCTGTTCTTCTCCAACTAATTTCTCTGTTCTTTCTCTAACTCTGTCAATAAGTATCCTACCATACACATTTCCTATTATACTAAGAAGACAAATGCCCCTATGATTACCACACACTTCTTTTTCCCCTTTTCCTTTGTACAAGGGAATAATTATACCTGACTTCCAATCCTCCGGGACGCTACCTTCCTCCCAGACCAATCTGCACATCTTCCACATCCATTCTGCTACTATCTCTCCCCCATGCTTCAGCATTTCACCACACACTCCATCAATTCCTGGGGCTTTCCCAGATTTAACTTTCTTCATTGCTTCCACAACTTCTATCCTACTGATTTCTTCCTGTCTTCTCACCTCCCTCCTTCTCCCAGCCATTCCCCAGCCACTTATACTCGCATTACTTCCATCCTCTTCGTTCAACAATTCCTTAAAGTGTTCTCTCCATTTGCTCACTTTTTCTCCCTTCTCCACTAGTAATCTACCATTTTTATCTTTCACTCCCCTGCTAACTTCACTTCCACCCTGTCTTACTCTTTTCACTTCTCTCCAGAACATTTTCTTACAGTCCCTCCACTTTACACTCAAATTCCTTCCAAATTCCTCATCCACTCTCTTCTTACTCTCTCTTACTAATCTTTTCACCTCTCTCTTTCTTTCTACATATAACTCTCTCTTCCACCTCTCAACTTGTTCCACACCCCTATTTCTCATCCATTCATTGTATGCTTTCTTCTTTTGTGCCACAGCCTGTTTCACCTCTTCAGTCCACCACACTGTTCCTTGCACCCCCCTCCGTCTTCTCTTCCTTCCACACACCACATCACATGCTGCACATATTTCTTCTGTAAATATCCTACACACACCTTCCACGTCTCCCATCTGCTCCAATTCATATTTGCCCAATCGTTCCTCCACTTCTCTCTTATACTCTGGCTTTTTCTCATCCTCTTGTAACGTTTCCACTCTCCTTGCAACTACTCCTTCCTCTCGTCTTTCCCTTCTTCTATTCCTCCATCTTACTTGAATTCTAATTCTGGCCACCACCAAGTAGTGGTCAGAAAGTCCACTCCCCCAACCTCTATAAACTCTTGCATCCATTCCACATCTTTGCATCCTTTCATCCACACACACATAATCAATCATTGCCTTCCTTTCATTCAGTTCACTACCCACCCTTCTCATCACTCGGCATGTATACCTGTGGATCATTTTATGCCTGAAGAGGGTATTGGCTATCACCAACCCCCTCCCAGCACAAATGTCCACTAACGCACTCTCATTCTCATCTATCTCAGCAGGCACACCCCACTCACCAACCATTCCATCCACCTTCACATTCCCAACTTTACCATTCATATCACCAATCAAAAACACTCTCATTCCTTCCAAACTTTTCCATGCACACTTCTACATTTGTCCAGAACTCTTTTCTCACTCTTCTAGCACGATCTTGCGTTGGCGCATACACACACACAATCGCCCACATTTGTATTCCAACTTTCAACTTTACCCACACAATCCTTGACCCAACTGATCCATACTGTCTTATGCTCCTCTTCCATCTTTTACTCACAACTATACATACTCCTTCCTTTGCCCTCTCATTCTCACCTACTCCTGCACATATACCCCATCCATACTCCCATTCTCTCACACTTTCTCCTCTCTATTTTGTTTCAGTTATTTCACATACATCCACTTTCGCACCCTCAAGCACCTGAACAATCTCTCTTTCACCTCATCATTCGCTCCCCTTACATTCCAAGTTCCAATTACCATGTCCTTTGTCCGGTCCTTGGTCGTCATCGTTTGGTCAGTCCTTGTCTGAGGCTTGTTGTTTGTTTTTTTAGTCAGTTGTTTTCCGGGGAGGGGCACTAACCCTCCGCCAACCCTTTTAGTCGCCTTTTACGACAAGCAGGGATACTGGGGGAGTATTCTTGAAAAAAAAAACCCTACCCCCAGGGGTATATATATATATATATATATATATACATACATATATGTACACTATATATATGTATGCATACACATAAATGTACGGTACACTACATATATATACAGTACAGTGCTCGTCAGAAGTATCGAGCGCCTATGTCAGGGCGCGCAATACTTTTGGCGAAAAAAGAATCACCCTTTTTTGGTACTAAAAATTGAGCCAGATGTTTGGGCCGCTAACATGATGTCATGGCAGCTTGAGGCCTTACTGTGCGCTGGTTGGCTGCCGTCTCAGTTGCCTACGGGCTGCGTGAGAGAGAGGAACTCTGCCGCTCCTCCCTCTCCTTGCGCCTTTTTTTACCTAGTGTCCCGCAGTGTTTTGGCTTTCGCCACTTTGTTATGGCCCCTACCCGTGAACTTTCGAGTGAAATCATATCACAGATCATTGCTCTAAAGGAGGCAGGCCACCCCACGAAGGAAATTAGTAATTTGGTTGGTGTGGCTCGATCGACAGTGCGGAGGTGGTGTGCCCGTTTTCGAGTGGAAAATGGTGACGTTCCTACAAAGAATCCGCGGTCTGGTAGGCCCAGGAAAACTTCCCCGAGGTCTGTTAATGTGTTAAAACGTGCAGTGGAGTCTAATCCTCGTGTGAGTGCAAGGAAAATTAAGGAGAGCAACCCAGAAGTGTTTGGTGAGGTTTCAGTGTGCATGGTATCTCAAAGAGTCCATGAACTTGGTTACACAAGTCACAGGCCTCTTCTTACACGTTACCAGCGACTTCGTAGGCTTGCCTTTGCTAACAAGTACCTTAACTGGGGTGAGGACCAATGGTTGTCAGTGTTGTGGTCTGATGAGGCAACGTTTAGTGTTACCTGTAATCGAGGAGCGCGCATGTACCGGCACGAAGGTAGTGACCTGCTTGACTCCCGTTACGTGGAGAGCACAGTTAAACACCCTGATTCACTTATGGTATGGGGTTGTTTCTCTGGGAAAGGTTTGGGGAAGCTTGTTGTTCTTCCTAAGAACTGCAGAGTGAATCAGGACGTTTACCTGGAGCTTCTTTGTGATCATTTACCTGAGTCCTTCGAGCTCACAGTTGCACGAGTGTTTCAGCAGGACGGTGCACCTGCTCATAAAGCCAATCGGTCACCAACTGGCTTCGTGACTGCGAGGTCTCTTTCATGAAAGACTGGCCAAGCAGTAGCCCAGACCTCAACCCGATAGAAAACCTCTGGTACCTCGTAAAGAAGAATCTCCAAGGGAAGGACGTGAGCTCTCTGCCTAAGCTGGAAGCAGCCATTCGTGAGTCCTGGGCAAGAATACCACCCCAGCACCTGAGGAACCTCGCCCTTTCACGTCCACGACGTCTCAGGTCTGTGAAGAAGCACAAAAGATACTCTACCAAGGTAAATATAATGCATTATTTACATGTTTTTTCAGTATTGAAAGGATTGTTTCGTAGGAGGGATGCAGGGCGCTCGATACTTCTGACGAGGACTGTATATTATATACGGTAACACCTTGATATAACGGATTTCAATAGACCGGAATTCGCTTTTATCGGAATCGAGTAGCTACCAGACTAACTTCCTATATATTGGAAAAAGTCTGATAAAACCAGAAGCAGTCTGGACTGCCTGACCGCTTCAGCTATGTTCACCACAATAAGGCAGATAAAGGACATGTTTGTCAGTGTACAGCGGGGCACCAACTTTCGCGCCTAATTGGGACTGAAAATAATGCGCAAAAGTTCTATATCTGTCTATCTATTGCCAGACACCATAATCCTGTACGGGGTGGCCATTTGACTCTGAGTTATTTGTGTTACAGGGAGGGGCACTAACCCTCCACCAACCCACTTGACATGTAGGGAGCACGTATGATTTGGTTATGTGGTTACCACCCAGTGCTGTAAATGGTGTCTTGGCTTACAGGAAACCATTTGGCTTGTCACTCAATGTAAAGCCACCTGTAATGGAAAGAAAAGCATTAAGTAGTGACAGGAAAGATGGGAGAAATAGGAAGAGCGGATGGCAGGCACAGAAAAAGAATGATAAAGGCTAAGGGAGAAGTAGGAAGCACTACATCAAGTGAGTGGATGATGGTCGCCACCAAATCGTGAAATTTGGGGCATTGTCCTTATGGCAAAAATGCTAATTGGCCCCTGGCTATCGTAAAGTAACACCAGATTTTCATTTTCACTTGCATTACGGTACAGTAAATACATCAGTTCAATATTGTACATTGCATTGTGAGATACAAACAATAAATACACATTATATGAAGAGAAACATACCACAGAGACCAGGATGAGGTGTTTAATGGATGCTGGGGGTAAGTATCCAAGGCGTGTGGTGGGGTTATTAGGTCCCGCCAGCCACGTTTCTGAGACAATTCTCTGTCAAGTCATTTCCCCATCAGACAATTCCCCATCAAAACATGGACGCTTCCCCATCAGGACAGTTCACACCCTGGATGATTCCCCATCATTCTGTAAATACTGTATACTTATTATTAATTAACCAATACTTTTATAAATATACTTATTATGAATTAATCAGTGCTTTAATAACTATATTTCAGGGGGATCCATTAAGTCTATGTTCAATAGCGTAGGCTTTGGATATTATTTATTAGTTGCATCTGTAGGCAACAATAACTTGTTTCTTCCTTGCTGTAGTCGCCTTTGAATTATATTCTAGCTTCACCCATAGCTGTCTTCATTAATGACGGCGAACTGACTTGACGGCGAATTGTCCCGAAACCCCAGCAACCTCAGTGCCACCTCTCGCTGCCTCACAGCCATCCGCCTCACCGCCACCCCTCTCTGCCTCACTACCACCCTCCCTCTCGCTCTCTGCCTCCTCAGATGCCACTTGACGCAACACTTCCACTTTGTGCTGAATTTCCTCTTGTGCTACGTGCTTTTCATTTCATTTCATTATCATACTGCTGTTTCTTTACTCCAACACGATACTCTCCTTTTGCCTTAACCTTTCCTCCCGATTTTGAAGGTCCTGGGCACTTTTTATCACCACCACTACCTCCTGGCCTTCCCCCCACACCACCAGTCCCTTTCCCCACATCACCAGGTATAGTAGAGGCCATTGAACCATGAGAATCCAACACAGTGGACCCAGCGGTGTTCGTACACACTGGCGGGAGTGGGTAGACTGAGTGTTGACATAACGTCATTCAAGATGGCGGCGGGTTGTGGGCAGGCGGCGTGGAAAATTCGGAGTTCAAAATATTGCCCAAAACCCGAAATTTGTGCATGAAACTCAATTTTTTTCACACGAAAGTGGAAGTTGGGGAGTATTTGGTCTATGCCACGAAAATTGAATTCGCGAAACCTGTTGCCGCAAAACTTGGTGCCCCACTGTACAGCACATTATTATTATATACATTATATGGTTTGATTAATGTAGTGAATTTATAACACAGTACAGTACCGCAATGATAGTAAAAACAGTTTAAAAACCATTTATGCTATCCGGACTAATGTCTGATATATCAGAAAAAGTCCGAGTTAGCAGGGGGAAGTCCGGATGTCGCTTTTATTGGAATTTCGCATTTTTCGGGGTGGCTTGGGCCCCAATTAGTCTGTTATAGTGAGGTCTTACAGTATTATACCGGTATATATATATATATCGTATTTAGTGTCACCCTGTCCTAGGGGGGGGAAGGAGGTCTGGATAATGATGATGATGATAGTATATATGTACCAGGTATACTATATATATACAGTATATATATATATATATATATATATATACTGTATATAAAACTTGACATGCTGTGGAAGTAAATTTTTGGGGAGAGGAGTTGAGGAAGGTTAGTTTGAGATGGAAGTATAAAGTTACTAAATATATTAAATAGAAATAGCTTTGGATCATGTTTATTCTTCTTTTGTGTTTGCAGCAATGGAAACTCGTGACCCATGGAACTTCATGTTGTCCTTAGGTGTGGAACATCGAGGCTGGGACCATCCCCTTTTTAAAGATGGCCTGAATGTGTGCTCTCCCCTCAGCAAAGTGCCATGTATTGATGTGGATGAGGAAGATTTCTTGCACTCAAGGTGAGCTGCGATACAGTAAGGTCTCCACAGTATCTTAACACTTTCCCATTCCACCCCTTCTCAACCTCACCACCCACTGCTCTTCCCACCTATCTGTTAGACCCTTTAATGCAGGTTCTCAAGAGCATTTCGGATTTGGGGTATCTTCTGTAGTGCCAAGTTTATTGATTTGTGTGTGTGTGTGTGTGTGTGTGTGTGTGTATGAACTTATGATGGAATCAGACACACCCAGAGGCATCCAAAGAATGGTTGTGCGTTTAAACCTTTGATATATCAAATCCTAGAGTATCCAAAGAATGGGAAAGGGTAAACCAGAACTGTTTGCTATATGACTCACGCTGTTTATTAAGGTTATGAGGGTGACTTTTTACATTATGTTATAGAACATCATTACTATGTCCACATATGCAGGTACCTTTTTATTAGTTAAGTACGATTCTCTGCATTCCAGATAATATGGGATTGTTGCAGTATGTCATTTATTCAGTCATTAATTGCCAGCATAGAGTGAGACAAACTGTAATCATCTTAACCAGAATTTGTGTACAGTAGTCAATTCACTTGGCATGGGGAGGTATAAATCATGACATTTTGATCACTTTGGTATCATACAGGTAAATATATAACTTGAGAATCCTAGCTGATGAGCATTCATTGAAGAACAAGAGACTGTTTAAAATATTACCTTTATGGCAGATAAAGTTACAAGACAAGATTGACTGAGATGCCTTCTAACAGGTGTCAGAATCAGGCTTTATAATGTATAAATAGAAACTGAATGGTAGCAGTTAGGTGCATAGAAAAGTAATACTGAGCTGAGTATGTTAGTATGGTCATATACAGGTCAGCCTGGCTGTATGATCAGGTTACATTCATGGAAAACTAATCGGATAACAATTGATCGTATATCAAATGTAGAGATCATTGGAATCGTATAAGTGAAATTGGCGACCATATGCCAAAAAATGATGCTTTGTAGAGGATCGTAGCAATCGTGTAAGCAAAAATGATGATCGTATATCGAAAAGGGATGCTAAGACAATACCATTGTAAAAGCAAATAATTACATAACTGTTGATCATAAAATGAGGCTTATTTGCACTGATTTGAATGGTGGTTGAAAAGGAATCAGAGTGAAAAACAGCAGATACATAGCTTTTAGGATGAAATAGGAAGGTATTGTGTAGAAATATTTAACTTCTCCCTATGCTGATATGGCTATGTATATTAGTGGCAGAAACCGAGAAGTAGCTTCAGAAGGTACTGGTAGTGATACATTGTAGGTGGGTGGACAGTATGACCAATTTCACCATGAAAATGGGCGATAGTTCTCGTAATTTTGTGCTTCTATGTTCTTGTTTCTTTATCCTACATATTTTTTTTTTCAGTGTGGTGTTGATGGTTTTAATGATGAATTAACCTTCACCACTGACATGCAAGTTAATTCTGTTTATGGTAATTAGTAAGTCAGGAAATCCATTTTATTAGATGCCCATTTAACATTTTTGTATGCTGCTAAGTTGTCTGTAAATTGGGGAAAGATTGAAATTTAAGTAGGCAATCTTTCCCCAATTTACAGACAACTTAGCAGCATACAAAAATGTTAAATGGGCATCTAATAAAATGGATTTCCTGACTTACTAATGTGAGTACGTTTAAGTACTTGGGTAGTGTGATGAGTAAGGATGGAGGTTTGGAGGGTGAAGTGCTTGAAAGGGTACAGCAGGGAAGAAAGGTTGCTGGTTCTTTGAAAGCAGTGATAAGAAACAGGGAAGTGAGCATGGAAGTGAAAAAGTTACTACATGACAGTATTGTGATACCAACTCTAACGTACGGAAGTGAAGCTTGGACGTTGTTGGAAGGACACAAGTCAAGAGTGAGAGCAGTGGAAATGAGTTATTTAAGAGGAGCCTGTGGAGTCACATGGAGAGACAGGCTGACGAATGAGGATATAAAGGAGCGTTGTGGTGTTGATGTGGATGTGATAGGAAGCGTTATGAGGAACATACTGAGGTGGTTTGGCCATGTGGAGAGGATGGAGGGTGAAAGACTGACGAAGAGAGTGTATGTGAGTGAGGTGGAGGGGGAAAGAGGGAGGGGGAGGCCGAGGATGAGATGGAGGGATGGGGTGGAGAGGTATATGAGAGAGGGGGGTGTGAGTTGGGAGCAGGGGAGTGAAATGGCGGGGGACAGGGCGACTTGGAGGCGATTTGTTTGTGGCCACCCCAAACGGGACTGAGGCGTCTGGCAATAGATAGATAGATAGATAGATCTAAATTAGAGCAGTAATTGTGTTTAAAATAGAGTGGTATTTTAGAACATATGCCTTATAAGTACTGCCTGTAAACATAAATGACTTGAGCCTCTCCCACCCACACCAAGGACTGAGCCTATCCAGTGTAGTGTTGTGGGATGCAAAGGGCAGTTCAGCAGTATCATGGAACAGGCCAGCCACCAGCGTGCAGCCCACATTCATGTCTGCTCCACCTGCCGGTACACCCTACCCACACACCACCTTCTGGACCTGCACTTACTCGAGACTCATGATTCTCTCTTCCAGCTTATGGCAGAGAGGAAGCCCATGGTGAGTATTGTTCAGGTAGGGTGACACTTTGGACTAGAGATGTTAACTTTTTTTTTTTTTTTTTTTTTTTTTTTTTTTTTTTTTAAAGGCCAGTTTTATTTATTATTTAGAGATTTCTTGCTGTGCGTGGAATAATGAAGGCAGTATCCAACCCCTCTATTTTGAAAAGTCTTCTGAATGGAGTAAAACTGTTTGGAGATACATTTACACATATGTTTACATGTAGAGACTGTTGACTATGCTGCCATGTGTAAATCTTTTCACCCATTGGCAAGTTTGGAACCATTTCCAAACTCTGTCCCCTAGCCTTGAGGTCTCACAAAGAACCCAACCCATATGTTCCATAGTCAGCCTTTTGGCACTCTTGCCGCCATTTTCATACTTATAATCCTTCTCAACCAGGTCATCCTCCTTCCTTCTCTAACCATGTTCAAGTCATGTCAACCTGTTGGCTTGCTGTATTTCTCCAGCAACACATTGTTCACAATTCTTTCACTCAGTGGAACCCTGCTCATCCATCTTAACATTGTCATTCATATCTGTACATTCCAGTCTGCATCTGTCTTCTTTTCATACAGGCCAGGTCTCACTCCCATACAACACAACACTTCTCATATTTTGTAGAGATCACCCTTGACATGAAAGGAGAGGACCGTTACTGACTTCTGCCTCTTTCCAAATACAATTGTAATAATGTAAAATATATTTGTGGTAGCTATTTTGCAAATTAGAATTGTACTTTTTTTTTTTTTTTTTTTTTTTTTTTTTTCACTGGCCAGTAAGTTGTAAACCAGTGAAGTTTACCTTAATGGATATTAAAGTAAATCTTGATGATGATGTTTTGAAAGCTGTATGTTTGTTTGCAAGGTATGTTTTCCAGTATTGTTCATTCCAACAAGGAGAGTATGTTTTCACCCCAGTTTGTGTGTTTGTGTGTCTGTCAGCAGGATTACTCAAAACTAAGAGAGAGAGTTGGGCCAACTTTGGTGAGTAGATAGCTCATGTCCCGGGGAACAATCGATTAACTTTTGAGACCGATCTGGATTGTATTTCAGATTTTGGATCCGGAAAACACATTTTGTGAAACCCCGATCAGTGATGAGAAACCTTAACCCATTACAAAGAGTGGTTTGGAAATTACGTTGCCATTGTCAGAGAGATGCACTCCACAGAGTGTCCCTCTAGTTATTCATGTAGAGCTCTCATATTGATAATTGTGGTATGATTAAAAATGTTAGTACATAAGATGTATTTGTAATTTTTAAATTTAGAATTGTAATCCCTATTATTTTTGTCCACACAGTATCAGTGCTTCTTGGAATCATGCTCTGAACGCTTTAGTAATCCAGCTGAAAGGAAAAATCATTGCATAAAACAGCATAAATTTCCATCTGATTTCCGTTTTGATACCTCATGGAGAAAGATGGAAAAAAATAAAAGTACTGGTAAGCATGAAGCTAAACAGAAGAAAGAAGATTCACATATGGATTGTGAACCCACTGAGAGTGTCTATGCTAAAACAGGTCCAGATGGTAATGCTGATGAGGAAGGAATGGAATGTGTGACAAGTACAAGGAAGACACCTAAAGTACCAAATTACTTTTCATTTGGCTTTGGTGTTCCTAGAGGGTTTAATAGAGGTGGCAGGGGTCATAGAGGACAAAGTAGGGGTAGCTTTGCCTCCCACCTTCAGAGAAGAGCACCAGGTTATGCTAGAGCAAATAAGGATATCAGTATGAAAGATATGGAGCAAGCCTTAACCAGTGCAGTTGAAAAATAGAGAGCTTGTGCATTCTAGGTCAAGAGTTGTGTGAAGTGGAGTTATAGTCAGGGCTGACTATTGTTAGGTGGAGTTATGGCCAAAAGTTGTGTCACAGGAGTCATAGGGAACAGAGTTAGGTAAATTCCATCGCCAGTGATTCTCCAATACAGTTTTTGACACAGACTGTTTTTTCACCACACACTCACCGACACAACTTTCGACCATGATGACACAATTCTGGTAACTCTTCATAATTAATGTGAATAGAGAATACTCAGGTTTATGTGACTCCTACTCATCCAGATTTCATATCCATGATGTTATACATAAGTTATGATATGGTAAATAGTTACCGGTATGTTTATTTTGTGCATTATGATTATGGTATACAGTACAAATTACAGCATGATCTGCGTAGTAAGTGTTTGTTGTCATAATGTTTTATATTTGTTTTAATTGAACTTCCCACTAAATTCATTAAAATTGTCTGTTAAACCACCATTCCTAAACATAAAGGTGATTTGCTGGTTTCCTCATTTCATAGTACTAATTGTAGGAGAAAAGTTAAGATACTTCGGAGCACATCCATGATTTATAATGAAGACTGACAGTACCATGTATCAAACTTTACAGTACTGTACTGCTTTTACTCTAATTTTGCCTAAAATTGCTGTCCCTCCATCTTAAGTTGTAGTAAGAGATTAATACTAGAATATGATGCAAGTCTTGAGGAAGTGAAATGGAAGGGCTGTAGACCCATAGTATTGTCTTATTATGCTACCAATATATGTGAAATAAATGAAAGTCTGGGTCAAGTCAGTGTAAAAGACCAATAGTCAGTTGATGATCATATACTGTCATGCATATCGGATAGTTGTGATACAGCATTAATTCATTCAGTAATTGATTCCAAGTGGTTAACCACATCTAAAGAAGCACCATAGTAGGCAGCAGCAGAAAGATTAATTTTCATGATCAGTAAATGCAGTAATGTTCCTTTACTCCTCAGGCTACTTTAAACAGTAAGCACAAGCTTTATGTATAAACAGTCCTTTTCATATGCAGGAAAGGGATGTAACTAGTCTAATTTGTAACAGATTTTTCCAGTTATCATCATCATTGGCCATGTGGAGAGGATGGAGAGTGAGAGACTGACGAGGAGAGTGTATGAGAGTGATGTGGAGTGGGAGAGAGGGAGTGGAAGGCCAAGGATGAGATGGAGGGATGGAGTGGAGAGGTATATGAGAGAGGGGTGTGTGAATTGGAAGCAGGGCAGTGAAATGGCGGGGGACAGGGTGACGTGGAGGTGATTTGTTTGTGGCCACCCCGTATAAGGGATTAAGGCATCTGGCAATAGATAGATTGATAGATCATCATCATTATCCAGTCCCATTTTGCCCCATATAAACAGGAGCATAGAGCCCAGCATATAAGGCAACAGTAACCAGCCTCACTCATCCTTGAGTGGCATTATGGTAGCAGTAAACCTGAGCAACCCACACAGGCTCCACTTGTTTGGAGTGCCATAACCCACTAAATCACCAGGCATCATGCTAGTACTGTAAACTCGGGAAAAACTGTCAAACTAGACATATAGGTAGCAATGGAACTTTAGTAGTCAATTCTTCCATAATTTAGTGTGAAATTAATAGCAAAGGAAATGTCAAGGTGACTTGTAATGTGATTTTTCTAACATAACATTATTTTAACTAATTGTAAGTCAGAATAATTACTTCATGTGATTGTGTAGTTATGGTTCTGATGCTTTCAACTTTGTGGTGAGGGAAGGTATTGTCTGAGTTCCCTCATCCCCCTCCCCCTTTGGCTTGTTAAAAAGAGAAGGAATGATGTCAAAATTGGATGCTTCATTGTAATTATGAATTGTTCTATAATTGTTTCAGTTTTCTCACTGCAGTTGCTTTTAAAATTATGTAATATCAATCTTTAAGCATATGAATACATAATTATTTAATGCTTTCACAGACCTTTGAGACACCTTTAGGAAGAAGAATACAAGATTTTGTGTTATTTTACACAAGTGCAGTGAGAGTGAGGGATTCATATCAGTACAGCTCAGTTCTAGCAAACAGATACTTATAAAAGTATTTTGAAGGTCTCCTTACAGTTATTATTATATCCTTATAGCAGCGGGAGATAGGGGAACTGACACCAGATTTATGGGAACCAATGCCAAATTTACCTTACTATTTATGGGTCTTGTGTAAGATTGATAAACACTATTTAAATTCATCCATCCATCCATCATCCAATCCTGTGTCGCCTTGCGAGGAGCATAGGGACCCGGGACAGTGCAAGTTGGTCCTGACATTTAAGATGAGCGTGACCAGCCTCACTCATCCCTGAGCGGCATTATGTGAGCGATAAACCCCAACCACCCCTTGGATGTAAGCCTACATAGGTTCAGTCCAATTCAAGCACCTTAATTACCCACTAAACCACCAGGCACCATAATTTGGTTATATGGTTACCACCCAGCTTAATAAATGGTGACCTGGTGTACAGGAAACAGTTTGGCTTGTCACTCATGTAGAGTCACCCATAGGCAGAAGAAGAGGAAAGAATGAGGGAAAGAAAGACAGAAGAGGAAGGATGGAAGAGAGGAAAGGGCAGACACCCAAAGCAGCATTACATCGAGTGAGTGGATGGTGAATGCCCCCACCTGCCACTACTATTTAAATACTGTAATCTTAATACTGTATATCCTTTTTTTTTTTAATGGTTTTCCAGGCCTCGCCATACCCCACTGTAGAGTGGGAAAGGAGCTTTGAATGATAATGATGATGATGATAGCTAGTTTTTTTAGTGTAATACAAGTTTGTTTCTTGTGCAGAGTGGATATGGATAGTTGTACAAAAGGCAAAGTGGATATGGATGGTTGTACTGTTGTTCAGATTTAACCAGGTTAGCCTGGGGATGTCTTTTGTTATTTATTCTTGCCATCTCCTTGCAATCTGTTCAGCCGAGGATAGATGCTTTGAAATGGAGTAGTTAGATATAGCCTTAATAAACCCTTTCAGTAGGAGTGGATTTTCATAAGCTAAATAAAATCATCTTGTAGCAGCAGTAATAAACTGTAAGGGACATAGTACAGATTCAGAGAGTTCATTACCAGAACCCTGAATGGTAAAGCCAGATTTGTTGTCCAGATATATTTTGCTTATTCATGTTAAGTCTGTAATGGGTAGGATTGTTAATTGATAATAAAGATAATACTGTATGTAGTATCATAATTTTTTCAGAATTTCAGTCCACATTTTTGTCTTTTATATATAGAAAAAGAACTGGAAGAGCTTTATTTTCATTTCTCATTTATGTAATTAGCCGAATTATCCAGATGTGAATCAGAATTGTTGCTGGTTGATTTTACTTTATTTAATCCTACACTTGGAGAGCTCTTTTTTTTGTTTGACCAGGAGTGAGAAAGTAGTGATGCTTGTGTATTTGAGCTTCTGGTGCCCAATATGTCAACCATTTTCGTAGTCATTTGCCTTCATCCCCCTCTGTCAACCTTTATTTGAAAGGGCAGTATGATAGAATATTAAAGTGGGGGACCAGGTGTTTCATACAGGTATAATAATAAAAGTGACAGTATATTTTGAGTATAATTAGTTGAGTATATTCCGAGTTTAATTCTCTCTCTCTCTCTCTCTCTCTCTCTCTCTCTCTCTCTCATGCACACACACACACACACACACACACACACACACACACACACCGCTCGCTGGTGCAGTGGTAACGTTCTCGCTTGCCAACTGGTGGACGGGGGTTCGCGCCTCGCTCAGGTTGCGAAAAGTTTCACTGACGAAGTGGGTGGTTACTGTCCCCCTTGAGCAAGGGGACGGGTGTGTGCATGTGTGAAGGTCACAGCCTTGCCCTTAGATCGGACTATATGAGCTCTCAGCTCCCTTCTGGGAGGGTAAAAGCTGACCATCACGACCATCAAGTGATCCTGACCGACCCGGTGAATTACACACACACACACACACACACATACACACACACACACACACACACATACACACACACACACACACACACACAAAAATACAGTACAGTATTTGCTCATTTGATTCTTCACTTCCCTCCTGTATCATGCTACAACCAGAAGAGCCTGGGATCTCAGTAATAACAGTAACAATAATTCCTCATTTTTTTCCATTTCCTGCAGGTTTTATCTCTCCCTGCAACTCCTGCATACTCTTGTCATCTTCAGCCTCGGTTCACCCATTGTTTTTGCACCTTTTATCTTTAGACAGCGCTGTATGATGATCAGACAAGTCACTATGAATGCCCTATAAACTTTTGTGTCTAGTACTGGTCACCTCATTTGATCATCCACACACATACACACAAATTCAGTTCCTTATAAACAACCAGCTCCTCTTCCCACCTTTCCACTCTCCATGTGTGTCTGCAGACGATTTTGTACCTGAAGAAGGTATCATAGGTCATTAAGTCTGCCAAAACTATCCAAGACATTACCATTTCCAATCACCAGTGGCACATTCCACTTACTAACCACTCCATCTGTTCTTGGATCTTCCTCTTTAATGCTTATATCTCTAGTCAGAAACACCCATTTTTCTCATATCTCTTCACTTATGCTTCAGTATTTTTCTAAAACTTTGCTTTCACTAGTCACTTGATCATCTATTGGAGCATATATGCTTATAGTCACCCACATTTGTATTCATAATTATTATCCCATTACAGGACTAGTCTTACCCATAGTCTCTGATTTAACTGACCCATAAACCCAGCAAAACATCTATGGGAAAAATTGGCCTCAAGTGGCTAGTAATATTGCTTTACCCTTGATACAGTGTCCTTTTGTTTCCTTTGCCCTTATATAACTTACTCCCATTTTCCTTTCTGCATTGAAACTTCATAATTTTTGTTGCCTGGTACTACTGAGTACTATACGGTGGTATCCCTTCCACCTTTCAACAAGGTTATCATTATCATTTGCATTTCTACCTGTTGTTAAACTAATTTTCTCTCATTTTATTTCCACTTTCTTTTCAGCTAATAATACAGGTGTTTTGAACCTTTTTTTTTTTTCCCCACAAATGGTATACATGTACAGTATACAGGACTTTAATAACACTTTGTTATGTAAATGCCCTTTATTTGAACACGTATTCAAAGAGGTGGCTATGTTTATAGGATGCACAGAGTAACTAACAACAGGTATTATACATGGTTTGAAACAAAAATACTATATTAGTGCACAGTATATGCAAAATATATTCTAGGAGCAGTTAAAGAAATTGCCTGAGATCCCAACCAATATGAAAATAACAGTATCACTGAACAGCTTAAATACACTATAGGAGGATATTGTTTTTGGAACTTACTGTTTTCCTGAAAATAATTTGAATGAAATACCTCCAATTATCTAACAAAGGTAAGTACTATGGGTCACAAAAGTATTGGTGTACAGTATGCATGAAACATTTGGGACATCAGAACGAAGGTCACTGAAATATTTGTGTCCAACCTATCCCACATTTGTAGCCCTGATGTCGGTAAGTGTCATATATCGCTGACTTGCAATAAACTCTTGCAAGCATATAGCAGATGTTATGTTTATATAAACAGATATTGTTCATACGCAATGAAACGTTGGTAATGCATGCAGTTGTTCGAATTTTTTTGGCAGGCATCAAAGCCCCTGTGCACTGATACTTTTGTGACCCATAGTACCAGTAGTTGATACTGTAAATTCAAGAGGACAGATTATTGTCATCCTAGTCATATACATTATACAAGGTGGCTAGAATACAGTACAACACTCCTCTTCCACTCCACCAGGTGCTTTCTCGTGTGTTGTGAGGATGGCTTAGTCAGTGTTTCCACTGTAACTTGTATCATTCATTAATTTTTTACTCCCAGTGCCACATACATGCCCACGTCAATAGTTTCAGCCATCCCTTCAACGCACTAGATATCAAATGAGTTGCTAGTGGAGTGCTATTTACAGGCCACCCTGTAGATTGTGATTCCTAACTGTTGCATTTGATTTGGCAATCTGTCTGTGTGATGCCTCTAACCACTCATATTTAGCTTTGGCCAAGCTAGAGGTAAAGGGAATAATTGCCTTTTCCCTCATAAATGTTATGTCAGAAAATTACCCCTTTATGTGGGAAATATGATGGGCAGATGGAAGAAATAGGCTATTAATGGTATCAGGGCTGTTGGATATCAGTACAATGTCTCTCTCTCTCTCTCTCTCTTTATTTTTTTTTTCCCACTGACATTATTTTTTATTGGAAAAGTTGCATATTGTCATTTACCCCAGAATTGTGCCTGACATTTCCCTACGATTCTTGTTGTTATTTTTTCAGAATGACTAATGTAATCTTGTATTGGAATAGTTGCATGCTGTCATTTACCCGAACAGTTGTTGTGCCACTGACATTTAAGGTGGGGATTTTTGTCACAACTGGCCAGTACAGCACACCCTCATTTTACAGTTGGGGTGCATTTTCTGATTACCGATCGTGTATTGAATTTAGCGTTGTAGCAGTCGCATAAGTGAGAAAATGATGGTATAACGAGAAATTGGTCATACCTATGATCATTTAAGCAAAAGAATAATCATAAAATAAAAAAAGGTCCTGAATTCTTGTGAATTGTATAAGTGAATGATCATATCCTGAATGATCACCCAGTATAAGGGGGTATGCTGTACGTGTCATGTTGTCACCCTTATACTTTATACAAAATTGTTGCACCAGATTCTTTGCTGCAGAATTTGGCTACCATGAAAAATGATTTAAGAGTGCTTTATGAAATGTCCCCCTCTGAGTCCTGGAAATCTAAAGGTGTGTTTATGTACTGTAGTATGAAATTGTGGTATGATGTCTAGATGACACAGTTGGCTCCTAGTTATTGTAGCTGTGGCACACTGGATAAAACAAGTATTGCACAGGAGGGATGCTACAATATCCCAAATAATCAGTGTAACTCCTGATGTACCGAGGTAATTTATCTGTTATCATCTGAATATACATATGCCAAGAGTACTGCCTAGGAAATGCCAAGCAAGTGATATACAGTATATGCCATCCTTAACAAACCATTTGTATCAACGTGGGGTAGAATTATCTGGGAGTTTGCATCATCTGTAATGTCAGAGTATTTCCCAAATGTGTGCACTGATACTTTTTTGACCCAGTGTACATAATGGTATGCAACAGCTATATAGCCAGAGTCATGAATTTGCTTATGCCATCATTTTCTTTACAGATAACCTGACAAGATGTGTACAGTCAGAGATTTATGTTTATATCATTATTTAAGATGTTTCCATAATGCAAAAAGTTGAGAACCTTGGCAGTTTTACCTGTACATGCAGTGTCAGCAATAGCCTTTAGGTTTATTGCACTCTGATTTTTGTAACAATTGATTAGCGATGTTTGCATACTCCCAAGCTTATGCAATCACTGCCAAAAAAATATACTGTATTGTCTTAAATAAATCAACCTCCTTACTCTCTTTTCATTTTCACAGTTACTTTAGAGTACAATACATGGTGGACGTAATGAAAAGGCAACCTGTCTGGAGTACTGAAGTTACAACATAGTCTGATTTGTGACCAAAGAATCTGCCAGTTTCACTATATAGCATAAGGTTATTTTCCCTCATAAGTAAGGTTTAAGCACAGTATAATAAGTACCTTGCTGTTTAAATTTGTATTAGATTTACTAAACAAGTTTTTACTGCACAAATCATGTGGAGAGAATGGATGACAGTAATGGTGAAAAAGGTGTATCTGAGCGAATTGGCGGACGTGAGGTAGGCCAAGAAAGTAGAGGGATATTGTGGATGAGTGTATGAGGAAGAGAGGTATGAAAGTTGGTGAGGCTAAGGGACTGACAAGAGATTGAGCTGGTTGGATGAATTTTGTGTGGAGAAGTGCATGACCAGAGATTTGGCACCCCTTTTTAACATGACAGTGTTCGGATTGGCTCTATCAGATAGTATATGTGAATGAATGTGGTGAAATTTTTTTGGTCCCTCAGATGGAGCCAGGATTTTGAGGGTTTGAATAATGAGTGAATGGAAGTGTGGCCCATTGAAGTGGGCAAGCTTTGGCTGTCTGGATGTTGCTACTCCTCACCCTGTCCTAGGGTGGGAAAGGAGGTCTGGATGATGATGATAGTATACAGTATATAGTTTTTAAACTTACCAAATTAAGTAAAACCTTGAATGGTCACAGTGTTCATCCATTTACTATTAGGGGTTTCAACCTCTGATGGTAGTACAAAAAGATAATCATCATCTAGTCAGTAAACCATTATCATCATCATCACCTTTTCCTCACCTAATGATGACACAAGTAGGATGGTGTAATTAAAATATTGTGGGTTAAGTGTATGTATTTTTGATTTAGTAATGGTGTAGTTATCTTTTATGGTAAGAATAATTAGAAACAGGAGTGATTGAAATGAAAATTCAATTTCCTTATATATATATATATATATATATATATATATGATGTGTCAACTCTTTTATTACTTAATAGTGAGATTCTAGCATCCGCAGATCATATACAGCAGGTAAGAAATTAATATGTAAGGGTGCGGAGAGAGGAAGAAAGTTAATATGAAAAAGATATTGTAACTAATGAATGAGGGTGAGATTTGGAAGATTCCAGTGTTGCTGTTTGCTGATGATACAGTATTGTTGAGTGAAGATGAATGGGAGTTGCAAGGTTTGGTGAAGGAATTTGGGACAGTGTGTAGGAAGAGGAATCTGAAAGTTAATGTAAACAAGAGTAAAGTTATGGTGTTTGAGAGGAATGAAGTCACAGAATGCACGGTGAGGTTGAATGGCGAGGATATAGAGAATGTGAGTGCATTCAAGTACTTGGGTAGTGTGATGAGTAAGGATGGAACCTTGGGGGATGAAGTGCTTGAAAGGGTACAGCAGGAAAGGAAGGTTGTTGGTTCACTGAAAGCAGTGATGAGAAATGGGGAGGTGAGTATGGAAGCTAAGAAGTCACTGCATGATAGTATTGTGATTCCTACCCTGATTTATGGAAGCGAGGCATGGACTTGCAAGAGGGGAACAAGTCAAATGTGAGAGCAGTGGAAATGAGCTACTTGAGAGGAGCATGTGGAATGACATGGAGGGACAGGTTGATGAATGAAGAAGTGAAAGAATGTTGTGGGGTGGATGTGGATGTGGTTGAGAAGATTAGGAGAAATACACTGAGGTGGTTTGGACATGTGGAGAAATGGAGAATGAAAGACTAACTAAGAGGGTGTATGTAGGTGAGGTGGAGGGAGGGAGAGGGAGAGGAATTCCGAGGATGAGGTGGAGGGATGGAGTTGAGAGGTATATGAGGGAGGGGGGGGGGTTGAGCTGGGGGGAGGGTAGTCAAATGGTGGGTGACAGAGCGACTTGGAGACGTTTTGTCTGCGGCCACCCTTTGCGGGATATAGAACTAAATGTAAAAATGAGTCTAAACTATTTTATGGGTTTGTAAATGGTAAAATGAAAGTTAAGGAAAGTATAATACAATCGAGGGATGGCAATGAAACTTACAAAAGAGAAGAAGAATTGTGTGAAATAATGAACAACAACCTGCAGTCAGTCTGTGTGTTGGAAGAGGAGTTTAGGGAACCTGAAATGGAACCCAAGATGACGAGAATGGCGGAAATTGCAATTGTCATGAATGAGGTGTTACACCTGATAAGTGACTTGGATGTGAGGAAAGCATTGGGACCAGATGATGTGGCTGGATGGATCCTGAAGGAGTGTGCTGACCAATTAGTGTGGCCGGTTTATGTCATCACCAAGAGCTCTCTGGAAAATGGACAGTTACCTAAAGACCGGAAAAGAGCAAATATTGTACCAGTCTTCAAGAGAGGAGATGAGGATGATCCACTGAGTTATAGACCTAGGCCTATATCATTTACTAGTGTTGTATGCAAAATTTGTGAAAAAAATTGTCAGAAAAAGATGGATAAAGTATTTAGAAGAAAATGAAGTAATAACACCATAACAGTTTGGTTTTAGGGAAGGAAAATCTTGTGTTACCAACCTATTAAGTTTCTGTAGTAGGGTAATAGATGTCATACAAGAGAGAGAGAGAGAGAGAGGGATGGGCAGATTGTGTCTATCTTGATCTCAAGAAGGCATTTGATAGGGTGCCATATTAGAGACTGCTGTGGAAGTTGAAGACCTTTGGAGGGGTGCATGGGAACCTATTAAAGTGGAGTGGATAGGAAGGCAGAGGAGAACAGTTATAAGAGACAAAGTTTCACAATGGAGAAATGTGACTAGTGGAGTACCCCAGGGCTGTGTCTTAGCTCCAGTAATGTTTCTGATATATATAAATGATTTGTCAGAAGGTGTGAATAGCTACAGAAGTATGTTTGCAGATGATGCTAAAATCATGAAACATATTAAATGTATTGACAGTTGTAAAAAATGCAAGAGGACTTGGACAAACTCCACAGCTGGAGCTAGACTTGGAAAATGGATTTCTGTGCCAAGAAGTATCATGTATTAGAAATGGGAATAAGTGAAAAAAGACTGCATTGGACATATAAAATGGGCAATGAGATAATTAGTAAAAGAATAGATGAGATGAATTTGGGAGTGGTTATTCAGGATGACTTGTCACCAGAAAATCATGTAAACAGAATCATTGGAGGCACTTATGGATTACTGACCAACATGAGAGTGGCTTTTAATTATATGGACAAGGAAATGCTGAGGGAGTTAATAGTGACTATGATAAGGCCAAGAATAGAGTATGCGGCTGTGGTATGGTCATCTCACTTAAAGAAACATATTAACCCCTTAACCGTGGGGTGTCCCTTTTGTGACGCTCGGGAGCAAGGGATCATACCACGGTGCGTCACTTTTGTGATTCTGTGTTTTTTTTAATTCACCTGGGTTTTCAAGTGGTGGCTTGTATCATCTATCAGTACTACCAGTGTCCAGCTATACTCAGTTCTGCTAATGTCATCTGTACTCTCATCCACTGTTGACAATTTTGCCATTTTTCCCTTGTCCTTGACTCCCCTCCTTACCTCCCCTCCATTACCCTCTCCTCCCGCCTGCCCAGCTGCGCTGCGCTATGCAAATCCTGGACGGATTTTTCCACTCATTTTATCCATTGAAATGTGCCCTATGCCCTATTCTTATACAAAATAATATATAAAAGAAAGAGAAAAAGTAATTGATACTGCCATACATCTGGAATGGGCTAATTATCACCTGGCAACACCCCATGTGCACTTGTTCGCTTGAAATATGCCGTATGACCTATTCTTGTAACAAAAATACAAGAAAGGAAGGGAGAGGCCTAAGTGATATTTACATTCAGCTGGTACTACCTAATTTATATAGTCTAGATTTCCTGCCAATCATTTCATAGCGTATAAATTAGTAGCTGTCACCACACTGACACTGTCAACCCTTCCCTGCCCCTAGGCCACATCATTCAGTTTACTGTCATCTTTCAGTGAAACCATGTCAGATCAGCGCCTGTCCAATTCCGCCACTTCTTAGCCCCCTGCAAAGAGCCCTGTGACCTCTACCCCTGCTAAACCTTGTGTGGGAAGGGGTAAAGGGCTAAGTGACTCTGCTGTGGAATGTGAACTGGCTAATTTATCAGTGATAATGATGGACAATGACTACGATCTTTCTGGTGACTCTAAAACAGTGCAAGTGGAAATGTAAATAATGTGTAAATAGCAAGTGAAAGCAATGAATGTAAATATAATTGAACAGTGGAAAATAGTTTTATAAGTTACTGCAAGTGACAGTGCATAACATAATGTAAATAAAATAGAAATGTAAAAAATGTAAATAATATAGAGAATGTAAATAGAAATGTAAATAATTAGTAATATAAGAATACGAGTGTAAATACTTGGAGTAAACGAGAAAGTGAATGCCGGGAGAGAAAATAAACTACTAGTACTGAAAGAAACTTATGGATAAATATTGTATATATAAATAAGTGTAATAAAGTTCTAGGAATATAAAATGTGAATGTGGAGAGGATGGAGGGTGAAAGACTGATGAAGAGAGTGTATGTGAGTGAGGTGGAGGGGGGAAGAGGGAAGGGGAGGCCAAGGATGAGATGGAGGGATGGGATGGAGAGGTATATGAGAGAGGGGGGTGTGGGTTGGGAGCAGGGCAGTGAAATGGTGGGGGACAGGGCGACGTGGAGGCGATTTGTTTGTGGCCACCCCTAACGGGATTGAGGCATCAGGCAATAGATAGATAGATAGATAGTTTATAAATAATAAAGGACAGCTCTGCCTCAGAATACCACCGGGGAATGAGCGCGGGTGGAAAGCTCGTATGCGCTCATAATTTACATTGCTTTCAGTTTTTTTTTTTTTTTTTTTTTTTAATATGGATTCCAAACTACTTGAAATTCATAGAATTGTGTTTGTAGTTATAATATCAGGCAGTGGTAACCATAGTACGGAGTATCGGGAAGTGTAAAGTGGAGACTTCGTTACCCAACTTCAGAAGTCTCCACAAGTCCTATGGTAGTCGACAAAGGCTCAACAAACATCCCAGGAGAAAGCAGAAGGTATGTGCCATGTGCTTATTTAATCATAATATTCTAGGACTAATAACTGATTTTTGGCAAATATTTTTAAAAATCAGTCTGAGTGTGATTATCCCTGCGGGACGCGCACGGCACACTCCCAACATCCCCGCGGTTAAGGGGTTAATAACTGGAGAGGGTTCAGTGGATGGCAACAAGGATGATACGATGCTTAGGGGAACTGACCTATGAGGAGAGATTGGAAAAAGTGAAGTTACCAACACTACACAAGAGAAGGGAAAGAGGTGACATGATCACGATGTTTAGAAATGTAAGAGAACTGGAAAGGGTGGATAGAGAGGATCTTTTTGTGTAGGATGATGGAAGAACAAGAGGTCATGTCTTCAACTGAGGAAAAGTAGATGTCTCAATGATCTCAAAAGGTTCAGTTTCCCGAACAGAAGCATAGGTATTTGGAATGCCTTAGATGAAGAGGTGGTGCAAGCAAAAAACACTCATATGTTTAAAACTAGACTGGATAAATGTAGATATGGAGACAGGACAACATGAGCTTAGCTCAATTCCTGTTTAATACAAACAGGTAAATACAGTACTGTTAGCAGTTTTCCTTCTGCCCTTTGTATCGATTGTAATGATTATAACGAGGCATAATATAGTGATATACAGCACTGAGCAAAAATTTGTTGACACTTTCCTTGTGGTTGTGGCAATGGAACATTTTATGAGAGTCATTTAATGTGCTATTAGAGTGAAGCACACAACGAAAGAGTATGAGAAAGAAGGATACTGGTTGATGTTCAGGGAAGAATGAGGAATACGGAAGGCAAGCCACAATGCTGGCAGGGAATTGTTGGGGAACTCTTGTTCATGGCAGTACCATAATGCTACCACAGGCTTGTCAGTTAGAAGGACCAGATAGCTGCAGTATGTCTTGATACCAGACAGTGTCCATCAGCTATACAAGGCTGACCTATACAAGCTTGGATCTGTGTAGCCATCTATCTCTCACCAGACACCTAAATCCTGTAAGGGGTGGTCACAAACAAATTGCCTCCATATCACCCAGTCTTCTGCCATTTGACTGCTTTCCCTTCAGTTTATACCCTGCTCTGTGATGCATCTCTTCATTCCATCCCTCCATCTCATTCTTAGTCTCCCCCTCCTCATCTCCCCCCTCCAACTCACTCACATGCACTCTTCTAGTCAGTGTCTCATAGTCCATCCTCCTGGAATACAGCCAGAATCAACGTACAAAAGTCAGAATATCTTTCTCTCTCCTTCTTCATCCATAAACACTAACGTCACAACCCAGGTTGTCTAAAGTTCTTTATAAATAAAAATTTTTCCATACAAAAAAAAAAAAAAAAAATCTACCCACTGATTGATGCTTGGGAACACATCTCTTATATTTTCACATACTGTATTGTTAGTTCATGTGGCTGTCTACCCAATAACTGTACATTACTCTCATTTTCTGTTATTTCTTGGCTTTATTCTTATGAGTGTTTTCACATGCTCTGCTTGATGATTGATTGCAGTATCATTCTCTCACAGTTTCTGCTTGCTTGTGTGCTGAATGCATGTCTGCCATCTGCCTTGGTTTTGCTAAGCTCTTGTTTGATTGATGAAATCTGCTGTGTTATTGTCCTTTGTCACAGACTGTACTGTTATCTTAGGACATCCCTACCATTCTTTGTTCATCTTGAGACTGATCTAACAGAAGCCCCACTCATTACCGAGAAGTACTCTCAGTCTTTGCTCAAGCCAGGGTATCTATTTCAGCACAAACCATGCCATTATCTGATGATTGCTGTAACATTCTTTGTCCATCTTGGGATAGTGAATTTGTAGTTGCCTCTCTACTGATACGTATGACCTCTGATCTTCGCTTAAAGTGCTGATCTGATAATGTAAACTCTTAGTCATTTTCTACAGGTGCTAATCTCACAACCTGGACACTCAGTTCCTGCGCTTGGAGGACAGACCAGGGGTCTCTGACCTCCAACCATGGATTCAGTTTATACTGTATTTGTACACTCTCCCTACTGTCACTGGGATACTGACTTCCCTTGTAGAGCTGTGGTTTAGTGACACAAATGCTGCTGTACAATAGAGGTTCCCTCCACCACCACCCCCAAAAAAAAAAAAAAAAAAAATCAAAAGAAGCAAGATTAAACAAGGTAGAAAATACTGTATACATAATTATAGTAACAGCCCTTTCTGCAGGGTACCCAGGAAGCTGCCACAGGATTTCTCCTTCCACACCTTCATAATTTTTAATATATGGATATTGCACTGAGTTATGGTATTATTTTTCACTAAAACTTTTTGTAACTTCAGGGAGAGTTGACTTATGATTATGATGAATTGACATGTAACCATCTGCTATGGGTCAAAAAGTTTTATCTGAGTCATAAAATCTTTCTTTCCTCTTCCTTCTGTGTACAGGTGACTCTACACTGAGTGACAAGCCAAATGGTTTCTTGTACACCGGGAAACCATTTACTACACTGGGTGACAGCCATATAACCAAGGTATGGCACCTGGTGGTTTAGTGGATAATCATGGCGCTCCAACCAGATTGAGCATGTGTCTGTTTATATCTAAAGGGTAGTTGGGATTTAATGGTCACATAATGCCACTCAGAGATGAATGAGGCTGGTCACTCCCATCTTAAATGTCAGGACCAACTTGCCAAGCCCCTGGCTCCTATGCTGCTCATGGAGCAACACAGGATTAGATGATGTATGTATGTAATAAAATATTACACTATAAGCAGTGCTGTTCATTGCTTTTGCAGTAATGTAATTTGCACAAAATTCAGTTTTTTATTACAAACAGATGCAAAACATTAAAGAATGTTGTATGATGAGTTGGATTTATGATCATTTTTTTTATGACAACTTATAGCTTGACAATATAATATTTGCCATAGCTGTCGCTCCAACATTGCCAGGAATTACGTAAGTTAGCACATCTGTTCTATGTTTTCAACATGCTCATTTACCGGTCTGAATATATATATATATATTTTTAAGTGATCAATTACTAGTACTGAGAATGAACTCGGTTCATTAACGTACTGTATTGTATTAGAATTTGTCATTGTTAATACTGTGTAGCATATTAGCTCATACTCCTTTTGACCAATGACCGTTATGTTATGTACAGTAATTGGTATGTTTTCAATTTGTATGTTACTTGTGATATATATATATATATATATATATATATATATATATATATATATATATATATATATATGTGTGTGTGTGTGTGTGTGTGTGTGTGTGTGTGTACAGTAAAAATAAATATGGTCTGTATTAATAAAAACTAAGTTAATTTGGAGGGACTGCTCGTATACTGGTGCTATTGCAAAATATTACTGCATGTTTTGTTTACTTTCATCAGCAGTAATGAACCACAGACAGGTACTGTAATTAAGATATTGTTTTTTAACTGTATCTCTTAGATGTATACACAACTGATACAATTTGTTTACATTTTGATACAGCTAAACTGATTGTCCAGACAGCATCCTTTTCAGGCATCACTGACCACTTATGCAACAGTAATGCCAACTCAACTGATATACACTTTTATGTACAACTACTATTTTTACTCTAACTTGGCCCAAATTTTCATCTTTTTGCAGTTTATTTCCCATTGCTCTGTGGCAGAAAGACATTGCCACCACTATACATACTTTTCATAGCACTTCTTTGTGATGAGCATTTTAATCCAGTGTTAGTCTTTTCTTTTAACTCAGCATTCAAGATGGAGAGATGGAAATTTTAGGCCTAGGTAGAGTAAAAACTGTGTAGGTTACTTTTACTGCATACAATAATACAGTATCCTCTCTGTATGTCTATTGTACAAATAACTTTGGGTTAAGAATAGGTCCTGTTGATACCTACTACTGCACAATTACTTATTGCTCCACATATACAGGTAACAACAAATTTATCAAATGAGTTCACAACCTTTATCAGTAACATTTGAGGCGAGTTTTAGATGCTAAATATTTGCTCATTGCTCTCTACAAAATGATAAGCCATAATATTTTCCAAATTTTCTCATGTACAGTGACACAACATCAAGCAAAGAGAGTACAGTCATCACTGCTTGGGCGGATACATCATGTATAAAAAACAATAAATACATTTTGCTACATCAGAGTACAAAAGTGTAAGTCCCTTTGTGACAAACTATATACAATACATCCTAAAATGAGAATATCACAACTAGTTAAGCACATGGTAGGAAAGTTTGATGATGACTAGGGTCCCTATCCTTGTCAGGTTTGGAAGCTTACTAACATGTCATCCTTAGTGATTATTTCTGCATATTGCACATTACAGGGTATTAGTATTCTCTCTTATGGTATTTATTCCTTTGTAATATTAACACAGATTGTATAAATACCATCATATAGTACAGGGTGACCCATAAGTAGCACTCTACTAGTAGCTCACATGGCAGTAACTCATTTACTGTACTGCGGGGATGTCTCGGTTGAGTAATGTGGGTGTGGTTGTGGCATTTGAAGTAGGATATGAATAAATGATGCAGGGTAGATACTGGTAGCACTAACTGAGCTGTCCCCCCACAGCACATGAGAAAATGCCCGGCAGAGTGGAAGTGCAGTGTTATATGGGCCACCGTGGATATTAACGCATCATATACAGAAGTAAAATGATAAGGAAGAGATGCTATGAAGCCTTCCTAACCAATGTGAATATGGGTGTAGAAAGTGCCTGGAGCTGTACTGTACTTTGTTGCTGGTAGGAAACAGTGACTGAACCAAGATTACACTGCACAGCCATCTTCATTCCATAAACTCACAGAGCATGGGGAGGTCATTTTCATTTTATTCATACCATCTGATTACAGTATTCTGCTTAGCTCAGAATAGACTTTTGGAACTGGATGAGTTTGATGCCACCTAATAGACCCTTTCAAAATGGGAGACCTTTCCACAGCAGAATAAAATAATCTGGGAACAGTAAGAATAAGCTAAAAAGTACATCACTTGGGCTGGAAGGTTAACCTCTTGTTTCCAAAGAATGTTCTTTTTAATAAATTTGTGCTGCTACCAGACAATTTTATTCAGTGTAGGAAAGACCTTTTGTACTGAAAGGGTTTGCTGATGCTATATCTAATCTGTACTCTTTAAAAAGTCTCTCCCAAGGTAAATAAAATCATTTGGAGATTGAAACAAAAAATGAAAGAAATGTCTAAAGGCTCAGTAGATTAATCATAAATATCTCTCATAAAGTCTCAGTCTCTGGAACATAAATGAACAAGGGTAGAACTGAATCTGAACTCACATCACCAGTAACTGATGGAATTTAATAATGGAATGATAGAAAGCATTCAATCCTTCATATAAGGTAGTCTTCATTTTAGCTTTTACATCAGAAGCACTGGTAGGGATGTTATTTTTCTGTTTTAAAGGGTTCATATTTCTAGAATTTTGTATATTGTGCATATAGCAGGATTTAGTGTCTTCAGCAGTAAGTTAATGCTACAGTTTGACAGTTTACTCAAGCTTTTTTTCTGAGTGAATGACTCATGATTCTCGGAGCTCCTATTAACCCTATCAGGTTTCTGGGCCATGCGGATTATGTCTTTGCTAGAATCAGCTGCTCTCGCGGTAACCCACACCTTCATGCTGATTTTTTTTCTTTGATCACTCTGTGTAAATACACTTTTCAAGATAGAATGTCGGTTTTAGTGTCATTTTAAAGCTGAATATGGTACTTTAAGTAGTATGTTCTAAAAAGGAAAACATGGAAAATGAAAAATCAAATAACGAGCTGCTTAGGCAAAAACCAATAATTTCATACCTTGCCGTAGAAAAAAAAAAAAAAAAAAAAAAAACTAATAAAGATATATTATCTGGTTTTAAACCAAGCAAAACTACAACAAATTACAGTGATATATAGATTATGGTTATTTCTGGATTTTATTGCACGGTAAGGTGAAAGGAAAAAGAAGCACAATTTTTTTTACGATTCTCTGCCGCATATTCGCTTCGCGATCTTTTTATTTGATTGGTCAGTGTAAATACACTTTTTTTGTGGTGTTATTTTTTTGTGGTGTTATTTTTTTGTGGTGTTATTTTTTTGTGGTGTTATTTTGAAAGAGGAGGAGATGCAAGGGACAGCATGGTGGAATGATGAGGTGAAACGAGCTGTGGAACAAAAGAAGAAGGCATATAGTGAATGGTTAGCGAGTAGAGGTAGGGGAGAAGATGAGAGAGAGAAGAGAGAGGTATATGTGAGTAGGAGAAGGGAGGTGAAGAGACTGGTGAAGGAGAGTAAGAAGAAAGTGGATGAAGAGTTTGGGAGGAATCTGAGTGTGAAATGGAGAGAGAGTAAGAAATTGTTTTGGAAGGAGGTAAAGAAAGTAAGGCAGTGTGAAAGGGGAAATAGTAGGGGAGTGAAAGACAGAAATAATAGATTGTTGGAGGAGAAGAGAGAGAAGTTGAGCAGATGGAAGGAGCACTTTGAGTATTTGTTGAATGTAGAGAGTGAGAGCAGTGCGAGTATAAGTGGTTGGGGAATGGCTGGGAGAAGGAGAGATGAGAGGAGGGAGGAAGAGATCAGTAGGATGGAAGTAATGGAAGCAATGAAGAAGATCAAGTTGGGGAAGGCCCCAGGAAATGATGGAGTGTGTTGTGAAATGCTGAGGTATGGAGGTGAGATTGTTGTGGAATGGATATGGAAGTTGTGTAGATTGGCTTGGGAAGAGGGAAGGGTTCCAGAGGACTGGAAATCAGGTATAATTGTTCCTTTATATAAAGGAAAAGGGGAGAGAGAAGTATGTGGTAACCATAGGGGTATTTGCCTTCTTAGTGTAACTGGTAAAATATATGGTAGAATACTCATTGATAGGGTTAGGCATATAACAGAGGAGCTAGTTAGAGAAGAACAATGGGGATTTAGGAAGGGAAAAGGGTGTGTAGATCAGATATTTGTTCTAAGATGTTTAGTGGAGAAGTATCTAGAGAAGGGAAAGAAAGTGTATGCTGCCTTCATGGACTTGGAGAAAGCTTATGACAGAATAGATAGGCAAGGTATGTGGAAGGTATTAAGAATATAAGGAGTGGATGGGAAATTGTTGAATGCTTTGAAGAGTATGTACGAAGGAGCTAGGGCTACGGTGTGAGTGGATGGTGAGCTGAGTGAATTTTTTTATCTCAATGTGGGACTGAAACAGGGTTGTGTGATGTCTCCATGGCTGTTTAATATATACATGGATGGGGTTGTAAAGGAGGTGCAGGGTAGGGCAGTGGATGTGGGGGTGGCTCTAATGAATGAGGGTGAGATTTGGAAGATTCCAGTGGTGCTGTTTGCTGATGATACAGTATTGTTGAATGAAGATGAATGGGAGTTGCAAAGTTTGGTGAATGAATTTGGGACAGTGTGTAGGAAGAGGAATCTGAAAGTTAATGTAAACAAAAGTAAAGTTATGGTGTTTGAGAGGAATGAAGTCACAGAATGTACAGTGAGGTTGGATGGTGGGGATATGGAGAGTGTGAATGCATTCAAGTACTTGGGTAGTGTGATGAGTAAGGATGGAACTTTGGGGGATGAAGTGCGTGAAAGGGTACAGCAGGGAAGGAAGCTTGTTGGTTCGCTGAAAGCAGTGATGAGAAATAAGGAGGTGAGAATGGAAGTTAAGAAGTCACTGCATGATAGTATTGTGATCCCTACCCTGACGTATGGAAGCGAGGCATGGACCTTGTAAGAGGGGAACAAGTCAAGAGTGAGAGCAGTGGAAATGAGTTACTTGAGAGGGGCGTGTGGAGTGACATGGAGGGACAGGTTGACGAATGAAGAAGTGAAGGAACGTTGAGGGGTGGATGTGGATGTGGTTGAGAAGATTAGGAGAAATACACTGAGGTGGTTTAGACATGTGGAGAGAATGGAGAATGAATGACTGACTAAGAGGGTGTATGTAGGTGAGGTGGAGGGAAGGAGAGGGAGAGGTAGACCGAGGATGAGGTGGAGGGATGGAGTTGAGAGGTATATGAGGGAGGGGGGGGGTGAGCTGGGGGGAGGGTAGTCAAATGGTGGGTGACAGAGCGACTTGGAGGCGTTTTGTCTGCAGCCACCCTTTGCGGGATTAGGGGGTCAGGCTATAGATAGATAGATATTTTGAAGCTGAATAGTTGTACTGTATCATAGTATGTTCAAGAAAGGAAAACAAAGGAAATCAAAAATCAAAATGACAAGTTGAAGTTAGGCGAAAACCAAAAATTTTATACCTTGCCGTAGAAGAATACCAGTACAGTATTTGGCAAAAAAATAAATAAATAAATAATCAAGATACAGTATATAAATCTGGATTAAACCCTGAAAACTACACTAAATTGTCTTTATAATGATACAGGTATATGGTTTATGGAAATTTATGCATGTCACTGCGTGGTAAAGTGAAAGAAAAAGATGCGCAATTTGGTGTGATTCTCAGTTGCATGTTCACTTAGCGATCTTTTATTTTGATCTGTCTGTGTAAATATATTTTACATGATAGAATGCTGGTTTTGGTGTCATTTTAAAACTGAATAGTATGTTCAGTAAAGGAAAACAAAGAAGATAAAAAGTCAAAATGATAAGTTGAAGTTAGGCAGAAAACAAAAATTTTATTCCTTGCTGTAGAAAAATATTTGCCAAGAAGAAAGTAATAAAGAGACCAGCTGTGCAGTATCCAACATGCATAGAGCAACCATTCCATGACATCACGCTCGAGTCTCTTTGTTATGACGCATAAACGTGATTTATGGTGAATATTTTACAAAACTATCTTAAAATGACGCATAAATGCATAATTGGAATCTCTGAGGTTAAATTTGAAATGACGCGAAAATGCGTCATCAGAATCTCAAAGGGTTAACATGTCAGGACAGGGTATAAAATTGAAATCATTGTATCCACAACATATTCTCATCGTAATCCATGGTTGTGTGAATATTCTTACCAAACTGTACTCCTACATTTCGTAAAACAGTATGTAATAACAAACACTAATGTACAGCATGCAATGTAAAAACAATTTAGGAACTAAACCATGTCAATGTTTCTCTTTTATCAGCTATAAAAAGAATGTGAAGAGAATACTGTACAGATAAATGTAGTCAGGCCTTCCAAACCCAAGGAGAGGATGCTTTGTCATGAGACGAAAGCAGAAACAATAAATATGACATGACTGACATATGATTAAGAGTGCCAGGAAAAGGCTGCCTCTTGGGGTTGAGAAAAAAGGCAGACAGTTACCTCTATAGAAATGATAGCCACCAACCCTTCCAGCTTTTATTGCACTCTTCTTGATCAGACAGGGCACTTTGTTTGTCCTGCCATGAGCAAACCTTCACCAACACTTCTCATTTGGTGGTGACAGTGGAAGGTGTTGAAATATATAACCTATTTTTATCATTTTGTCTTGTTTCTTTTCATTCATAAAGGCTCCAACAGGCATAATTGCATCAACTTGGATCATCTAATGGCAGCTCTCCACACTACTTGATCTCTAGCAGTCTCTCTATCCAGTCCCTTATCCCTGTAGCAGTATTATGGAGCACACATCAGAAGAGTATGAGATGAAAGAAACTCTGTCATTTGAAGAGGATTGCGAAATATGAAAAGCAAGACATGATGCTACCAGAGGATTGTCAGAGAGCTTTTGCTCATAGCAGTACAGATAGTATTTATTGTTAGTCTGGGATGTGTTACAAAATATCACAACTGTATCCATACATTTGGTACTATAAAATGAGTGAATCTAATTGTAAATTTTTTTCTGTAATGTAATGTCAACTAACTGGTGCTGGAGAAGGATGCCTTTCATGAGGTGGCAAGCTGCTTTATTACTTGGTTATACAAACATCCTTCAGTTCCCCGAAGGAAGATGGTGAGCTGCAGGAGGGGGTGTAACTTCAGCCTGCAATCCACTGTGTTCACATTCAGATGAGCCTGGGGTTGTAACTACTACTACTAACTGTCAACTCATAAGCATAAATGAATGTCAAAAAAGTTACATAACAAGATTTACTGTACTGTAGAACAGTAGGAATATTTGTGTCATCAAACTGCTCAGCATTTCATGCTGGCTAAGGCCCAGACTGTGCACTGATTCTTTGAGTTATTCCCTTCAGTTATGTACTTTGTCATTCTACTGTGTCGTTTTACGGTAGCTATTCTTGCTGTCATCAGACAACTTATATCAGCTTTGGAGAAAACCCAAACAATGATGGGGTTTATGTAGGCTGATGCACAGAGTGGTCCTTATATAGCTTTCCACTATGGTTTTTGGTGTTGGAAATTAATAAATGATGCAGGTTAGATACTGATAATGCTGACTGAGCTATCCCTGCAACACACAAGAATTCGTCCTGTGGAGTGGACATGGAGTGCTATATGTGAGCTACCCTGCATATCTAACCCCTCCAGCTCAAAAAGGCTCTCCTAATCAGAATAAAAATACCTAGTACCACAGAGAATAAAATACAGTACAGTAAATTTGATATAGTCTAGGTGGAAGGGTGAAATGCTGGAAGGGGAGTGATCCATCATCCATGCACTTACACATTACATTTAACAGTACAGTGTTTTTTACTGTTGTACTGATCTGATGTACTGCATTAAAGTTCATGGTTTTACTGAGCTTGAGTTATTGAAAAAAATGCATCAGTAAAGTGATAGAGGTATCTGATAAAGTTGTAACAGTTACTATTTGAAATATTAAACTGTTTTAATTATATTAGAGGCATTAAGTGTTCCTGCATGAGGGCAAGTGATTGATATATAGAAATTCAGTTTTTCTTTGACCACCAATTTGATGCTAAGTTCACTTGGAGACGTACTGAATTTTGATTGTTCATAAATATCACATACAAAGAGTAGCAAAATTATTTTACAGTTTGTTCTGGTATGATACCAGAAAATGACATTCATTTTATTTATAATTTTAGGAGACAACAGTACTTGTGCAGGGTGAATTCTTATATATCTTTTTGAAAATGCTTAATGCAGTACAGTATAGCACAGTGTACAGTACAAACATCCAAATCTGAACATCCAGTTTTTGAAGACTTTTCTTTTGTTGACATGTATAAGAGCAAATGATAAATTACTAATGCAAGTTATTTAATCGTATTTACTGTTCACAGTGCCATGGGCAATGTATTACATTATTTTCTCAGAGTTATCACCGATTCCACTTCCCAAAATACAGTAATCCATTTTCTGTGAAGCATTTGGAATCAAGTATTTCTGATGTCAGAGCTTGTACTGTATTATGTTGTGGTAGATGAACTAGTAACATTAAATTAACCTGCAGAGATACCCTTTAAATAATTACAATGCATCAATTTGACACAATCCACCCTCATCCCCACTACTTACAGTACTTATACACTTAAACATACAAGATGGTCATCAGTTTAGGTTCCAGTTAGTGAGGAACACTTAAGCTGATATACTTTTCCAGAAGCAACAGTTTTACAAAATTTGTTCTAGAAGAGATTGGCCTAAAATATTAATACACTGTAGTTTTAAGTGATTCAGTGCAGAGTAGTTTTTGCGGATGTCAAGGTACAGTTTCAGAGAATGTACTTGCAGGGTTTAACATTGTATATTATGGCACATTGTCATATCACACTGGTTCATGAATATAGTGTATCTTTCATTGCTTCTCCTATGTGTCCCAGCATATGATGAGACTGAAGTTCAAGTAAAGAAAGATATATTTACATAAATCATTCTCATATACTATACTGTGAAGAGGACTAAATCCTGTTACTAGAATACTCAGTTTCCAGACTCCAGAACCTTTTGATGGTGTAATGAATATCGAAACCTAAACAAACTAATACTGTTGAAGTAAAAATTGTGCAGCACATTTTATAATTTCAAATAAAATACTAAAAATCTAAGTACAGTAAAACCTCACACAACGAACTAACAGGGGCTCAAGCCATTCCCAAAAAAGTGAAATTCTGATAAAAGCTACATCTGGATTTCACTTGCTAACCCGGACTTTTTCCGATATATCAGACATTAGTCTGGATTGCACCAATGGTTTTGAACTGTTTTCATTATCATTGCAGTACTATACTGTATTATACATTCACTACAATAATCAAATGGTTTAATATATATAATAATACTGTTCTGTAAACTGATAAACATGTCTTTTATTTACCATACTGTGGTGAACTTAGCAGAGGTGGTCAGGCAGTCCGGACTGCTTCTGGCTTTATCGAATTTGTTCCGATATATAAGAATTTAGTCTTGTAGCTCCTCAACTCTGATAAAAATGAATTCCGGTCTATTGAAGTCTGTTGTATTGAGATTTTACTGTACATGTATAATGGTACCAATCCAGAACTTGACTATATACAGTAATACAGGTATATATTATAATAATACAGTATTTGGTGTGTTTGAAAATCATGTCAGTGATTATCAACATTTGTAAACATTCTTTATTTTTTAATCAAAAGATGTTCATTATAATTTTTTGACTTGTAGTGTTTTCATTTTTCCTCTTCTAATGTCTTTGTGCTATGGCTTTAAAAGTGCTATGGCTTGAAAACAGTAGCTAAGAAAAATTTACCAAGTACTAATGAGAAATAAAAGATTACTAACCAAATTATGAGAAATTAAAATTTGATGTACTGTGAGGGAATTGTATTCATTTAAATAGTTCACTTCTAGTTAAGGACAGTCCATGATGGAATGCTTGATGATGAATACAGTGCCACTTCATTAACTTGGAACAATTCTGAACACAACCAATTAAACTCACTGTTCCCATATAACCCCTTGAAATAATTAAAGCAGTTCTTCATTTGTTCTTGATAATTCCTAATAATTTTATTCAACTTGGGATTGCCCCTTGGTAGTGAAAGGAGAAAAGAAAAGCCACTCCTCAGAAAATAAAGTTGTGTGACAGTAGAAAGACATATCAAAATGGCATTGTCAGGTTGAAAAGGTTAAACTTATTTCAGCGAAGTATAGTACAAAATTACAATACTGTGTATGCAGTATCTTAAAGCTACTGTAACATAACTGAGTCGAGCCTCCTGTGACACATTCAGCTACTGTAATTTATTAAGCTCTTTTAGAGGACAAGGTTGAGAGTAGGAGGGAAAGTTTGGCTAAAGAAGAAAGAAAGAAAAAAGAAAAACAAAAGCTAAGTGAAATAATGTAAAAGTGAAAGAAGTAATGACTGAAGAACAGTACAAAACTGTATAAGATACAAGAGAAAACTGTACTGCTTTGATGACATTGACAAGGCCCATGAGATAAGTAAGTTGAAGAAAGGGCAGTGAAATGGAAGGGGACAGGGTGACATGAAGGTGATTTGTTTGTGGCTATCCCTTACCAGATCACGGCGTTTGGCAAAAGATCGATAGACAAGTGTGAGTGAGATGGAATGTAAAATACTGTACTTGGAGATGACAGGATGTATATGAGGGAAATTTGTAATCATGGGCTTTGTTATGAATGTCTATCAGTCTATCTATCTGTTGCCAGGCACCTTAGTCATGTAAGGATTGGCCACAAGCAAATTGTCTCCATGTTGCCCCATCCTTTGCCATTTGGCTGCCCCCCTTCCCTTCAGTTCACACCCCCTCTTATATATCTCTCCACTCCATCCCATCTCATCTTTGGTCTTCTCCTCCTCTCCCTTCCACTTCACTCACATACACTTTTACAGCTTTGTTTTGTATTAGGGGAAAAAAAAGCTACATATAATATTAAGGAGAGGACACAGTAATACCTGTAGTAGACGAAAGTGATTGGAGAACTTTTATATATTCTGAAAATTTTGTGTAACATTTAGTTCTAACTATTTCCTATGAATAGAAACCTTGAATGTAAAACAGATGTGTGTACAAGTTTTAAAAATGAGAGCAGAGCAGCCTTTGGTTAAAATAATTACCAGTAATAATGAAACTAAATAATGTGATGCTGTATAAAGTATACATAAAGGAGTTTAACCCTCTTATGGTTGGGGCAGAACACATATTTATTCCAGTAAATGACAGGTGATTTTATTCAGCTGAGTTAATTTAAGAAACTGAAATTGTTAATACTGTCACCATTAACTTATGGTCAGGACAACGCATAGTACTCTATTTTAGCTAATACGGCATCAGGCAATTGTATTCAGCTAATAAGGAGTCATAGGAGCCAGAGAGTGATAATTAAGGAACAAACCACAGAAATGAGGATTGAAAGATGGTGAATAAAAATGCTGTATGTGATGGGTACCAGGAAGACTTTATAAGTGATGTTACAGGGAGTGTTTTGGAAAAAGTGTTCATGATATGAAAAAGAAAATAAAAAATATGAAAGAGTGTGGTTTAGATCCATATGTACATGAGTTTGCAGTGCTTTGAGTACATCAGTGTCAACAGTTTCTGATGCTCTTATTCTTATACAGATATATGTATTTTGAAATTTTTGTGGATTATGTTCAGGTCTATGGTCAAGGAAAATGTTACTGTATTTTGTAATGTAAGCCCTAGATATAACAACCCCGGTATTGCGAATAGCAGATATAGCAAACGACCAAATCGCGACTGAACCTTCCCTGGATTTTGCGAACAAAGGTCGCTAAATGCGGGGGAAGTTCGCGAATCAGCCCACAGTGACAACAGCATCTTTTCCTGGCACAGTAAGTTTACTTCAACAGCATCCCCTCCAGGCACAGTAAGTGTACTGTAACAGTACTACATTATACTGTATTCTTATTATAGGTATTGTATTTATATCTACATCTTCATACAGTATTGTATTTACATGTACAACTTCATAAACCACTGAATTCTCCATGTAAAACTTCATAGAGTAAGTTTAGGTTGCGGTTGCGCACATAGGACTGAACGACTCCCCGGATATAGTGACCTAGGTTTGGTAATCCCTTGTATAATACTGACCCTCGCATATATCAAATTATCAGATATAGCAACCCACCTCTCCCCTCAATTAGTTCGTTAGATCAGGGGTTTACTGTATTCGTATGTAATAACAAATATCCTTCCAGCTGTGTTCTGTCCTCATAATATGTTTGGTTAGTGAAAAAATTAGAAAAGGCAAGGAAACAAATGATGTTAAACTGAAAAAGGGCTGGTTAGGTTTGTCTGACTTAGGCTTTGTTTAAGGATATGCTGTTGTGCCTTGTCTTTGGTTTTTGTAATTGTACTCTTATTTAGCTCCATATTTTTGTTTTGTTACAGATTTTTGGACTACATCCCTTATTTTGATAAGAATTTGCCCATTAGGAAAAAGAGTTTCCCTTAGTTGATTATCTAGTGATTACTTAAGAGAAGGCTCTTCAGTTTTCTGTCCGGATGATGATGATGATGATGATGATGAAGATGATGAACCTGAATGAAATACCCAAGTGAGGTCCTGTCATGTAAATGAATAATAGATTAACCCATTCAGGTTGAGGATGATTGCAAAATTCTATTCTGCCTGATGTCAGCCATTTTTCCTGGGCTTTAGTAAGACGTCTCTGAACTGTTAGTTAACCTAATACTTTATTTCCAACAAGCCTTATGCCGGGTTTTCTGTTCTGCTTTGGATAATATAAGTCTATTAATTTTTTACTGTCGTCAGTAGTGTGGATTAGTGAGAGAGATAAGGACAAAGAATCATCTGCTTTGGAGGGATTTCCAAGAGGGAATATGAATGGTAGAGATGAAGAGTAATTAATTATTAAGGATTCATTTTCTTTCATAATATCTATGGATATTTTACGTATAATTAGAACTTTTATGAGACTAACTGATACATCGAAGGGCAATTTATAACTTTTAAGTGACATTATCATTGTAAATTTTTTCTTCTAGTCTAAAATAGTGTTTGAGAGAAAAACAAGCCCCACATTGTAAGACTGTAACCCTATAGTAGCTTATGAGTTCAAGGGACAAGAAACCCAGTTCACTAAGTGGCACTGTAGCTTACATGGTTTGGATGATATGATGAAACTGTTTCGACTCTATGGATATAATGTTATGTAACATTTAGTGCCACAGAAGAGCTGTGAAATTTTTGCCTTTCACAAGATCAACAAAAAGCATTGATTATCACATATTGTCAAGATGAAGGGTTTCAACCTCATGGGCATCAACCCCACCCTCAGTCCTGCACTGGAGGTTCAGACTAGGAGTGTGAATCATCCGAGGCTCAACTCGAATTGCCTCACTTCTTCTACTGTTGGAAGTTGTATGTGTGTCCCTAATTGCACCACAGTTATCAAAATAAGCCTCCTGGTGTAGTGCTCCACTGCCTACCAGGCCTTGCTCTACACCTTTCTCCAGGCACATGCTATGAGAACTGGATTTTCTAAAAGGCTGTCTCTCACTTTGTGCCAGAGCTTGGCTAGAGAGTTCCTCCATGCTTCCATGGTTGCACTTGCCCTCATAGACAACAGGACTTTCAAATGTTGAACGTAAATCTCTGGGCCGAGTTTCACTTGGTCCTTTACTTAAGAATTCTGTAGTTTGGTGAGGTGTTCGAGAGTGGCGTATCCCAGACAAGACTCCTGCAAAAGAAATAGCAGAGAATATTGTTAGATTCCACACTAATCCAAAGTTTGTATGGTATCAAACAAATATAGTAAACTATAAATATTAGACCTTAATAACCAAAATTTAATTGGATCAAATTTTCAATTACCTTTATCCATAAATATTCATGGCAGTAAACTAGACCAGCACCTGTTCAAAGGTTGCATGAACTCAATGTTAGATTAGACTGTTCAGTGAGCTGTATGTCTGCTGATTGGATGCTTAAAAGTGTGTAAGTTTTTTTTTTTTTTTTCCCTACTGTTAATAGTAAAATCATGATTTTCCTTCTTTTATGGTGTACACGTGTTCATACAATACATTAGTTTTGTGTATGCAAATGAATCAAATCAAACTGTTTTTACATTAGGTGGGTCTCTTTTGTGACTAAGACAGGGTTTTATTCCAGCAATGGATTTCATTAAACTTTTAGTTACCCTGCTTCACAATTAAGTTATTCTACTACATTTTGCATTAATGTGACGTTGTGCAGAGAAGTCACACATTCGAAAAAGAAATAAAATTGCATTTACAGGTATAGTTTAATTTAAGATTGTTTCAAGAGATATCCTAACCCCTTGCAGGTTCTTCAGTTTGCTTCAGTAGGATTCAAAGAAAGCCAACATTTAACCCATCAGTTTTGATTAAATGAGGCAAACCAAATATATGGTACAGCAATCGCCAGAGTACAAGTCATCATTTGTCAGTCATCCATTGTGCTGATGTTATTTCTGCTCTTAGCTGAGTTTCCAGGTATTGTGGTTTCCAGGTACTGTATTGTGAAGTTGAATGCAACACTGTATTGTTTTATTAAGTATTCGTATAATTATTTGCATCTTTTTTTTTTTTTTCCTTATTGAGACAGTATTGACTTTCAATGTTTTACTAAAAGTTAAGTTTAGGAAAAAATTTAATTTTGTGCTCAACAGTCTGTCCATTTGGAGGCACCCAGAAAGAGGCTTTGAGCCACTGTTGATGCCACTCAGATACTGGACATGGTGACAGGGAAAATCATCCCAAAGTCAGAGTGACAAGGAGTGGTTCCATAGTTTTAATGTCTCAGAGGGTGTGATGCCCTGCTTCTGAACTGACAGTGTCTTATCCATGGACATAGATCCTGGGAGGGATGGAGAGCAAATCCTCAAAACGACTGAGTTAGGTGGGAGTATATTTTATGTAATCACTCCCCCCCCCACCTTCAATCCTTGTCATCCAAAAAAAAATGCAGTTAAATCTAAAGTTATCCTCAACTCACTTTGTCTTTGCATTTAATATGCAGTTACCTGTGTTTCAAAAACAAAAAAGCTGAGACAAGAAAATATTATAAAATCACACATGGTACCATACGTTAATTCAGTGTAGCAAACTAAGCTCTCAAAACATGTGACAGTTTGATGATCCAGGGGTGCCAGATTGGGTTACATGTAATAAACTGTGCTACTTTTCTTGTTCTTGTGCTATGTAATTTGATATTTTGCCTACTTAACAACAGTTTATCTACGTAGGATATATACACAGGGCCAGATTACCAGGTATAGGTAAAATTGGCAACAGCCCACCAGGCCATGGCCAACCTCAGGCCATCCAGACTTACGGAGCGGAATAAATATACGCTCTGGGTATCCAAATTAAGGCCATCACCTATCAGGCCATCAAAAAAGGCCATAATAGGTCATGCCAAAATTTCACTGGAAATAACGGAAAAAAGAGACTGTATGTTGCAGGCCAACTGTCTGCGTTGCCTACCAGGCCACAGCAGGGTTAATCTGGCCCTGTGTATGCATGTACAGTATGTTTATACATATATGTTATCGACACAGACAGATGCTACCAAATGATGGCTTTCACATGGTACTATAGTTGGCTCCATATTTGGTTTGCTGAAGCCAATCAACATTAAGATGGAAATGTGGGTGTGGGTTTCTGTACTATGATATTCTTCATTGGAATATAAACTATTTGTCACACAAATGTCTTCCCAATCATGGCTTGGCATTCAGATTTCAGGTGTGACCCTTTTTTCCAAAATACAAGGAAGACATATATGTTTTGATTTACTACAATGATAATAATCATACTGCTACTATGTGCAACATATTTTTTTTTTTTTTTTGTGTGTGTGTGAATAGTGTGGCTTCAGTGAGGACTTTTTAGTTACTATTTGCATTTAGTGAGGACTGTTTTATTACTGTGTTTCTTCACTGAGAACTTATTCAGTAGATAATGTCTATAACTGAAACTCATGTTATAATACATAATGTGTATACTAGTTATTGGAAAGTGCCATTATTAATTTGAAATTTCAGTGCATTCTTGAAGTGTGGTAGATAGTGATTCATAAAATTTAGGTGCAATGCAGTGTCCAAGTAGGTCAGTATATATAAATTTTTATGAAAACTTGTTGCATCTATGAAGCCTGTGTGTTGTATGCAAAAATGCTTAAAGGGACTGTAATGTCTGTCTGTGTGTCTATTGCCAGACACCTTAATTCCATAAGGGGTGGCAAAAAGCAACTCATCTCCATGTTGTCCTGTATTCTCCCATTTGGCTGCACTTCGTCCATCTCACATCCCCCATTCTCATATGTCTTTCCACTCCATCCTGCCATCTAATCCTGTCCCCTTCCACCTTACTCACATATACTTTTCAAGTCAATATCTCATTCTTCATCCTCTCCATATGGCCAAACTGTAAAGTACTATAACTATCAGCATATATTCAGAATAGTCTTCAGAATATTATTGCCCTAGGGTATATTGTACAGGGGATTTAGCATTGAACAGAGTAATATTAGACCTTTAGTGGATGTGCAATTTGCTATACCAGTATGTGTAGTACAAATTCTATAGATCAAGTAATATAAGCTTATATACCATAAAATATTTATGTGTGGGTGGCAAATGCAGGAGTAAGTTTTTGCCAAATACAGGTACTAAATCAACAGTGGTGTAGCTAGGATTTTCAAAAATGAATGATCAATAGATGACCTGGCCTAACTGTTGGATGGCCCATGGAGAACTCTTTAAGGAAGTCGAAGGGTATTCCTTCAGAAATTTGGGGTGCCAGGCATATTTCAGAGGTGGCCAGTGCCACCCTGGCCACTCCTCTGGCTACACCACTGTGTACCACTCTTTATATGCAGTCTTTATGAGAAAAGCCAATTAGAAGCAACATGAAAATGTGGAGTTCAGTAGTTTGTCATAGTTTTGGTATTAAAGAGGGTGCACTGTTAGTGTTAGATGGGATGTTTTGCATTATATACAGGTATATCTTGGATGCAGTTTGCAGTTACTGTACAGTAATGATAGATGGCATGCAGATAAGAGTATTGATCCAAACTGTGGGAAGGTATCACTCCAACTATGCCCTTATTCATCCTTGCTCCAAATACATCCTGTACTTAATTGAAATTCAGTTAGTTCTGTCTTGAAGACTCTTAGTCTTGTGATAATAATTATTGGACTATCATATTGTACTGGGATGTTAACAAGAGCACTGTTAGATACTGAAGACACCTACAGGTATTTCATCACTTTCTACACAAGAATGTTAAAGATTACATATTACAAACCTGTTTATAATCCCTCCTTTGCCACAGACACATTTCAAATATCAAGATCATAGGCAGCTGTAACTGCAGTCAAGATGCAAAAGAAGTTAATAAAAGCATGCAAAATAATCGTTAAGAAAAACCTTACATGGTATTATGACACAGCTCCTTGGAAATTAATACTAATGTAGAAGCATCATATTCAGGCATGAAATTAAAATATACTCATTTTTATTAGGGAAAAATAAAAACTGGAATATGAACTTCTGCTCTTCTGACACTACCAATAACACTGCATATGTATCATTGTCTTTCCTGTTCTACCCAACCTTCTCTACTCATCTTGATCATTGAAATATTGATCCATTGCTTCTTATAGAAGTGTAGTTATATTCTTTTCCATACAATACCTGGGCTGTAATGCAGTATATGAGACATTTACTATAAATTTAAGAGAGAAATCTGTGAATATTATATACTGTATGTTAAATGGTGTTGATAAGGAACAATAACATATGTATTTTCAATCAACCTGCATTACTATAAAGTGGTAGGATATATCATAACCATACCAGGGCTGTGAAAAAAAAAAAAAACGCTAAACTCCTGTAAAGATAATTGCATGCACATACAGTAGTAATATAATAGATGGTTTAATGCACACTACAATATAGGCAAAATATCCACACCAGTAAGGAAGATCATCAGCTTAAGAGAGAGTTGTAGAGTAGCAGGGTGTAATGCATGTGAGCTAGAGGGTGAGAGCGGCTGTGGTGAGACCTGTGAAGCCGGGCTGAGTGTCCGTCCACACTGCGCCGGGTGGAGTGGCGCCAGTGGTGGTAGTGGAGGTATGTGAGGTGGTGAGAGTGAGGGGACAGGCAGTGCTGAGAGAGGTGCTGGTAAAAGTGGTAGTGGTAGGAGTAAGGTCATGGTTGGCTGCCCCCGTGATGATGGACACACCCATGAGGGACTTGTCAGACTCCTGGGCATCACTACACGCTTCCTTTCCACCCGTTTGTAGTCCAGGCTCACGCTGCAGCTCCAGCCGGTCACGCTCACTCAGGGGAACCTGTAAGCACCAGTTCTGCATGATAACTGCTCTGGGAGATGTTGTGAAGGAATGGGGATAGTCTGAAGATCTCTGGATGCTTAGTCTGTAATGATAATCATATTAAAGCTAAAACTGTGTAAGTCACACAGTAATTTGTTGGGGAAGTTCATCCGGGTCCATAGCTCATGGAACCTTCCTTTTATATAACTCTTCGATGCCCTTGTAATCCAAATTTTTGCATCCTACGATATTATACAGAAGATAAAAAAAAAAAAATGTATTTTAAGCGCCACAGAAGTTATATCTCACACAAGATCATGCCGGGATATGCACAGCCTTTGCATTACACTAGGGCTACTTATTTCAGCCCTCATTAACACTAAATTCACAGCCTTCATAATAACTTCATATTTAGGATGTACTAATACAATTCCTCTTAAGATGTACTCATCAGATTCCTCTGGGAGTTACTGTGTTTGGTGTTCACTGTTGTCAATGACCATCACTTAAATTATCTATCCATCTATCTATCTATAGCCAGATGCCCCAGTTCCGTTAGGGGTGGCAACAATCAAATCACCTCCATGCTGCCTTGTCCCCTTCCATTTTGCTGCCATTCCCCCATCTCACACTCCCCTCTCTCATATACCTCTCCACTCCATCCCTTCATCTCATCCTCGGTCTCCCCTTCCCTGTTCCCCCCTCCATCTCTCTCACATACACTCTCCTCAACAGTCTTCTGCTTTCCATCCCCTCCACGTGGCCAGACTTTAATTATAATTGAAAAAGTAAACACCCTAGCTCATTAAACAACACAAAGGATTATGAGTGTAAGACAAAGATGAGTGGAACGCAGTGAAAGATCAGGAAAATGGCAGTGTGGAGGAGGAATGGCAGTTGTTTAAAAGTGCTGGGGTGGGGCATGCAGAAGAGGTGTGTGGTGTGAGACGTGTGGGTGGTGGTGTAAGAAAAGGAAGTGAATGGTGGTGTGAGGAAGTAAGTATGGCTGTGGCTGAGAAGAGACGTGCATATGAAGTGTGGCTGCAGAGGAAGGATGAGATGTCATATGAAAGGTATAAGGAAAAGAGGAATAGGGCGAGAAGGACTGTGCGTGATGCTAAAGTGGCAACAGATGAGAGGTGGGGTAGTTGGCTGACAGAGAATTTTCAACAGAATAAGAAAATGTTTTGGAAGGAGGTGATAAAGGGAGAGTTTGGGAAGGAAGAACGAGTAAAAGCAGAGGATGGAAGGATGTTAATTGAGATGGATGCAGTAGGGAAGAGATGGGCAGAGTATTTTGAAAGATTGTTAAATGTAGAGGAGGAAAGGGTGGCTGAGATTGTGGCAGATGGAAGGGTGCAAGGAATAAATGTGTTGGGAGAGTTGAATGATTCTTTGATCACGAAAGAGGAAGTGGAGAAGGCAGTAAAGGAGATGAAAATAGGGAAAGCTGCAAGTATGGATGGGTGTGCTGTGAAATGCCTGAAGGGTGGTGGAGTGACTATTGTTGACTGGATAGTAAGATTGTTGAATGTGTGCTTTGTGAAAGGTATGGTACCAATGGACTGGGCAAGTGCTTGTGTGGTCCTGTTCTATAAAGGCAAGGGTGATAAGTATGAATGTACTAGCTTTAGGGGTATAAGTCTGTTGAGTGTTGTAGGTAAGGTTTATGGTAGAGTGTTAATTATGAGAGTTAGAGAGGGTACAGAGGGAGTGATTGGTGATGAGCAGTGTGGCTTTAGGAGAGGGAGGGGATGCGTGGATCAGGTGTTTGTTGTGAGACAAGTGTGTGAAAAGTATTTAGCGAAAGGCAAGGATGTGTTTTGGGTATTCATGGATTTAGAGAAAGCGTATGATAGAATTGATAGGGAGGCTTTGTGGACTGTTTTAAGATTGTATGGACTTGATGCTAGGTTACTAAAAGGGGTGAAAAGTTTTTATGTAAATAGTAGAGCATGTGTAAGAGTGGGAAATGCTATGAGTGATTGGTTTCCCGTGAGAGTGGGGCTGCGACAGGGATGTGTGATGTTGCCTTGGTTGTTTAATATTTACATGGATGGTGTTGTAAGGGAGGTGAATGCAAGAGTTTTAGGTGGAGGTCTGAGTCTGGTGAATGTTGATGGTGGAGAGTGGAATCTGAAGCAGCTGCTGTTTGCAGATGATACTGCACTGGTGGCTGATTCAGAGGAGAGATTGAGGCAGTTGGTTTGGAAGGGTGTGTGAAAGGAGAAAATTGAAAGTAAATGAGAATAAGAGTAAAGTGATGAAGTGTACGAGGTTAGCAGATGGTAGGGGGATGAATATAGTTTTGAATGGCGAGTTGCTTGAGGAGGTAGAGTGTTTTAAATACCTAGGGCCACATGTTGCTGTGGATGGAAGAATAGATGTAGAGGTGAAATTTAGAATAAATGAAGTAGGAGAGGTGTTGGGAGGAATGAAAAAAGTGTTTAGATGTCATTCGCTTAGAATGGATGTAAAGAGAAGGCTGTATGAGGGTGTTGTGGTTCCGACTGCATTATATGGGGCTGAAACATGGAATATGGGTGTAGCAGAGAGGAAAAGTTTGAATGTAATGGAGATGAGGTGTCTGAGGAGTATGTGTGAAGTGACGCGGATGGATCGAGTGAGAAATGATGAAGTGTGAAGGAGAACTGGAGTTGTTTGGGAGATGGCTTATAGAGTTGAGCAGAGGGTGTTGCAATGGTTTGGGCATATGGAGAGAATGGATAATGAGCGACTGGTGAAAACGATAACTAGATCTGATGTGAGAGGTGTAAGGCTGAGAGGAAGACCACGAATAGGATGGATGGACAGTGTGAAGAGAGCGCTGGATGCGAGAGGGATGTCTGTTGAGCAAGGAAGAGTGGCTGTGCATGACATAAATAAATGGAGAGAAATTGTGAATAAATAAGTGATGACGCAGCCCTGAGGGAATATTCTCCCGCATTTGGTCTGATCAGCTAGTCAGGTCAGGTGTGGGTAAGGGGATGGGTCTGTTATGATGTGGCAGGGGTAAACCAGCTCTGCTGTCGGGCCCTGCTGCGGATGTCACTGATTGCATTGCGCAGTTGACCCTTGTGCGGTGTGGTGCGGTGAGGATCTGTCCGTTTTCCCCTTTGGGGCTAAGATGCGAATGAATGTGTTTGAATGGATGAGTAAATGGGAAGTGTGTCGTCCTGTCTCGGCTACCTCCCTTTCTTTGGGGGAAGCAGCCTAGGTAGATAGATAGATAGAGAGATAGCATTTTTTTCCTCCCCTTACTTTTACATGGAATTAAGGGTCAGGATGATGGTGATATGATGCACGTGGGATAATGTAGAGTAAGCACCCTAGCTCATTAAACAACACAAAAGATTATGAGTGTAAGACAAAGACATTAGATCCCTGCCTGATTTAGGTATACAGTCATGTATAGCAAGTAATGCAGTATCTGAATGAGTGGATACTCTGCTTAAATTGGTCCAATGAAATACAGTATTGCAAACTCATGCTCATTAAACTTGCACAACTGGAGATCAAAGTATGCTTGCATATACAGTACTGTATTCAGTAACCAAAATTAATCTTTATGGGGATACCATTCATAATGCAGCACTATTTCTAGTGCAGTCTTGTACTGTACTTCAGGGTGGCCCATACTATATATAGTGTACACATAAAATGCTGCTCTACCACTCCGCCCAGAAATTTCTCATGTTGTAGGGACAGCTCAGTCAGTATTATCAGCATCTACCCTGCATTTTATACTGTACTCATTTCATACTCCCACTGCCACAGCTACACCAACAATAGCTGACTGAGTCATGTCTGTAACATATAAGATATTTGCCAGGTGTGTTTCCAGTGCAACATAATGAGCCCCCCAGTACTGTACTAGGTTATTTATAAGCAACAACTGCAGTGATGGGTGTCATTCTGTATATGTATTATATACCTTTTCAGGTGCATTTTGGACGTAGATGACTCTATTGAAGGCACGCCACCTCTTACATAACTGCACGTACATCTTGCACTGCACATACATAAAGACAAGACCTCCTGTGAATCCTATTGCCACCACTATAAGCTTAGTCCAGAAAGGCCACTCCAGGGTTCCTTCCTGCAAAGTAAGTACTGGTACAGTATAGAACATCAACCATACATGCATAATGTACTGTGTAGCTAATTGCTGGGGAATGAGAAAGTATTTGGATGCATTGATAAATACAGATAGTTCATTGTGTAATCAACTGTAACTGAAATGCAGAACTATATACAGTATCATGCATTTTATTATGCTCTACTAAAAGCATATCTCTGGCTTATATAGAAAATAAATTATTTGTTCATAGTTTATACAAGTATAGAGCCACTACTATTTATCTATACAGTTGTACAATGCAGTTTTTATCTAGCAGAAGGTAATGATGCAGCTGTCAGGTGTCTTCAGTCTCTAGTTGTCTCAACATTCCTGAACAGCACATGCAGTAAAATGTAGACATGCACTGTAGATCTTTTACAGTGAGAGATTTTTAACCAGTGTACTGTATCTCAAAGCTATTTTGCACAGTACAACACACCTTTTATATTGCATTGGTTTAATTTTCTCCTACTATATTGATACTGTAGAACTATCATTAAAAAAGAAATAGGAATAATTTAGCATCATATACCTGGAGAGACCATCTCTATCAAGCATTTTGCTAAAGGTAACTGCTTTGTCTAGTTCTTACTAACCTGGACCTCCTCAGTGGTGCGTTCAATGAGGACATATAAAGACCACACCACACAGGTGATGGCTACTACGTGGAATGTCACAGAGCACGCTATCTTCCTCTGCTCCATACCAGACATGTCCAGCCGCTCCCACTGCATCCATAAGCATATATTACACCTGGCACTACACAGATCATCATAGTAGACAAATTAATAAACCAAATTAATCACATATTTCATGTAAACTGTAACAGTGTCGTAGCTAAATAGCTGATATGTAATCTTTCATTCAAAGTTACAGTTATGACTTGCAGTGAATTGTACAGTACAGTGTAGAAGTTGTCAAAGAATGCAGTGTGAGAACTGGCAGATGGTGTATTGTACTGAGGAAAGGTAATACAGGCCAGTCACATATACAGGTGTTGCATGAATTTCATCCCTAACACCTGTCATGTTATAAAATTTTGTGTAGTATAAATAGAACATATGAAAATGATTAATTCTAACCTAGCTTGATGCCCTAGTCCCCCTTTTTGACCTTTTAGTCCTTGATATCATCCCCAGTAACCACCTCCCCAAAATGCTACCAAACACCACTGTTAAATGCTAGAATGCCCATTCAGTGTGTTCCTTCAGAGAAAATTAAAATGTTTTGTTCCCCATATGAGTCTCTCCCACACTTGTGCTATAACTTTTGTGACCCGCCATTCAAACCCTCAACCCCCTTCTACACTATATGATACTCCCCTGCCATATCGTTTGTCAGCCACTGTCCTTAGCCGTATCTTTGATTCTCGACTGACTTGGTCCCCGCATCTCACTTCCCTCAAGACCTCCGCTTTCCTCGGACTTCAGTTATTGCAAACTCTCAGTCATGTGTCCTGGGGTGTTGACCGACAACTCTGCTCCGTCTCCATACTGTCTTAGTTTTGTCGATGATTAATTATGGCTGTCAGGTTTATGCATCTGCCTCATCTTCCTCTCTTCGGTGCCTAGATTCTGTTCACCATCATGGCTTACGTCTGGCATTGGGTGCTTTTCGCCCCACCCCGGTTGCGAGCCCGTATGTCAAGTCAGCTATGCCTGCTCTATCCTCCAGACATGACAAGCTAATTCTCCGTTACCACATTCGCCTTCTTCAACACCCATCTTCAGGTTTCCCTTCCTCTGTTATGCACCTCTCCCCTCCTTATCCACCCTCATTAGCTTCATCTTTTCCATGTAGGGTCTCCAGTTTACTTGCATCCCTTTCTTTCCCCGCTATTTTAGTTCTCCCTCTGCGAGGTTCTGTGTTCCTACCTTGGCTTCTTCCTTGCCGTACTGTTTGTGGCACCCTACTCACTCGCCCAACGTCCTCTTCCACCCCACCGGAACTCTATCATCTTTTTACGGATCATATGCATTGTCACTCCTTAGCGACCCCAGTGTACACAGATGGATCTGAGTCTTCTGTAGGCTCGGGTTTTGCTGTTCTTTTCCTAGACCATACCTATCTGACCCGCCTTCCACCAGTTGCCAGTATTTTCACTATTGAACTGCTGGCCATTTTACTTGCCCTTCTTGTTATATACCGATCAACTTTACACACTTTTGTTATTTTCATAGATTCACTTAGTGCACTACATGGTATTAAGTCTATCCAGGCCAGCAACCTGCTAGTGTTGGAGATACAGGAATGGCTGTTCCATATTGCCACCAGATTGAAGTCTGTCTCCTTCTGCTGGATCCCATGCTATATTGGGATACCGGGTAATGAGAGGGTTGACTGCCTGGCACGTACAGCTGTTACATCTTTCTCTGTCATGCCTCATCCTGTCCCAGCAACTGATTATTTCCCAATGGTTACCCATCTCCTCGACCAGTGGTGGCAAGCTGAATAGACGTCCACAACTGATAACAAACTATGCTCCATCACACATACTGTCACTCCTTGGCAGTCATCCTCCCATCGCAACAGGTGTTGGGAAACAGCCCTATCCCGTCTGCGCCTTGGCCACATGCGGATCACATGTGGCTTTCTAATGTCAGGAGGCACTCCTCCGGTCTGTCAATGTTGCCAGGTTCCAATCACTGTCCACCATCTTTTGCTTGATTGCCCTCGGTTCCACAACGTGTGCAGACGGACTCTTCCGTTCCTTTACTCCCCTGGACGTCCCCCTACCTTAGCCGATCTTCTTGGTGAATCCCCTGTGTTTTCCACTACACATCTCATGCACTTCCTATCTCAAACACGTATTTTGCCTCACATTTAGTGCCTTCCCCTCCTTCCTGTCTACCTTTATTCCATCATAGCATACCCGTCATTTTTTATGCAGCGGTTTTAGTGCCATATAGTCCCCCTGGGCTTGGTGCTAGTCCTTATTAATTAATTAATTCTCCCACACTTACCAGCCACCTTTCCACTCTCTATTACAATACTTGCAACTGCTGATTATTAGTGTCTAAATCACTCACTGAATACAGTTTATGGTCTCTTAGTGTTGTGGGAAGGTCATGTTGAAGTGGATTTGGTGGGTTTTACTGCTAAACTTTGCATTTTGTTGACTGACTTTGTACACTCCCTTTTTCTAGAATTCTGTCAGTTATCAGTTATGAATCATGATCAAGAAGTTTCAAGTTGTAAATATGGTACATTATATGTGACTGGGCTGTACCACACAGTGTACAGTATACTGTAATTATTTCAAAGGCAGAAACATTTACTATAATACTCCCTTTTTCTAGAATTCTGTCAGTTATCAGTTATGAATCATGATCAAGAAGTTTCAAGTTGTAAATATGGTACATTATAAGTGACTGGGCTGTACCACACAGTGTACAGTATACTGTAATTATTTCAAAGGCAGAAACATTTACTATAATAGTACACAGGGCTGTTCAGCCAGACTGCCTAGGGAACAATAACTACTGTAATAGTACAGTAGTTTGGAAACTTTATTGTACATACTACACTGTACAGTACTTGTATTATTTAGAAAACAACCCTTAAACATTAGTGCATTTTAGGCTATACAGGCAAAAACATAATGACCAGGTAATTTGCATTAAATTAATAAGACTATTACATGATGAACCTCATTTACTGTAATTGCTTCATTGTGAGGGTCTCTCTAAAGCTGAAAACAAATTTCTGACATCCTCAACAGAAGGGTTTATTGGTGATTGTTTTATCCCCTTCAATTCAAGGAGTCTTGTGTAAACTACAGTAGGTAAAACAGTCTAACATGACATACAGAATACAGTACATAGTTTCACCCTCCCCTTTATTGCCCCATCAGTAGTGTAGAAGCCCAGGTCTGAGCTAATTAGTCCAGGCATTTAAGGCACGAATGACCATTCACCTGCCTCCTTTGAGAATTACAGAACTAGAGCAATAAGCTTCAACCATCTCGCAGATGTGTGTCTTTATGGCCATTTCCAGTTAAAGTGAATCAACTCACTCAATCACTAAGCATCAGAATACAGTTGAATGGAAAAAAAAATCAGGCAGAAAGGGTGAAAGTACTAAACTGATTTTTCCTATGGATGATTTCCGGTGCAGTTATAAAATTAATTAGAGGCAAATACCTGGCTGATGCAGAATGTTTGGGAAGTCATAGATGTTCTTTACAGACTTGCTTCTTTTTCTTGTAAAGTTTGTTATTCCCTTTCTTTCTTTTTTCTTTCTTTCTTTCTTTTTTTTTTTTTTAACTCTGTTTGGGAAGTCATAGATGTTCTTTACATAATTGCATCTTTTTCTTGTACAGTTTGTTATTCCCTTCTTTTTTTTTTTTTTTTTTTTTTTTTTAACTCCTGTGGTTTCTTGATGCTGGTACATATGGAAAATATGCACTTGTTTTCTTAGGCCAATACCCCCTTTTTTTAATTGTTGCAAGTAAATTTAGAGGAGCTCCCCAGAAAGAGGCTGCAGTCCACTTCCAGTGCTTACACAGGCATTAGAAATGATGATGGGAGGAAGCATTTCAGACTCAGAGAGCAAAGAAGAGAATGCATTATTTCTTGTCTCCTTTTATAATACCTCCTGAGCATTGATAACCTCGCTCCAACGTTGTCAGTATCACGTACATTTATTTTAATGAGTGCTAGATGATGCAAATCCTGTGCATGTTCTTCATCTCTCCAGTCTGGAACCATCTTACCAAAGCCTATAACAGCATGTGGGGTTAGCTAGAATTGAATAAGAAAAGGTGTACCTAGGCTGAAGAGGTTAAGATTTGTGTAATTGCCAGTCTTGTCAGTAGATGCTGGTCTTGTTCATATGACCTGTGTGGAGGGACCTGCCCTGTGCAGTGTGGGGAGAAAGAGGAGTAGGTTCATAACCATGTTAGGTAGGATTTAGTGAATTATGTGCCTGCAGATACACTCTGCAAGTGAAAAATGGACTTTTGCCCTTTTAAGAATCTGTGTTCTCACTCTGTGATCCTTCATTTGGAGGTATCCATCTAGACTCCCAAATACCTATGAAGGGATTGTGAGACTGAAGATGAAGCCCCTTATATCATGGACAGTGATTAGGGCTGTTTGGTTTCTTGTGAGCTGCCCAAAGTGGGACACACATCAGCATATCCTGCAAAACTCAGTTCAGTAGCAATTCTGTATAGCTGTGACAAGCCATCATTGAGGAAAACTGTCATGAGCTCTGGTGAGTCTGCTGTGGATTTTGCTCACAGCACCAGCTCCTACAAAATGTGGGGCAAGAAACTAAGAAAGGTAATCATAAAATATCACAGACTTGAAATGAATGAGCACCCACCTCAAGGCATGCACATGATGCCATGTACAATAAAAGATAAGTCAAAGTCTGAGGGGCTGCCTGTGGGGTATACTGGTACTGGTGATATCTTAGTACAAGTTTGCCCCTGGTATGCACTTCAGAATCTGGTGTTAGTGCAGGACATTGATTACAAGCAACCAGCCATGATTTGCTGTAGTGGCATACAGACTCAAAAATTATCATTAATGGTTGTGATTCCTGAATTATTAATAACACTGTGGATCCTTTAGACAAGGAACTTAGCTTCTGGAACTGTCTCCAAGGTATAATCATATAACAGGCTGGAGATGTCATAGTTCAATTGAAGGACAGTTAGAATGAGCTTTTATTGCAAACAGAATCTATGATACTACAGACATAAGTTAGAGGTTGCAAAGAGTGACTGGAGATGCATAGCCTGTTGCTGCAAGAACAATCAGTGAGAAATGAATGGCAGGGCACTGACTATCTGTGACACAGACATCAAGCACTATAGGACTGGGCTTCTTGCAACTTCATCTTTAACAGGTAGTGATAATCACGATCACAAGCAGATCTCAGTGAACAGTACAGCTGAGGTAGTTATCACAGCTGGGTGTAGCTATGTAGGGCAAACTTGCCCTGAGGGACATGAAGTGAGTGCAGTCTGTACAATCCCAATCTGTGAAGGAATTGGTGTATGTGACTAGAATAATTTCACAGGACAATTTGTGGGATGAACACAGATCTCCATAGTCCTCACTTAACTTTGTGAACATGTCTTCTATGCTAAGAAGATGATGCTCTCAGATGCTCTTTTGTCATTCCTCACACAGCCAGAGACTAGGTGAATGATAATTGACAGGCCATTAACTGCATTCAGCACAAGGGTTGGATGTTGTCACATGATCTGCAGCCCGTCAGTCATCACATCTTTGGCTATAGTTGTAATAAACAATTTCTTCAGCAAAGCAGCCTAAGTAATTGTCAGATGGCTCATAGGTGCACCACAGGATGATGACTGTGATAGAACACTGAGACTGTGCAGGGAAAAGACAGGCCAGGAAGAACCCTTGCTGCCATAGGACAGGCAGTGGTCATTAAGTTCAAAACCAGAGGCACAGAATAGAGGATCTGCAAGAAAACTGCACAGTAATTTTTAAGTGAAAGTATGGCCACACCAGATACTGTATATGGAGATTAGGGTTTACCAAAGCTAAGAAAGCAGATATGGTCTCGTCAGTTTTCCTTGATTATCCAGTGTAGAGGCTCCAACTGTGAAGAGCCAAGGATGCTCTGAGCTGTGGGTGAAAGTTTCATTTGTTTACTCTCCTTCAAGCCTCCACTCCACATCATTTATCACAACCAGTGGCTGCCATATCTCAGTAATCATGCCATCTTTTGTTGGCCTACTTTACATACCTAGTGGGTCCAAAACCTTAATAAAACTCCAGCCTATTAATTATTAAGTTCCTGAGTTCCTTCATACCCCTAACAACCCCCCCTCCCTCCCTTTTCTATGCAGCACATCTTTTGGAGGATGTGCTGGGAGGAATGAAAAAAGTGTTTAGATGTCGTTCACTTAGAATGGATGTAAAGAGAAGGCTGTATGAGGGTGTTGTGGTACCGACTGCGTTATATGGGGCTGAAACATGGAATATGGGTGTAGCAGGGAGGAAAAGTTTGAATGTAATGGAGATGAGGTGTCTGAGGAGTATGTGTGGAGTGACGCGTATTGATTGAGTGCGAAATGATGAAGTGCGAAGGAGAACTGGAGTTGTTCGGGAGATGGCTTATAGAGTTGAGCAGAGAGTGTTGCGATGGTTTGGGCATATGGAGAGAATGGATAATGAGCGACTGGTGTAAAAGATAACTAGATCTGATGTGAGAGGTGTAAGGCTGAGAGGAAGACCACGAATAGGATGGATGGACAGTGTGAAGAGAGCGCTGGATGTAAGAGGGATGTCTGTTGAGCAAGGAAGAGTGGCTGTGCATGACAGAAATAAATGGAGAGAAATTGTGAATGAATAAGTGATGACGCAGCCCTGAGGGGATATTCTCCCGCGTTTGGTCTGATCAGCTAGTCAGGTCAGGTGCGGGTAAGGGGATGGGTCTGTTATGATGTGGCAGGGGTAAACCAGCTCTCCTGTCGGGCCCTGCTGCGGATGTCACCGATTGCATTGCACAGTTGACCCTTGTGCAGTGTGGTGCGGTGAGGATCTGTTCGTTCTCCCCTTTGGGGCTAAGATGCGAATGAATGTGTTTGAATGGATGAATAAATGGGGAGTGTGTCGTCCTGTCTCGGCTACCTCCCTTTCCTTGGGGGAAGCAGCCTAGATATATAGATAGATAGATAGACATCTTTTGGAAACTGCATTTTGGTAACTGGGCTACCTTTGTTCATGCAGCTTTACAAACATAGTAGACCTAAAGCAAAGGCCCTACCTATTAATCTGTATGAGTCATTGTGGTATGCTAATAAAGGATGTGGCCACCAGGGGATAATTGGAAAACCTTTTACTCAGACATCATTACATAAAATCGTTTTGTGATCAGAAGGACACATGTAAAATGACATTGTTGTGAAGGACCGAATCGCTGTCAAGGACCGAGAGTGAAGCAAGTGTGCAGAGAGTGTTCAGGTGTGTGTGTGTGTGTGTGTGTGTGTGTGTGTGTGTGTGTGTGTGTGTGCTGGAGCAGCTGCTGTGCACTGGAGGAAAATACAGGTATTCATAAAGGATCATAAGTTGTTGTGATATACATAAACTCTACATAGCAGTGAATTTGGGGATCGTATTCTGCTGGCCATTTATAAGTCAGCTTCTCTCCGTACTGTGCCCAGATCAGCTGCTCATATAATATTCTTGCAGCGAATTTCTGCTGTTGACTGCGCGAACTGAAACTGCTCTCTCTCTCTCTCTCTCTCTTTCTCTCACAGTTATTTTTGTATTTATTTATTTTTTTGGCTGCACCCCCATACACGGCCAAATTCAATGTGTCTGTAACTGTCAATAGGTACTCACTCACTCACTCACTCAATCAATCAGTTAATCAATCACTTAGTCACTGTAGCCCATACAAGGATGAAATCTGGCAAGATGCAGTCTTAGAGGTTTATGAGCGTCACATTTATGGAGTGTGTGTTGACGGGTGGGGTACTGGTGGTGTGTCTGGTGTGTGTGTAGGTGTGTTGACTGATGGGGGTACTCGTGGTGCGTCTGGTGTGTGTAGAGATATACTGAGGAGTGGGGGTACTGGTGGTGTGTCTGGTGTGTGTCTAGGACTCTAGGTGTGTTGATTGGTGGGGGTACTGGTGGTGTGTCTGGTGTGTGCCTAGGTGTGTTGATTGGTGGGGGTACTGGTGGTGTGTCTGGTGTGTGTCCAGGTATGTTGCTTGGTGGGGGTACTGGTGGTGTGTCTGGTGTGTGTCTAGGTGTGTTGATTGGTGGGGGTACTGGTGGTGTGTCTGGTGTGTGTCTAGGTGTGTTGATTGGCAGGGGTACTTGTGGTGTGTCTGGTGTGTGTCTAGGTGTGTAGATTGGCAGGGGTACGAGTGGTGTGTCTGGTGTGTGTCTAGGTGTGTAGATTGGTAGGGGTACTTGTGGTGTGTCTGGTGTGTGTCTGGGTGTGTTGATTGGTGGGGCACTTGTGGTGTTTCTGGTGTGTGTCTAGGTGTGTTGATTGGTAGCAGTACCTGTGGTGTGTCTGGTATGTATCTAGATATGCTGAAGGGTGGGAATATTGGTGGTGTGTCTAACTGTATTTAAGGTGCATGTGGTGCGCATCTGGAGGGTGTCTGAAGGATGTTTCCAAAGACAAAGGACACCTTTTGGGATGTGCTGGGGTGGTGGATATGTTTGGGGTGAATGCGGCTAAGAAATGTGTCCTTTGTCTTTTTACTTAATTCCTGCTACTCCAAGACGATTTTTATGAAGGGCCTCTGTAGCGCCTTAAATCTGACAAAGGTCCCTGACTCGTTTCAGGTCAGTTAATGGCCAAATGCTCTTACTGTACCTTGGACGAATTCAGTCCCCAAACCTTCATACCAGGAACCAGTAACTTGTGCATAGGACCACAGTGGTTTCCAAAAGATGTAATCGCAATTTCTTTATTTAAAGGGACGCTTTCCCCACTCAGTATTCTGCAGACATATCCCATAGTCATTCTTTGGTCCACTGTATTGCGTAACAGGTGGCATTTTAGGTGTATTACACCATTCACTGCCTGTTAGGACTCGCACAAGTAGAAAACCATCTTTCTTTCACTCTCACAGTTCTTCAAGAGCGTAATCTTATGTGGTTTCCTATGCAACGGGTGATATGACTAGTTATATTTGAAGAGAAACAGGCATATTGGAGAGGAAAAGTAATGTCTAGTCTGGGAGAGGTCTTGTGGGAAGGAACAGACAAACAAGGCCATTTCCCTCGCAGAATGATTTCGAGGGTGGTCTTAATCGTTGTTATGCTACACCCAGACCGGATTCAGCGGAAAACCTTCCGCTAACATATTTTCTTTGTCCCCAGTAGGAGGCATCATCACTATGAATCAAACACAACGGACACTAAAACTTGTGCTCGGAATTACATTAATAACGCACTCTTTCCTTACTCGGTGTTTTACGAGCGTATTCTGTAGCCATTTGGTCGTCAAGAGCTCAGCATACATTTTTAGCAGTAGTTTATTTCAAAGCGAGATAGGTTGGTGGAGGCTGGGGATGTAGTTTACCTCGAAGTACTGTCTGAAGCTCAGAAACCTTTCTCAGCATTCCAACATTCTTTAGACCGTGTTAAAAAGCTCCCCCCAACCCCTCACTTTCCATACGCCTTTGCCTCACAACACATGCTGAAAACTTAACCATGAAAACGGTCTGGGGGGGGGGGGCTGAAATCCTACACTGAGACAGTTCAACTCGTTTACTTTTTTTTAGTGGGTTCCATGCTTCACAGGTTTGCACTCCTGTGCTGTGAGTTTAATTGGAGTTTTAATTCCCAACGGGCAATGTTAAAAATCCATGGAAAAGCAGAGGAAAAAGTCAGGAACACATACGTGACTAACAGGAAACAAACAAAAGACAGCAAAGTCTTTTCAGTCAGTTTTCACTGTTCGATTTTCCGTCATCCAGTCCTCCTTTTCCTTTTATTCCACCCATAAAAAAAAAAAAAAAAAAGTCAAATAGCTTCGAGTTACTGAGGTTCCACACGGTAGGCTAAAGCAAGAAACTAATTACTGTTATGCTGAGTGTTTTTAGGTCGACTCCTCGTCCTAAAAACACTAGCGACTGAGCGGGGTCCTCTTTCCGGACCGGAAGTAAAGCACCAACAAAGGACCAGGACATAAAAACTAGGCAGTCCACCTTTAACACATCTATTACCTTAATTCTAACACCGTTACAATATTACATAGAATGATATTCTGGACAGGGGATACAGATATACAAAGTTACGTTAAGATAACACGGGATATTTAACATACACTGTAATTACACTTTACAATGGGTTGGGGTTCTATAAGTGGATGTGACTGTCTTTCATCAAAGCCCAAAAGATCTCAGTTCACTGGTACAAGAGGAATATATAGGTTTAATGGTCTAGGGGAGGAATATTACTATAAAAGGGCAGGGGGAACGGATCACAACAATTGACTCGTTGGGCTGGGCGCGGTGACACTAGCCCGCGCGTACACTGGCAAGGGGGAACTTCTCTATTTTGGGCTGCGGGAACAACACTAAACTCACGGTTTCGGAATTATAGTCTTTAGTAAAGGGCAGGTGAGTTTGTGGTAATCACGGGCACTTATAGGTGGAATCCCTCTAACTTACACTGTCACTCTGTCACTGTTCCGGTTTCACTTTCTCGGGTATAGGAAGGGATGTCACTGATCTTACCCGTTTTTCTGGGGCGATATCACTCTGTCACTTTAAGGGGACCTCCGGGGGCTCTACCCGTGGCGGGAATCACCGTACCCGCTGGGGGGAGACTCGACCCGGGTCCGATCTGCTGAGGCGTTGCAGGGAGACCCTCTTGCCTGGGGTCTCGACCTGATGTAGACCCTCCTCTCGGGTCTCGTCGTCGTGGTGCAGGGAGGCCCGCCTATGTGGGGCCTCGACCTGATGTAGACCCTCCATTCAGGGTCTCGTCGTCGTGGTGCAGGGAGGCCCGTCTATGTGGGGCCTCGACCTGGTGTGGTGGCCCTCGGGACTGGAGCCAAACAGGTGGAGAAGTCGTGTCTGGCGTCGGAGGCTCTGGGGCAGGAGGAGGACACCGTTGGTAGGCTGCTGGGCTCGCCTGGGAGTCCGGGGACTGTGGAGGTCTGTCAGGGGACGCGCCGTCAGGTGTGGGCTGCGGCCTCGTCTCCTGCTGGTGCCTGGGGGAGACCAGAATCTCCCGGGAGTGGGAGGTAGGTCCCGACTGGGACTTGGTCTTTGCTCGGGGGACACCTTCGGGGCAACTCTCCCGAGTGGTGTCCAGCTACTCCTGCAGGAGTTGGCTGAAGATAGAGGACACACGGAGGCCGTGTTCTCTCTCTTACACAGGGAGGGTAGCACAGAGGCGACTCTCTCTTGTCTCCGACACAGCCGTGGCGCCAGGTAGATCGGCCCTGGGACCCACTTTTGGCTTTATACAAGGTGCTCCTACCCTTGGGGTGGCTAGGGGTGTTGGCCCCTTATAGCTCACTATTGGGCCTCCTGCCCTGTTTGTGATAGAGGGTATTTCTCCCTCACAGTTCACTAAAGGACCTCCTGTCCTGGTTGTGGCAGAGGGTATTTCTCCCTCGTGGCTCACTGTGGCAGAGGGTACTGGCCCCTCATGGCTCACCAGAGTTGTGGCAGAGGGTGGTGTTCCCTCGTGGCTCACTGTGGCAGAGGTGCGAACACCTCGTGGCTCACCAAGGGACCTCCTGCCCTTCTGGGGTGTAACTGTGGTCGTCACCACAATGCTACTAGGGACTGATTTTTTATCAGTCCCACCCCACTGCTGTCAATGGTCAATCCGCCGTTGAAGTTGTTGCGGATCTAGGCTCACCTGGCGTTGGGGCAGTTGCAGGGAGAAGGGGCACAGGTCAGTGATGGTTGGGTGACCCTTTTGCCCTGGGTCATTAACCTCCCCGTTATCTCCTCCTCGGGTGGTGGGGTGGTGGTGGCCCGGTGGTGGTGTGGGGGGTGGCGGGGCGGAAGGTCCGGCAGCGGGCATTTTACTTACCCAGACGGACAGACGGGCCTGGCCACGGCAGTGACGGAAGGAGTCGAAGGACTAGAGTGAGTGGTGTGTGAAGTATCTATGTGAGTGGTGTGTGAAGTATTAGAGTGAGTGGTGTGTGAAGTATGTGATTGGTGTGTGAAGTATTAGAGTGAGTGGTGTGTGAAGTATTAGAGTGGTGTCTGAAGTATTAGAGTGAGAGGTGTGTGAAGTATTAGAATGAGTGGCGTGTGAAGTGTTAGCGTGAGTGGAGTGAGAAGTGTGAGAATGATGAAAGTGATCATCGTGTGAAGTGGTGAGGGTGAGTGATGTACGAGACGAGGTATTAAAAGCTGTACAAAATATGAATCACTGAAACCATAACATACATAAATTACGGTGCCCTGAAATCCGTAAGACGCAGAAGTTACCATCACCAAATCACCCTCATCGACGTCATGTACACTTACCTTGTTGAACGGTTTGATCTTGGAGTGCATGATGAAGTTGAATTTGCAGAGTTCGCATGACTTGGTATCCGAGGACTTGATCCATTGTTGCAAGCATGACTGGTGGACGTAGCGCAGTGACCCAGCGCAGTAACACGGCGCGATTAGGGGAGTCTCCGCATCTCCCTCGCAGTGGCAGATTCTGAAAAGGCGCAGAACTGGAATGAAGGGTCGGATATGAGTTGAAAAAAATAGGTGAAAGGGGAGTTTTGTGTGTGTGTGTGTGTGTATGTACCTAATTGTATCTTTACAAGAATGAGTCAAGCTCGTACTGTCCCGTGTCTTAAACCATATTTATCGTACATATCCTTAAAATTGTGAATTGTTTTGGTACACACTATTTCATTCGGTAGTGCATTCCACTGATCAATTGCTCTATTTGGGAAACTAAATTTCCTTACGTCTTTATCACCTCTCTTCTTATGCAGTTTTTTGCAGTGTCCTCTTGCTGATGCTTCCCCATAGGTTAAGTAATCATTTATGTCTATTTTCTCCTTCCCTGATATGCATTTATATAGCATAATCATGTCATCTCTTTTCCTTCTCTCCTGTAGTGTTGGTAGATTCAGTTTATTTAGTCTTTCTTCGTAGCTTAGATCCCTTAAGCTTGGTACCCATATTAAAATGCCTGCCGTGCCCGCCGCCGGACCTCCCACCTCACCACCCCCCACCCCACCTCCGGGCCGCCACCGCACCACCACCCCAGGAGGACACACCGGTGAGGTTAGTGACCCCGTTCAAGAGGGTCATCAGGACATTAACGTCCTGGGCCCTTGTTCCCCGCAATTGTCCCAACCCCAGGTGATCAGGGAAAGTAGGCTACATTGCAGGCGGAGCAATGATCGCCAGAATAGGGGTGGGACTGAACCAGATTCAGTCCCAGGTAACACCATATTGACGGCTTTGTTACACCCTCTAGGGCAGGAGGCCCAAGGGCAAGAGGCCCAAGGCTACAGCCTTATAAAGTGTGTGAAGGGGAAGGCGACCCCAGGCTCCGGCCTTAGCACACCAGAGAGAGAGAGTTGCCCCAGCGCATCACTCTCTTGCTGTTCTCCCCTTCAGGAGCAACTAAACGTCGTCGGCCCTAAGACGCAGAGGAGAAGGGACGGCCCTGTACGCCCGTCAGTTGTTCCTGATCGGATAGATCAGCTTCCGGCTACGGCCATAGTATGGACCAGGGTAAAGAGCCCCTGCTACCGTATGTGTAGCACTTCCCTATTACGGGAGCAACACCACATCGTCGGCCCTGAAACGTGGCGAGGGGACGGCCCCGTACGCCCTGCAGGTGTTCTCTGTACGGGTAGGCACGGCTCCGGCTGGGGCACGTACCAGGGTAGAGAAGCCCCTGAAGGTAGACTCAATCCGTATTGGAGAGAGTGTGGCCTCTGTGCCCCTCACTCCGGCTTGTCTCCTACTACGGGAGCAGCACCACGCCGGCGGTCCTGATACACGGCGAAGGGACGGCTTTGTACACCCTGCAGGTGTTCCCTGTACGCCGGGCAAGTCCACGGCTACAGCCAGAGTACATAACAGGGGAAGGCAACCCCAGGCTCCGGCCTCCAGACGTACTTGAGAGGACACGAGTAACGTGAGTCCTCCTCCAGCCTCTTTCCCTTCAGGGAGCCCTTCGTCACTACCCGGGAATATAGCCCTGGAGGAGACGCTAGAGTGGTGGCAAGGCCCGATATCGGGCTTACCGCCTACACCCGGGAGTTCCTTGTTCCTGTCCGAGCCCCGTAGGAGATGCTGCCGCAGCCCAGTCTTGACGGCGCCTCTCCCCCTTGGTGCCTGCAGTCCCAGGACGCCCAGGCCAGACTCTCCAACTCCTGATGAAGGTGATCCGGGCTCCCTCACTCCCTGGAGCCAGAAACGGCAGGCCCGATTACTTCGGCTGTTTGGTCCCAGTCCCGAGGGCCACTTATCAGGTCAAGGTCCCCAGACCAGAGGGCCTCCCTGCACCCCACCAGCGCGGCCCTGGTACGAGGGCCGCCTCCCAGGTCGAGGCCCCCAGACGGGAGAGCCTCCCTGCACCCCACCTACGAGTGCGACCTAGAGTGAATATTACCCAGGAAACAGGAAAACAGTGATTCACCCCCCTCTTTTGTGTCAAGAACAACTGGGGAAAAAGAACAGTGCACAGTGACTCCGTAAGAAACAGAGTAGTCAATAGTGGCCTACCAGAACTCAGTGTTGACAGGGCAGAAAGTGAACTTTGTGTAATTATCCCAGTCCCCCCATGTAAGAGAGTCAAAGAGTTTTCTGTGAACACCTGAGGTAAGGGCGCGCGGGCCAGTTGAAAGCCTAAGTGTAAGTGTCTCCGTGACAAGGTGACAACGTCGAGTGTCGCTATCCGCACCCTACCTCATTTATAGTAATATTCCCCATACAGACTCCCAACCTTGTTTATTCCTTATGTGAACAATTCTATTTATATCCTGCCTCCAAGTGACGTATAAGCAATATTGTAGATAATTCACGATCTCCCTGTATGAACATTGTAGTGTGTATTCAGTATAACTTTACTTTGTGGTGCTAAGTGTTAACTCTGTGTCCCTGTATCTCAAATATCACTCTACGTGTATTGTTACGGTTAGAATTAAGGTAATAGATGTGTTAAGGTATACTGCCTGGTTTTTGTGTCCTGTTCCTTTGTTGATGCTTTACTTCCGGTTTAGAAAGAGGACCCCGCTTCAGTAGCTAGTGTTTTTATGACGAGAAGTCGCCTTACAAACACCAGCATAACACTGGTGGGAAGCGGTGGTTCTGGATCCGAGTAAAAGCACGGAGGAACGATAAAAAGGAAACTTGCACAATGGCAGCCAAACCGCACATCCAATTACCGAGATTCAACCCGGACCAATGCGACATAGTATATTTAGATATGGTCAAACCCCTCCTAGACATAGGGTTCGACTCAGAGAAAAAATTGCAGTCACACTACCTAACCTGGGAAAAATAATCACCAATGTCGCACCAAAAATCGTCCCAGAACTGTCATGGGATCAATTCTCACAAATAGCGAGACAGGCTTTCACGCCACCAATAAGAAGAGTTGTCGCCCTCTCTCAACTCGACGCCCTCACCTACGACGGGAACCTGGACGATACATTCGTCCAGGCTCGGCGCCTCGTCAGCACCGCTTATCCCGAGGCACCTACAAATGCCCGAGATATACATACATTTAATGCCCTACTGAGGATTCTCCCTAGCACAGTCAGGGAGCACTTCTCAATCTATGATCCCTCAGGGGACATGGAAAACGACCTGCAACTCATCAGACGTCTCCTCGCTGCCCGTCCCATACCACAACCACTCCACGTGGTGACACGATTCCCGACAAAACAAAACCCTCCACCCAAACCTAAGCTGCTGCCTCACCAGCCAACTACAGAGCCATCTCTTACTGTGCCTAGGGCTTATCCGCAGAAAAAACGCCCCAACCCCAGGGAACAAGGAAATCTCATCACTATAAATCCTTGGGAGTTCACAGCTTGCAGTCGCACCTGCCCCTTGCACGACATAATAGAACAGCTAAAGGCTAGCAGGCGCAGAAACTTTCACCAAGGGCGCAAGAAAGTCTCCTCCCTAGACGACGACGCACTGCCAACACACTACTTGGGAACGGACGACGACGACCACGACGACCCCATTCCGCAACAGATGGATTTTTAGGCCCGCCCCCGCACCTCCCCATGGTGGCGGGGGCCACCTCACATAGCTACAGACCCCCAGTCTACAACAAGATTTGGCTGAACGGGGTCAAGGCACGATTACTGGTGGATACGGGAGCAGCCAGATCGTGCCTCTACTCCCACTTCTACTCCCGCCACACCTCTGCATTTGGCCCCCTTCTCCCCACTTCAACCAACCTTGTCGACGCGGGGGACGGCCCCCTGCCTATCCGTGGGGAAACACAGGCCCTTCAAACCAACACCCACCAACAAGTATCCACTAACCACCCATTCATCATATTCGACTCGACATGCGATCAATATGATGGATATCTTGGGCTGGACCTGCTCCAAAAACTCCACGCCACCATTGACTGCCATCAGCGCTGCCTCCACTTCAGTCCAGCCCATCCCAGCCAAGCATCAATCAACAAGGAAAAAAAAAATCATCGAAGAAAAATCAAGAACACCCCTCCCTCACCATGCAAACGCACACAACCCTCAAACACTCACCTGCCCCAACCCACCTGTACATCTGACCCCAACCCGACCTCTCACACTGCCTCACTCCATCCTCCTCCATCACCACCCCCCACCACACATCATCTGGACCCCTCCCCATCTTTTCCTGCCACTATCGCCTCCTCAATCACCATTCCACCCCACCATGAAGCTTGGGTAAAACTGAACAAACCTTCAGGTACCTCCGTCCTCTTCTCACCATCCATCCCCACCGGACCACTCTCCTCATGTTTAGTAAGCCCCACCTTCCTTCCCCCACATGCCCATGAAATCCGTATCGCCAACCTCGCCACAACCCCACTAACCCTACCAAGAGGACTCATCATCGGCGACACAGAAGCTGAACCATGCCAGGCACCACCCTCCGACCATCCCACTCTCCCCGACCTACCATCACACCTATCCCCTTCCCAAACCAACAGCCTCCGACAACTCCTCCTGGACTTTCAGGACCTATTCTCCTCCGGCCCAACTGACCTTGGCCATACTACCTATCTCAGCCATGAGATACACACGACCGGACCTCCAATTCGCCAACCATCACAACGAAACAATCCAAAGCAACGGGCAGAAGAAGACCGGCAGGTCCAGGATATGCTCGATGCCGGCGTTATCTCCAACTCCACTAGCCTATGGTCCTCACCAGTTGTACTCGTACGTAAAAAAGATGGGACAATGCGCTTTTGCGTAGACTACCGCCGAGTCAACGACGTCACGATCAAAGATGCTACGCCCCTACCCCGAATCGACGACTCACTGGACTCCTTACATGGCTCGACATGGTTCTCCACCCTAGACCTGCAATCGGGTTATTGGCAAGTCCCTGTACACCCCGACGACAAACACAAAACCGCCTTCTCAACATCAAACGGGAAGCATTATGAATTCAACGTTCTTCCCTTCAGACTCTGCAACGCCCCTGCCACATTCTCCCGCCTGATGGAGTCAGTTCTCAGTGGACTAACCTGGGAGACTTGTTTGGCGTATCTGGACGACGTCATCGTTTTCAGTCGTACCTGGGCCGACCACCTCCACCGCCTCAAACAAGTGTTCCACCGTATACGCCAGGCAGGGCTAAAACTAAAACCAACAAAGTGCGTCTTGGCCAAGAGGTCTGTCTCTTTCCTTGGACACCTAATTAACGCTGAAGGCATATCACCGGACCCAGATAAACTATGTGCCATCGCCGACATTCCCCTACCTCGTGACATACACAAAACTAGAGCCTTCCTAGGCTTAACATCATACTACAGGCGGTTCGTCAAAGGATTTGCAGATATCGCCAAATCCCTACACGACCTAACAAAAAAAGGCGAGCCGTTTGCATGGACCGAACCAAGGAAAACTGCATTTGCCACCCTCAAGTCCAACTTAACCTCTGCCCCAGTAGTCGCTTTCCCAGATTACAGCCTCCCATTCCGCCTGTATACCGACGTATCACTCATCGCCATAGGGGCTGTCCTTGCACAAGTACAAGATGGGCGGGAACATATCATCGCTTGTGCCAGTCGCACCCTAAATCCTGCAGAACGAAACTACGCGGCCACCAAACGCGAGTGCCTGGGGATCATCTGGTCCCTCGAATACTTCCGTTCCTATATCTCAGGCACCCATGTGATAGTCATTACAGACCACCAATCCCTACAATGGCTACGTCAATCAAACACCACCAACGCACAACTTATACGATGGTGAGAGACACTCGAGGAGTATGATTTCGAGATCTCATACCGACCAGGCAAACTCCACACAAACGCCGACGCCCTGTCCCGTCTACCAATCAATGCAATCTCGACAGAGCCAGACCTAGTCCAAATGTGGCACAACAAACAACGCCCTACCTGGATCCCATCGAACACATTCGCTAAACTCCACCCACACGGTGAACACCTGTTCGATCCAAACAGACACATCGTCCTAAGCCCCACCACTGCCCACGACACCATGCTCCACCTCCATGCCCATAACGGCATCCACCTGGGAACAAAGAAACTCCTACAAGTCTTTACCGACATGTACTGGACCCCTAATCCATCCACCATTGCCAAGAACATTATACAATCCTGTCGAGCCTGTGCTTTAGAAAAGGACATCACCCAAACACCAGGCCCTTCAGGAAAATTAACAGCACAAAAACTGTGGCAACTACTTTCCTTAGAAGTCGTCGGCCCCCTCACACCCAAAGCAGGGTACAAATACATAATCACGTTCGTAGATGTATATTCAAAGTTTATCATCGCATGCCCCGCCAAAGATCACAATGCAGTATCAGTTGCCAATGCCCTCACCCGACATGTCTTCCCTTATTTTGGTATTCCCCAAGCACTGCACTCAGATAATGCCCCAGAATTTACGGGAAAAGTCTGGGAAGAACTGGCAAACATATTCGGATACCACATCTCCCACTCATCCCCCTACTGGCCCCAGAGTAACAGCATCTGCGAGAGAAGCCATCGCTCCCTTATGAACCAGGTCTGCACTTGCATTATGCAAACAGGAAACGAAGACAGGCTTGCCCACGTCAAGATCATCCAATGGGGTTTAAATACATGCCCACGAGAAGACGGGACAACTCCACATGAAAGAGTTTTTTGGGAATCGCCACTACTCCTACCACTCCACCACCACCTACAGCCACCCACCCCACCCTCCACTACCGACCCTCTCCACCACCTCAAACACCGCCTCTACCACCTACACTCTCAACAAGACCTAGCACCCGACATGACCCACTCCAACCCATACAAACCTGGTCAGTCCGTAGTCATTGTAAACCTGCCTACCCCCTCCAAAACCTCCCCCCGATTCAATGGACCCTTCAAAATTGTTCGAGTACCCAACCCATACCAAGTCATTATAGATCAACAGGGACAGCACCGCACATACAGAAATCGCCACGTGCGGCCCTTCCACCCACCCGCCACTGACCACCCCCGCGCCAGGCCTACCTGCACCCCTGCCCGCACACCTGTCCATCCCGACCTTTCTCAGAATTACCCCCCAAACTCCTACTCCTACTTCTTTTCACCCCCTCCCTCAAACTCACCAACAACCAGCCCAACCCCCGACACCCCACCACCACAGGCCGAGACCACCACCCCTTCACAACTCACAACTCACCTACCTAACACCTGTCCACCCACCACCTCCCAACCCACACTGCTCATGCCGCCCACATCACCACCACCGCCCAAAACCACCCCCCCCGAAAACCTCACCACTCACCACCCCACCACCCCCCTCCCCTATGACCACTCTCATTATACGCGCCACACCGCGCCCCCAGCCATCTCCCCCCCTAACCTCCATACTCCCTCACCACCACCACGTGCACAACCACCATCGCCACCCACACCCACCATCACTACCACCACCACCAGATCAGGACACCTCTCACGCCCACCCTTGAGGTACACCCCAACACCTCTGCCCATCACACGCCCATCCCAACACCCACCACCACATACCCTCCAAACACCTCCCCCATAACCCTCCCCCTCCACCAAGCACGATGGAATTTTCCCAAATCCCAATTCCCCAAAAGACAACGCTCCTCCCACCGAATCAGTCCCCTTAAAACCACCAACCTCCCGTCACTCTCCAGCATTCAACTTTCATCTCTCCACCAGGCACCATTCCCCGAGATGAAGGTGACGAGAGTGCATTGGCAACCCTACAACCGCCCACAGGCCAGAATCCGGGGCACCCACCACCTGCTCCAGCTCCTACGCCGGACCAACTATCCATCCTCCCTCCGGTTCACTCTCAACCCCCATCAGGAGCCCAACACCTTCACCACCCACTGAGCCAGCCTCACCCAACACCTTACCCCAGCCCACCAGACATCCACCTCCACCACCTACCACCTCCAGTCACGGGGTCGTGACTTCAACGACGCGGAGGGTGGTAAAATACCCGCCGTGCCCGCCGCTGGACCTCCCACCTCACCACCCCCCACCCCACCACCGGGCCGCCACTGCACCACCACCCCAGGAGGACACACCAGTGAGGTTAGTGACCCCGTTCAAGAGGGTCATCAGGACATTACGGTCCTGGGCCTTTGTTCCCCGCAATTGTCCCAACCCCAGGTGATCAGGGAAAGTAGACTACATTGCGGGCGGAGCAATGATCGCCAGAATAGGGGTGGGACTGAACCAGATTCAGTCCCAGGTAACACCATATTGATGGCTTTGTTACACCCTCTAGGGCAGGAGGCCCAAGGGCAAGAGGCCCAAGGCTACAGCCTTATAAAGTGTGTGAAGGGGAAGGCGACCCCAGGCTCCGGCCTTAGCACACCAGAGAGAGAGAGTTGCCCCAGCGCATCACCTTCTTGCTGTTCTCCCCTTCAGGAGCAACTAAACGTCATCGGCCCTAAGACGCGGCGAAGAAGGGACGGCCCTGTACGCCCGTCAGTTGTTCCTGATCGGATAGATCAGCTTCCGGCTACGGCCATAGTGTGGACCAGGGTAAAGAGCCCCTGCTACCGTACGTGTAGCACTTCCCTATTACGGGAGCAACACCACGTCGTCGGCCCTGAGACGCGGCGAGGGGACGGCCCCGTACGCCCTGCAGGTGTTCTCCGTATGGGTAGGCACTCGGCTCCGGCCGGGGCACGTACCAGGGTAGAGAAGCCCCTAAAGGTAGACTCAATCCGTATTGGAGAGAGTGTGGCCACTGTGCCCCTCACTCCGGCTTGTCTCCTATTACGGGAGCAGCACCACGCCGGCGGTCCCGATACGCGGCGAAGGGACGGCCTCGTACGCCCTGCAGGTGTTCCCCGTACACCGGGCAAGTCCACGGCTACAGCCAGAGTACGTAACAGGGGAAGGCGACCCCAGGCTCTGGCCTCCGGACGTACTCGAGAGGACACGAGTAACGTGAGTCCTCCTCCAGCCTCTATCCCTTCGGGAAGCCCTTCGTCACCACCCGGGAATATAGCCCCGGAGGAGACGCTAGAGTGGTGGCAAGGCCCGATATCGGGCTTACCGCCTACACGCGGGAGTTCCTTGTTCCTGTTCGAGCCCCGTAGGAGATGCTGCCGCAGCCCAGTCCTGACGGCGCCTCTTCCCCTTGGTGCCTGCAGTCCCAGGACGCCCAGGCCAGACTCTCCAACTCCTGACGAAGGCGATCTGGGCTCCCTCACTCCCTGGAGCCAGAAACAGCAGGCCTGATTACTCCGGCTGTTTGGTCCCAGTCCCGAGGGCCACCTGTCAGGTCGAGGCCCCCATACCAGAGGGCCTCCCTGCACCCCACCAGCGTGGCCCTAGTATGAGGGCCGCCTCCCGGGTCGAGGCCCCCAGACGGGAGAGCCTCCCTGCACCCCACCTACGAGTGCGACCTAGAGTGAATATTACCCAGGAAACAGGAAAACAGTGATTCACCCCCCTTCTTTGTGTCAAGAACAACTGGGGAAAAAGAACAGTGCACAGTGACTCCGTAAGAAACTGAGTAGTCAATAGTGGCCTACCAGAACTCAGTGTTGACAGGGCAGAAAGTGAACTTTGTGTAATTATCCCAGTCCCTCCATGTAAGAGAGTCAGAGAGTTTTCTGTGAACACCTGAGGTAAGGGCGCGCGGGCCAGTCGAAAGCCTAAGTGTGTCTCCGTGAAAAGGTGACAACGTCGAGTGTCGCTATCCGCACCCTACCTCATTTATAGTAATATTCCCCATACAGACTCCCAACCTTGTTTATTCCTTATGTGAACAATTCTATTTATATCCTGCCTCCAAGTGACGTATAAGCAATATTGTAGATAATTCACGATCTCCCTGTATGAACATTGTAGTGTGTATTCAGTATAACTTTACTTTGTGATGCTAAGTGTTAACTCTGTGTCCCTGTATCTCAAATATCACTCTACGTGTATTGTTACGGTTAGAATTAAGGTAATAGATGTGTTAAGGTATACTGCCTGGTTTTTATGTCCTGTTCCTTTGTTGGTGCTTCACTTCCGGTTTAGAAAGAGGACCCCGCTTCAGTAGCTCGAGAAGTCGCCTTAAAAACATCAGCATAACACATCTTGTAGCGGCCCTTTGAACTTTTTCATCTTGTCTATGTGTTTTTTGAGATGAGGACTCCAGACTACTGATGCATACTCCAGGGTTGGTCTGATGAATGATGTTATTATCTTTCTTAGCATGTCTTCATTTATTATGTGAATGCTATTCTCATATTTGCAAGCAGTGTATACATGTTCCGTACCTTCTCACTGATGTGGTCAGCCGGAGATAGTCTGTTATTGATAATCACACCTAGGTCCTTCTCTCTTTCTGATATGTGTAGGGTTTTATTTCCTAACGTATAATCCCAATCAGGTCTTTTTCCACTTTTACCAAACTTGATTACATGACACTTGTCCACATTGAATTCCATTTGCCATGTATTATTCCATTCATGAAGTTTATTTAATTCTTCTTGTAGCTCTTTACAAGAGTCTGTGTTAGTAATTCTCCTTTGTATTTTTGCATCATCTGCAAACATATTTAGATAGCGTTCATTTCCAGTGTTACTGTCTATATCATTTATATACACTAAAAACATGATTGGTGCCAGCACTGAGCTCTGAGCACTAGTCACTTCTTTCCATGATGAGTAATTTCCCCTTAGTACTGTTCTCATTTCTCTTCTTAAGAGAAAATCTTGCATCCAACAATACAGTTTGCCTCGAATTCCTCCTTGATGGTACAGTTTCCATAAAAGTCTTTGGTGTGGAACTGTGTCAAATGCTTTCTTGAAATCTAAATAGATACTGTCTACCCATCCTTCTCTTTCCTGTAATGTGTCTGTTACTCTGTCATAGTAGCTCAACAGATTAGTAACACATGATTTTCCTTTTCTGAAACCAAACTGTCTTTCTGTTATCATATTGTGTTCTTCTAGATGATTTACCCAAGCTTTTCTTATAAGCTTTTCTAATACCGTGCTTACAACACTGGTTAGTGATACTGGTCGGCAGTTGAGTGGATTTTGTCTATTCCCTTTCTTGAATAAGGGAACAATGTTTGCTTTCTTCCAAATATCAGGTAGTTTACCTTGACTCAAGGATTTCTTGAAAATCAAAAATAATGGTTTACTTAACTCCTTTGCAGATTTACGTAGTACCCAACATGAAATTTCGTCAGGACCATTTGCTTTTCCTTTGTCTAATTTACTTAGCTCCTCCTGTATTACTTTTTCTGATGTTTGTATATCTAGTAGTATGTGTGGGCATGCATGTTCCACGTAATCCCTCTCAAAATTTGTTTCCTCTGTAAAAATTGATTGGAATTTCTTGTTTAGTGCTTTACAAATATCCTTCTCTTGTGTAGGATATTTACAGAAGAAATATGTGCAGCATGTGATGTGTTGTGTGGAAGGAAGAGAAGACGGAGGGGGGTGCAAGGAACAGCGTGGTGTACTGAAGAGGTGAGACAGGCTGTGGCGCAAAAGAAGAAAGCATACAATGATTGGATGAGAAATAGGGACGTGGAAGAAGTTGAGAGGCGGAAGAGAGAGTTATATGTAGAAAGAAAGAGAGAGGTGAAAAGATTAGTAAGAGAGAGTAAGAAGAGAGTGGATGAGGAATTTGGAAGGAATTTGAGTGTAAAGTGGAGGGACTGTAAGAAAATGTTCTGGAAAGAGGTGAAAAGAGTAAGACAGGGTGGAAATGAAGTTAGCAGGGGAGTGAAAGATAAAAATGGTAGATTATTAGTGGAGAAGGGAGAAAAAGTGAGTAGATGGAGAGAACAGTTTAAGGAATTGTTGAACATAGAGGATGGAGGTAATGCGAGTATAAGTGGCTGGGGAATGGCGGGGAGAAGGAGGGAGGTGAGAAGACAGGAAGAAATCAGTAGGGTATAAGTTGTGGAAGCAATGAAGAAAGTTAAATCTGGGAAAGCCCCAGGAATTGATGGAGTGTGTGGTGAAATGCTGAAGCATGGGGGAGAGATAGTAGTAGAATGGATGTGGAAGATGTGCAGATTGGCCTGGGAGGAAGGTAGAGTCCCGGAGGATTGGAAGTCAGGTATAATTATTCCCTTGTACAAAGGAAAAGGGGAAAAAGAAGTGTGTGGTAATCATAGGGGCATTTGTCTTCTTAGTATAATAGGAAAAGTGTATGGTAGGATACTTATTGACAGAGTTAGAGAAAGAACAGAGAAATTAGTTGGAGAAGAACAGGGAGGCTTTAGGAAGGGAAGAGGTTGTGTACTGTAGATCAGATATTCATTCTTAGATCTTTAGTGGAAAAGTTTCTAGAGAAGGGAAAGAAGTTGTATGCGGCTTTCATGGATTTGGAGAAAGCATATGACAGGGTGGATAGACAAGGATTGTGGAAAGTGTCAAGAATATATGGAGTAGATGGGAAGTTGTTGAATGCTGTGAAGAGTATGTACGATGGTGCGAAGGCTACAGTGCGTGTGGATGGTGAACTAAGTGAATTTTTCTCTTTGAAAGTGGGGTTGAAACAGGGATGTGTCATGTCTCCATGGTTGTTCAATCTGTACATGGATGGCGTAATAAAAGAGGTACAAGGTAGGGTAGTGGATTTTGGAGTGGACCTGGTGAGAAAGGATAGTGTTTGGAAACTCCCTGTACTGTTGTTTGCAGATGATACTGTGTTGTTGAGTGAAGACGAAGGGGAGCTGCAAGGCTTGGTGGATGAGTTTGGGAGAGTGTGTAAGAAACGGAATCTAAAGGTGAATGTAGGGAAGAGTAAAGTGATGGTCTTTGAGAGGGGTAAAGTCAGTGAATGTACAGCGAGGTTGGATGGTGAGGAACTGGAAAATGTGAGTACGTTTAAGTACTTGGGTAGTGTGATGAGTAAGGATGGAGGTTTGGAGGGTGAAGTGCTTGAAAGGGTACAGCAGGGAAAAAAGGATGCTGGTTCTTTGAAAGCAGTGATAAGAAACAGGGAAGTGAGCATGGAAGTGAAAAAGTTACTACATGACAGTATTGTGATACCAACTCTAACGTATGGAAGTGAAGCTTGGACGTTGTTGGAAGGACACAAGTCAAGAGTAAGAGCAGTGGAAATGAGTTATTTAAGAGGAGCCTGTGGAGTCACATGGAGAGACAGGCTGACGAATGAGGATATAAAGGAGCGTTGTGGTGTGGATGTGGATGTGATAGGAAGCGTTATGAGGAACACACTGAGGTGGTTTGGCCATGTGGAGAGAATGGAGGGTGAAAGACTGACGAAGAGAGTGTATGTGAGTGAGGTGGAGGGGGGAAGAGGGAGGGGGAGGCCGAGGATGAGATGGAGGGATGGGGTGGAGAGGTATATGAGAGAGGGGAGTGTGAGTTGGGAGCAGGGCAGTGAAATGGCGGGGGACAGGGCGACTTGGAGGCGATTTGTTTTTGGCCACCCAAAACGGGATTGAGGCGTCTGGCAATAAATAGATAGAGTGTATAGGTGATTCGCTGGTCCGTAATGGACTGTATTTTATCTTTTACTTTGGTTTTTCTTCTGATGTAGCTGTAAAATAGCTTCGGTTGATCACTAATTTTATTTATGATATACTCCTCATACTGTTTTTGGCCTTCCCTCCTTATTCTTGTATAATCGTTTCTTGCCTGTTTGTAATTATTATATGCCCTTTCACTATTGTGTCTTCTGTATCTGTTCCACAACAAATCTCTTTTTACTTTTGATTTTTTACATTCTGTATTGAACCATTTCTTTATTTTCTTTTCTGCTTCTTTGTGCTTTGGGATGTACTTCTGGACTCCTATTTCATAAAGTTCACATAATTTTTTATATATAGCATTTAAATCTTGTCCTCTAAGCTCCTTTCCCCAATCAGTTTCTAAGAAGTACTTCTTTAGGTCATGACAGTTTCCCTTTTTATAGTTTAGGGTCTTTTTGTTACTTTCATTGCTGTTAACTATGTCATATGCTATCCTGAAGTTGCAATTTAGTACTGCATGTGTGTGTGTGTGTGTGTGTGTGTGTGTGTGTGTGTGTGTGTGTGTGTGTGTGTGTGTGTGTGTGTGTGTGTGTGTGTGTGCGCGCGTGCGAGCGCGCGCTTGCATTCCTACTTAAGACTGTGTAATAATATTTGAATTGTATGTTTATTCAGTATGGGGTCTTGGTAATATTATGCGGAACATAATTTGGCTGAATATTGAATAGTGTGTTTTGTACTCTTATAAGACGGCGTATTTTATTCGTTTGTTTTTGCTACATCCAGACGATCATATTCGAATAGGAAGGCCCTTTAGTAGTGTAGGATCCCCTCTAGTTTGACAAGTCCCTCTTAACGTGAATAAAGCCTTCTGGAGGTAGCAGGGATATAATAAACATTGTGTCCTATGGATGAAGTGGTTAAAAGTACTGATGCGCGTGTGAGTTTGCAAAGTCTGGGATAAATTTAATAAGTAGGTCATCAGTAAGCATATATGAGTAGCTTATGTCATTATATTAGTGGACGCAAAAGACTTTGTTATATTTTTAGTACCTCCATGCTGAGCTTATTCACTGCGACTGCATTTATTTAGCAAGTTCTTGTTATCCCCAGACGATATTATCGAGCGTAGAAAAGGCGCCTTGTTTTGTCCATAAATCCTTTCAGATATATATTCTGTAGTGCCACTGGAAATTTCGTAGTGTCTTTTCCATAGCGAGTTATTTTTCGTATTACACTTTACTTTCTCTTGTGTACTACGTTTATCTGTTTCATATCGACATAATTTGTATCAGTAACAAACAAGGATGAAGAGCTTGAAAGGGTACAACAAGGAAGAATTAAGGAGGCTGATTCTTTGAAAGCCATGATAAGAAATAGGGAAGTGAGCATGGAAGTAAAAAATTCGTTGCATGATAATAGTGTGATACCAACCCTAACTTATGAAAGTGAAGCTTGGACCTTGTCGGAAGGACACATTTCAAGAGAGAGAGCTGTGGAAGTGAGTTATTTGTGAGGAGCATGTGGAGTTACATGGAGGGGCAGACTGACAAATAACGAAGCGAAGGAGCGTTGTGGTGAGGATGTGGATTTGACAGACACGTTTGGAGAAATACACTGAGGTGGTTGGCCATGTGGAGAGGATGGAGAGCGAGAGACTAACGAGAAGAGTGTTTGTGAGTAAAGTGGAGGGAGGGAGAGGGAAGGGGAGGTCGAGGATGAGATGGAGGGGTATATGAGAGAGGGATGTGTGAGCTTGGGGGAGGGCATTGAAACGGCGGGGACAGGGCGACGTGGAGGCGATTTGTTTGTAGCCACCCCTCACGGGACACATACATACAAGAGGAATTTTAACGTGTGATGTGCAAAATAAATCGCAGAGGAAGTGGAGTTACAAACTCTTCGAAGATGACTAGAGCTACGGCACACAGCACGATGACATTTGCAAATTGATTTTTGTTGCCTCCAACGATTTTATTCACCTCAGGGAAGATCTGCACGGTGACGGGGTGACTCTGGTGCCCAGGTATAGATTCTGATTTCATTTGGCAAAGATCCCTAACCCTCTAGAGCTCAGTTGATGGCCAAGTGTGGTCAAATTGGAGGGTTAATTTGATTAGTAACCAGGGAGACTTCTTCCTGCCTCATAACTAAGGCTCACAGAATTCCCTGCAACCACGACATGGTATTCAAGTTGTTGGAGAGGCACAGTTCCGTCAGATGAAAGCAAACGGACGGCAGTGTTGCCTACAGAAGGTGGATAACGGCAAGATCTGCACATTATAGGTTTTAATTGTATGGCCTCTAGTATACGATAAAAGAGACAGCGCGATGAACAAGCATAGCTTTGGCCTTGGTGGTAAAACAGAGGGCGCGAAGGAGTAAGCCAGCCCCTAGTTTATGGTCATCAATTCTAAAACACTCATGAGGACAGGAAATGGTTAACCTGCGTTCCATTGTAAATAACGCAATCCGCAATGAGGCGGAAATGTTAGACTTCTCATAAAATTCATCACGTGTTTCAGTAACGATGTCAGTATGCCAGTGTTTGCTTTCTCGTTGACAACCTTTTAATTCCCTTGGACAGTCGACATATTTTTTCAGTTTTATTCTTGCTATTTCCATCCGATTATATTAAGCATTGAAGGGCGCCACGGAACTAAATAGGTGAGTGGAGGTTGTGTCTAATCCCCTCCCTCCGTTCGAAAAATCTATCCTGATGAATAAATAATGAGAAATAAAATAAGAAACACGCCATCGACTTGAAGGGACTATTAATACAGGCCTTACTCTTCAATGACCGCCTGTCCTTCCTCCACGTTGGTCTCAAGGTGAACTTCACGGTATTGTCAGCGGTTATCTCAGGCAGGAAGTGAGAGTGTGAGACTGAGTTCACTATCCATGCTGGTAGGGATAACATGCATGGATAGATGGATGAGCAGGATGGCAAGGAATCAGAGCCGTACTGTATACGTGGGATAGGAGGCTTCGTAGCACTTCTTTCTTGGCGATTTAGTTGTAGCCTACATTGCATACTACCGATACAGGTAGGAATAACATGCATGGATAGATGGATGAGTGGGATGGCAAAGAATCAGAACAGTATTGTAAGTGGGATAGGAGGCTTCGTATCACTTCTTTCTTGACGATTTAGTATGTACAATGCGCCTTAAGATTAGCTTTTATGTTGTTCATATCCTTGTAATATCGACACACTTTGCAGCAGTAAATCCAGAGAATACTGAGGTGCAGAGTGCTGAATAAAATCACTAAGAAAGAGGTGCTGTGAAAACTCCAAAGCCACTTAAAAACGACACTTAGCCAGAGTTTTTCTACTACTGGTCGTCTTCCCGGTGGCTTTGGAGATCCGGCAACACTTCCTTAGCGATTTATTGTACTCATTATACCTCAGTATCTTGTTGTCTGTAAACCATGTCAGTGTCAAAGCAGTATAAATAACATACAAGAAAATGGTAAGGTCCAATATGATGAATAAATCACTGAGGTAAAGATGCTACAATGTTACCCAATTTATGGCTTTAAATTAGCATTGTATTACGGAATATATAACCTTATGACAGTCCTCTTGCCATATTTTAGGTAATTTCATGTTATTAATGGCATTAAAATTATATTACACTGTTGTAAAATAATATGCCAGATGTTTTTATGTGGGAAAATGGGCTATTGTGATTAGCAATTTGTCTTTCGATTTAGTCCTTTCCCTTTTCTAGCTTGCCCCCTTCCTCTTTTCTCCTCCTCATCGCTTCGGTCTTCCCCTCACGATTTCCTTTGCCTTCCCCTCCCCCTGCCGTTCCCCCTCCCTCTTCCCCTTCCCTTCCCCTCCTCCCTCCGTTCCCCCATCTCTTCCCTATTCCTTCCCTTTCCTTTTCCGTTCCCCCTCCCTCTTCCCTATCCCTTCCCTTTCCTTTTCCGTTCCCTCTCCCTGTTCCCTATCCATTCCCCTTCCCTTTCCGTTCCCCTACCTCTTCCCTGTCCCTTCCCCTTTCCCTGCCGTTTTCCTTCCCGTTCCCCTCCACTCTTCCCCTACCCCGTCTCCCCCCTTTCCCTTCCACGTCTCTCTCCCGCTTTCCCTTTTTCTCCTTCTCCTTCCCACCTCCCTACCCCCTGCTGCTTGTCTTCCGCCACTAAAATTTGGTAGGCAGCTTGATGTTAGCCGGGAAGATCAATTCTGTGTTGGTAGGTACTGTATGATATATGAAAGTTAATTACAAGGCAAGGTGCAAAGAATAAGAAACTTGAACATTTTCAGTTATCCTCATTTTCGTAAAAAAAAAAAAAAAAAAAATACCCGCCATCGTAACTCCAATTTTACCTCTCGTGTTGTCATCACTGTTTCATCATTATTCAGCATATCTCCACCTTACACTCATTCCACGACAGTATCTCCACCTTACATCCCCTTTTCAGCGACCACCTCAGTACATATATAGATATAGTTCTTCATTTCAACATTATGAGACTGATGCCATTTAAACAGGGAGGAGGATAAGTTAAATATAATGTGCGAATCATTATGTATTGATTAGAATGTTCTTATATCCATAGATAGATTGACAAGCTGATAGGTAAATAAAGAGATAGATGGAAATTCAGATATTGTGCTAACTTGGTTGAGCTGAATAGTACTTGAATGCCGCATTAATTGGCACAGTATTCGGACGTACAGTAACTACAGCAAATTGGCACACTCACGTACACACAGGCGGACTTGGGCAATTTTGTGTGAGAAATTAGGGTTGCGGTAAAGCAGAATAAGTATTGTAAATTTCATGAACCTCTAATGCGAAAACTTTAGCGAAGATGTGTAGGTGTGGGGAGCGAGGTTTTACGTACACACACACACACACACACACACACACACACACACACACACACAGCTGCAGTTGCCATCATTATCACCACACTTGTGAGCTTCATCCCAGCACCATCGCTATTACTCAGTTCTTTCCTGCCAAATTTTGTTTCTTTGCAGCCACGAACACAAATTCGCCAACATTCCCTGGCAGCATTGTATCCTGCATTCTACCTTCCTCAGTCCCCCCAAACGACCGAGGGTATCCTTCCGTCTCATACTGTTTTGTTGTGTGATCCATGTTGTTGTCGCACAGCAGTAGTACTTGTGGCACCTTCCACTACCTGAGCTAGTAAAGAAAGGTGAACTTTTGCCCATGGCTGCACCAGAATACAAACATAAACAGTTATCATATACAATATTACCTTTTTAAATTCGATTCTTCCTACTACCATACGAATGTATTAAGGGTAGGAGTGCCTTCGTGCAGTGGAGAGACTAATGAAGGCCCTGTCTGACGCTTGGGGATCGAAAAATCTTGTCTTATCTAAACAGATTCATCTGAGTGCAACATGAATGATATGGAAAAATGTCATCGAGTAAAGTGGTTAACGGCTGCAATACGCTGACGCCTTTTAAAATCTATTCTTGCTATCACTGGGCAAGTTAGATATAGCCTTCATTAAGCCCTTCAGTACGAGATAGCTTTCATAAAGTGAATAAAATCGTCAGGAGGAAGAAAGATTAAGCTACAAAATAGAAGACGTCATCGTCCTGAAGGGTTCAGTACTATACAGTATATTTAAAAAAAATAATCCCAGTCTAGTTTCCTGATATTAATCTTTTCGGTACAGTGGCACCTTTTTTTACCTATCCTGCTGCTTCAGGACACTTTTATACAGTTCAGTAGAGACCTCTTGATATGGAGGATATATTGTAGATCATGTTTAACTTCATGTGTTCGAAAAAAAAAAGGGGTGGGGGTCCCAATCTAGGTAAAACTATCTGGTTTCGCCTTATGGAGAAAATGGAGACTTAAAGATTGCCAGCATTCGTCGGGAGACGTAGGATGGTCTCTGCACACAGCTGTTGTACATTGACATACTTCTGTGCATACTGCCATGATGGTTAACGAATATACAAGATTATGGAATTGATGCTTTACCTCATGGAACCCGTTAGAAGACTTAAAAATGGAAAAAAAAAATGTTGGTGGGGGATATTTGTCCATGGAATAACTACGCCAAGTTCCAAGTCTGAAGTGAATCAGTGAAGAAATAATGGAATGCCACCAAACTGAAAAGTGAGAGAGAGAGAGAGAGAGAGAGAGAGCTCGGAGGGGGAGGTGGGGGAAGAACTTAACCAGATCCCTCCTAACCTAAGCGAACCTCACCAAAACCCAACAGTCAGTCTTAATTTCTCCTAACCTAATCTAATCTAACCAAATCTAGATCCATCCGTCCACCATGCCCGCCCACCGACCTGTGTTTGTGCCACCGTATGCGTTGCCTGTACTATTTACCATGGCCTCAAAGTATACTGATCTGATAGATGGGTGAACGGGTGAAGGATGGCTTGCGTAGGTGTGTGTGTGTGTGTGTGTGTGTGTGTGTGTGTGTGTGTGTGTGTGTGTGTGTGTGTGTGTGTGTGTGTGTGTGTGTGTGTGTGTGTGTGTGTGTGTGTGTGTGTGTGTGTGTGTGTGTGTGTGTGTGTGTGTGTGTCTGTGTGTGTGTGTGTCTGTGTGTGTGTGTGTCTGTGTGTGTGTGTGTGTGTGTGTATTCTAAAGGAGGGGATCCCATAGACTGAACAAACTGCTTCCATCTGACTATTGATAGAGAAAATGGAGATCTCCGCCAGCACATTCCCCTCTCTGCCTTCCACTTTATCATAATGTTTCTATTTCAGAGGAAATTTATTCCCAGAATATGACAAGTTGCATGGCTGAGAAAGTACTCATGTGGTGTGGTATGACGTGAAGATGACCCATCGGCCTCTGAAGCATCCCTCCATCACCAGGCTGCATCCTCTCATCACTTCGATCAGGAAAATTTCATGTGTTTGAGTAAAGACCGACCCCATACAGTGATGCTGGGTGGGGGACGAGGATTTGAGTGTGTGGCGGGAAGAGGCTTACAGTGTAGCGTTAGTCCACAGCGATGAAATAACCAAACCTACGTCATACTGCTATCTACTTCCACTGTCTTTATCTTCACCGCCCAAACCCACCCTCCTCGGAACCACTGTCTGTTATTTCTGTCTTCTGTTACACCGCCCGCGCCAGCCTTGTATATGTCCTTCTTGAACCCTAACCACTGTCTACTACCTCTACCGTCCGTTTCACCGTCTGTGCCAGACTTTTATTTTTCATTCCCTTCTAATCATTGTCTGCTACCTCTATCTTCCGTTTCACTGCCTGCGCCAGTCTTGTATCTGTCCTTCCCTCCTCCTAATCACCGTCTACAACTTCAACCTTCAGTTTCACCGTCTAAACCAACCTTGTATCTGTCCTTTCCTCCTCCTAACCCCCTGTATGACTTTACCCCTTTTTGGCGGCTCCGGTCTGGCTGCCGGCACATGACACAGCTGTCTGGGGATGTCGGTCGTTGCTGCACCCAACGACACTGACTTCTCTCATAGGATTCACATTTTTTAGCAATTTTATGGTCAGATTTAGAGATATTTGTTTCCCTTCACCGACATATTTTTAAAACGGATCTTTACCGGCTTCAGCAATTTTGGGGTATATTTTTGTGTTTTTCTGTAAATGTTTGTGCATAGCAACATTCTGTAGCAACTTTGTGACATCGTTTTCAATGCAGATTTTAGTGACCTCGGTGAATGTAACTCGTCCCCCTCACCTCATCTCACCTCACCTCATTTCACCTTACTTCACCTCACCTCATCTCACTTTACCTCACCTCACCTCATCTTACTTACCTCACAGCATGGTCACAACTGAACTATACCAGCATAACACCACGAACAATACCGTCTAATGGGTAGGCGTACACTAATTACATGAAATGATAATTCCATGTACACGAGCTGTAAATCCTGTTTACTGCACACGAGTACTAGTAGTAGTAGTACTAGTAGTAGTAGTGGTTGTTGTTGTTGCTGTAACCTCGGTTTGATATGAATGTGATACCAGTAGGCTAAAGACTGAAGTTGCCCACCTTGGGTAGTCCACCATCCCCCTATACATGATTTGTAAATACCTTTTACACCACATCCAATTCCCTTATAAGTAACGTGTATGTCGCCAACCTACTGTTAAGGACTTATAAATTTCCTCTTATCCCTTCAGTCGTAGTGGCCTCTCCTGATTTGAATATAGTCGTCTTATTGCTAAAGGAAATAGATAACATGCCTCCTACTGAAAGGGTTAACAGATAACACGTGTCCCTACTGAAAGGGTTAGCATAACACTTCCCTCTGCTGAAAAGGGTAACAGATAACACGTGTCCCTACTGAAAGGGTTAACATAACACATCCTTTTGCTGAAAGGGTTAACCGGTAATATGTGCCCCTACTGAAAGGGTTAAGAGATAACGCGTGCCCCTACTGAAATGGTTAACATAACACTTCCCTCTGCTGAAAGGGTTAACGGAAGTTTTTCTGACACTTTCAGAAGCTGAAAAAAAAAAAAAAAAAAAATCTGGCGGTAGCAAGAGTGCCTTATTTAAAAAATAATAATAATCGTATAAAGGAGTTAAGAGTAGTCTGTTTTAAAATTCTTTGAGACAAGTGGTGGTCGAGTGTTAGGAGCACTATTTTTTCCTGTCCGAAAGGATGGGACTCCTGGAAAGAGAGGGTGGGGAAAAGGGGAGTGGGGGTGATATACGACTCTCTCTCTCTCTCTTTCTCTCTGTATATATATATATATATATATATATATATATATATATATATATATATATATATATATATACATACAGTATATATATTGCTCGGTATTTAGTGCAGGTTACTTGGACTACTTGTCTAGCTATGAGAGAGAGAGAGATCGGTAGATAGATAGACAAATATATATATATATATATATATATATATATATATATATATATATATATATATATATATATATATATATATATATATATGCAGCTGCCGTGGCTCAGTGGGTTAGAGCGCTCCGCTCTGACCAAAGGCTCGGAGGATCGAATCCACCCAAAGGTCATTGGTAGACATCAGGAAGGGCATTCGGTCATAAAATGCTACACGCTCCAGTCCAAAAGTCCTTTACCCAGAGGTAACGCCTTAGCCCTTCGGGGATACCTGGCGTAAAACCAAATTATATATATATATATATATATATATATATATATATATACAGAGTTGCAATGGTTCGATCCGTAGTGTACTTGTCTAGCGATGAGTGAGGCCTGCTGTATCGAGGATTCTAACCTCAGTAGTGGCAGACATTTAGAAGATCGCTGACAGTATATTATTTCATATGTTTGTATACATTATGTCTGTACCCTGTAGAGACTATGGATGGCAGTTACAGTACAGACTCTGACACACAACACAGCGACTTTCACATGCATCACTCTTCCTACAGGCACCCCTTCCCCATCCGAACTTCGCCAATATCTTCCTTCGGGAATAAGGTCCGGAGTTCTGCAGTGGATCTAACATAGACTAAAACACACACACACACACACACACACACACACACACACACACACACACACACACACACACACACACACACACACACACACGCATTCTACTGAAACCAGAGTTTTTCTATAGATGAATAAAATCGTGTGGAGGCAGCTAAAATAAAGTTGTATTTTACTGGACATGGGTCTTTACGAGATATACTGGCATTTAACTCCTTTATCCCTATTCCTTCTTCATTCTTTTCCGCCATTTTCCTTTCGTTGACTTCCAATCTCTTCCTCTCTTGTCCATCGATTTCTATCTTTGTTCCCTTCCAGTCCTTCTCTGCTTATTTCCCTTTTCCTCTCCTCTTCCTTTCCTCCCTCCGGTTTTTTTCCCCTTTCCGATCTCCAGCCTCCTCCTCCTCCTCCCTATCCCCTCTCCCTTTCATTCTCTTCTTCTCCCTATCCATCTCCCACCTCTTCCCCCCCTCCCCTACCCCCTGGTCTCCTCCGCGAATAAGCGTTGCCATGCCAACCAGTGCAGTGCCTCAACCTTGGTGCACAAAATGGGTAACATACACACATACAAGACTCAGTACACCACACTTGCACAAAACACACACACACACACACACACACACACACACACACACACACACACACATCAGAAAGAGAGAAGGACCTAGGTGTGATTAAATTATCAATAACAGACTATCTCCGGCTGACCACATCAGCGAGAAGGTACGGAACATGTATACACTGCTTGCAAATATGAGAATAGCATTCACATACATAAATGAAGACATGCTAAGAAGGATAATAACATCATTCATTAGACCAACCCTGGAACATGCATCAGTAGTCTGGAGTCCTCATCTCAAAAAACACATAGACAAGATTGAAAAAGTTCAAAGGGCCGCTACAAGATGGATACCAAGCTTAAGGGACCTAAGCTACGAAGAAAGACTAAATAAACTGAATCTACCAACATTACAGGAGAGAAGGAAAAGAGGTGACATGATAATGCTATATAAGTGCATATCAGGAAAGGAGAAAATAGACATAAATGATTACTTAACATATGGAGAAGCATCAGCAAGAGGACACTGCAAAAAACTGCATAAGAAGAGAGGTGATAAAGACGTAAGGAAATTCGGTTTCCCAAACAGAGCAATTGATCAATGGAATGCACTACCGAATGAAACAGTGTGTGCCAAAACAATTCACAGATTTAAGAATATGTACGATAAATATGGTTTAAGACACGGGACAGTACGAGCTTGACTCATTCCTGTAAAGATACAATTAGGTAAGAACAATTAGGTAATAACACACACACAAAGGACAGGCACATCACACATGCAAGCATACAGGACCGTTCACAAGACACACACATACACACACAGGGGCGTACACAAGATACACACGAACACACACATGCAGGCAGGTACGCAAGGAAAATACCACAAGTGGGTACACATACGTAAGGCAATACATACAGGAGCATACACAGGACAGACACGAACATGTACATTTAGAGTCTTACATATGACATACACACACACACACACACACATACATAGAGGAACATATACAGAAAAAAATCACTTATGCTCACACAGATATCTATATAGGACAGGCACTCATAGTCAGACACAAACAGGACGAAGTTTTTCATACATGCATAAATACATACATACATACATACATACATACATACGTACGTACACAAGGCAAACACTGATACACATATATACACAGGAAATGCGTCATACAAGTACGTACACAAAGCAAACACGCATAACAGACGAGGCCACTGGGTGAGAAACATACTCATACGCGTACACTGGAATACACGATGCGCACATAGTAATACTGATGCTTGAACACACACACACACACACACACACACACACACACACACACACACACACACACACACACACACATAAACAAGCAAGCGAGTACCCAGAGGACCGGAAACACACACACACACACACACACACACACACACACACACACACACACGTACTCCTTGCCGCCCATAACTCATATTTATGAGCACCAGATTCAAGTGGCTGTGTGTGTATTCACGGAAAGTCCTGATCCTGTATCAACCCTTAGCCTTTTACCCCTTATCCTATCAGCCCTTATCCACTCATCCCTTGTCAAGTCAGCCCTTATCCCGTTGGCTCTTATACCGTCAGGCCTTATACTGTCAGCCCTTATTCTGTTAGCCCTTATCATGTCAGTCCTTATTCTGCCACTCCTTATTCTACAGCCTTTTATTTCGGTAAATTCTGAAACCGAAAGAAATGAGCTGATAAGAACTGTATAAGGATATTTGGGCATCTCACTCTGGCTCGATATAAATACAACGTCACTCATCTCGGCTGTTTTCTTTAATACTTGTGTGTGTTTTTTTTAATATATATGCTACAGTTTGAACATTTGCCCTTCGATGGTGCAATGCCAAGTAGTGCAGGAAGTGTTTATGACGACGTGTAATGTGTGCCGAGACGAACGTGGCCAAGTACGGAGGCGGGAAGTGTAGGCTAGTAGTTGCAGTTTATGTCTGGTAGTTTTAGGTGACACTATTTTTACCAGCAGCGACAGCGAAGCTGGTATTGTTTTCAGTTTCAGTTTATCTGTCTGTCTGTGTGTATGTTTGTGTTTTTGTTAGCACGATAATTTCTCAACCGCACAAGATAGCATCACAAAATTTTACAAGTGTGTAGTAGGGATGAAACTCTTGGACGAGTTCGAAATTGGTGAAAGTAGGTCAAGGTCATATTCCGAGCCGCGCTAGACATGTATCGGCTCACGGCTGGTGTGATTCCCCCCCTTGGGGGAGCCTCTTGTTTCCCTGAAATTCGGGCTTTTCTATAGTAGGTTTTTATTATTTCCCTCCGTTTTTAAAAGTTTCAGTATTTATTAGTAAGCTTTCAATTGTTTTTCTTGTTTTTGTTCTTTATCTACACTTTCTAGTATTCTGGCATAAGGCGGATACATCTCGTAACATGGGTGCACCTCACTAACACCTCCCTCATTAGTACCCGTAATCTTTCTTACAGATATTTTCTTTTGTTACCCTATAATATCGGTACAAAGATACTAAAGATTACGGAAGCCTCAGAACCGTAATACAGAAACGATAGCGATAGACGGGTCGTGCGTTGAAAAGTTCCTTCATCTGAGAATATATCTCTACACTGACTCGAAAGTTTGACAGGGAAAAGTACTATTGTGAGTTGGATTGTCTACCAATCTGTTGAGTTGTTCCAATATCCCTAAAAATCCTGAGAGAGAGAGAGAGAGAGAGAGAGAGACTGACTGAGCTACGCTATTATTAACTCAGTTGTTAAGATCAGACTGTCAGTCTTGATTCAGTACTTTTTCATCATCATCATCACCATCAGTTTTGTAATGGCTTGTCTTGATTTTTTTTTTTTTCTAAAGGGCTTTATTCTACATTCCATTACGAAGCTGCACCCAGATAGTGAGGTATCGAATGTGCCCACGTATCAAGTCAGAGTCCATTTTAACACCTAATAGTGACTGCGCGAAAGAGGGAGGCATCATAAATCACTTAAAGTCTTAAATCAATACCATGACACCAGAGGACATTCGAATCCACCATCGATGGCAGCGGTCTTGCCTGGCGGTCACCCACCTCCAGCCTTCGTCACTGTGCTGCCGGAATGCCTGTGATGGAGGACCTACTGAACGATGCCCTACTCATCTGCAGATTTGATGGTACAGTCAAAGAAACAATTACAAGTATATTTCCTCCACTTCCGTCTGATGAAAATTTACCACAGGCGAAATACATGGAATACCCTGTCTTTATCTGATATAGGTGTATTCCTAGGGAATCGTAACTTCACTAGGAAGAGTGACGAGGACCGTTACAAAAACCATCTTTATTGTCAAACGTTTCGACATCTTCATGGCATCTTCAGTGACCTGAGAGTGGAGTGGCTCCACTCTCAGGTCACTGAAGATGGCATGAAGATGTCGAAACGTTTGACAATAAAGATGGTGTTTATAACGGTCCTCGTCATACTCTTCCTACCCTGTCTTTATCAGTGCGTGTTTCAGACGTTTCGATTTTTTCGCTGCGTATTTGTCAAATTTTGGGAAAATACTTGTGTCTATGTCTGTACAGTGTCTACTAAATGGAAATGGTATTTGGTACGTGTCGAGTTCGATACCTGGTCAGTGTGGTTGGCCTCCAAACACCAAATATAACCAAGGTCCTGCCGAGTCCACTATAAACCTTAGCAACCTGTCCAATGAGCAGTGTGACAGTGTGCTAACATGCAGCAGACTCCATCGGACAAAATATTATTTACGTCGGGAGAGAGAGGCTTGTGGTCGAGAAGTACCCTCGTGTCGCAAGATATACCTCAGTATATTATCATTATTTATCATCATTATCTTCATGAAATCATCACCATCATGAACATCGTCACCATCATCATAGTCTTAATTCTCACAACAATAGATGGAGAGGGCAGGATCTTGAAAGAGGAAAAGCAAGAAACAAAGGCAGGAGAAACTCATCAGAGTATCCAGTGAAATGGATCATAAATCCAATTACCCATCATTTAAGCCTTCCAAAGTTGGAATAATCAGTTAACAAGGAGAGAGCGCCGACAATAGTATTTAAGGAGCTGATTGAATTACAAGATAATGATCAATAAGAATATGTGAATTGGTATTAGAACTTCCCTCTCTGATGTCAGAATGCTTAGTCTCTGAATTATATGGATACCGATTATATTTTCAGATGCTGTGAAACATCTCAGGGTCCTCCTCTATCAATGGCTGACTCTGTAAGGGACCGACATTTACTATTCTGTTTTCTGTCCTTGTTCTGTATTAGTTTTCTCACACACTTTTGATCCAGTATGATCCATGCTTGGTGAAAAGGGTTGAAGGTTAGCTAAGAGGTTGAGCTATTGTCAAAGGTCAGAGTCGCATGGCAAGGTGAACTAAAACAGTTTTGATCAAATCTAGACTGACCTGATGGAAAGTTTTAGGGTAAGGCAAGTACGAAGAGAGTTAATTTTCAGAATTGTGTCTGCTTGTGTATAAAGCAGCTAAAACAGTTTTGATCTGATTTGGACCAAACTTGGTGGTAGTGTTAAGGGTCAGCCACGGATTTGACCTATTGTTTTTAGTGGTCAAGGTCACCGTCACATAGCAAGGTCACCTTGAACAGTTTTTATACGATATATATCAAATTTGGTGGAATGGAATATATCCTTGCCGTCACCAGATGGTTTAATTCAGCTTTGGAGACAGTTAGCGAACTGGAAGGGTTAGGCATAGCTTTAGCGGTCCTTTCAGAGTAAGAGAATATTTCTTTATTGAAGAAGGTCGTCTGGAAATAGCAAGAATAAAGCTAGAAAAAAATTTGTCATGGGCCTGAGGGAGTGAAAACATGGCTTAAGGTAGACCTGTGATGATTATTTGTGATGGAGAGAATCCTGTCCTGCTACACTGTATATATAAAGAGATTGGGTCGGGGTCTCCACCTCCTGATTAATCCTGTTGCTGATAGTTAAAAGGATTCCCCCCTCCCCCCCCCTCTCTCTCTCTCTCTCTCTCTGACGGCACTTTCTCTGCTAGGGATCGATAGCCAGAGAGAGAGAGAGAGGCTGGGTGGGGCAGGAAGGAGTGGGATGGGGTGGGGCAGGAAGGGAAGAGGTGGGACGGAGCAGGAAGTGGTGGGGTGATGAGTGGCAGGAAAGGAAGGGAAGGTGTGGGGTAGGATGGGGTGGGACGGGACAGAAGGAGGTGAGTTGGGTTTGGGTAGGGTAGGGAGGGAAGGTGTTGGTGGGGCAGGGGAGGGATGGAAGGGGTGGGGTGGGGTGGGGCCGGGAAGGGGTGGGGTGGAGTGAAGGGACATGGAGTGAGCAAAGATGAAGCGGACGCAGATCAATGTCTAACAACTACAAGAGGCTCATTATGGCAGAGAGCTAAAAATTTTCCAAGTCTTAATCTTCCCCTGGAATACGAATACAACATGCAGCAATAGATCGTACATCCAGGTATCTTACTGCACTGCTAGGTGAACACGGACAAGAGCGAAGGCAAAGCTAGATAGGAGTCAAAGGAGTGGGTTGGAATGGCCAAGGCAGAGGCGGTCAGCTGGCTAACACCAAAGACAGTATGTTCCGCTTGTGGGGGGGGGGTGAGGATGGAGTAGGGGGCAAGGATGTGGGTGAGGGGTAAAGAGGTGAGGGAGGTGAGGTGATGGTGGGGGTAGGAAGCGAAGGTGGTAGAGGGGTGAGGGAGGGAGGGAATGGGATTGTGGGAGGGGGAAATGTGGGAGGCAGTTAAAGCAGCACTCTAGCTGTGTGTGTGTGTGTGTGTGTGTGTGTGTGTGTGTGTGTGTGTGTGTGTGTGTGTGTGTGTGTGTGTGTGTGTGTGTGTGTGTGTGTGTGTGTGTGTGTGTGTGTGTGTGTGTGTGTGTGTGTGTGTGTGTGTTTGTGTGTGTGTGTGTGTAGTTAATAAAAGTAGTAAATTATACATTGTTCCATTGAGAGAGAGAGAGAGAGAGAGAGAGAGAGAGAGAGAGAGAGAGAGAGAGAGAATGGAACTTTTCTGCATGTTCCAAGTTGAATGAAAGATGCAGGGTGAGGGGTGAAGGGGAAGGAGGAGGTGGAAGGGAGGAGAGGGAGGGGCAAGAGGAGAGGGAGAGGAAGATGGAGGGCAGAGATATATCAGTGAAAGTATGGAGACGAAAACTTCTCTGAATTTAATGATACATTGCAAACATATTCAGCTGCTTTAGTGTTAATTGATTGGTTGTTTAATCTTAATAAACCATGCTGCATTTAAGCACACCAAACATTTAAATCCTCAGGTTCATATGAGTAGGTTACTGCTCAGAAGTATGTGGGAGAGGAGAGCAGAGGGAGATGGGACAGGGGCAGGGGATGGGGGTGGAGGTTGGAGGTAGTTGAGCAGGGACTGGTTTGCGGGTGGGAGAGAGGTGTTAAGTCTGGATGCTTTGGGAGGAGATGGTCTTTATAACTGTACTGCTTGTTCTGTCATTCCTCCTGTTATCATATGAAGTACTAATGAGTTGAATTATGTAATTATCTGTCGCAATTAACGCTAGAGATGTAATTTGAAGGATGCAATTATATAGCGGTAACAAAGAGACTGGAAACTCAACTGGATGAGAAGGGGTCGTGGCAGAAACGTGAAACATGCACTTTGATACCACCAGTAAGTATTAAACATCTTTTACTAACTAATCCTGTCTCTCTAGACAGACTTTAGGTAGGCTGTAATGAGGAAATTATACGGGTAGAGAGACAGTAAAAGGCGTCGATATTATTACTTTTTATGCTTTGTTTATTTAGATGAAAAATGTATAAGAAACTCATCATGAGAAGCACGTCGAGTTGTGAGCTTCTGTTTTGAGGTAGAGTGACCATCATTTCTCTTCTCGTGTCTTGTTGGATTGATGCATTTCCGTGCCGTTTCTGTGTTTTTGCGTGTTTGAAAAGAAGAGCAGGAATACTGGGAGTCGTATCGAGAGCTGTGTGACTTGCAGTGCGCATGAAGGTGACCCGGAAGGGACCAAGGTGATGTAGGCCTGTTATTTAAGATAAGTTAAGGAAGAATTACACAAGATTGCTTCCAATATAGGCAGATTGTTAAATAGGGAAGTATTAATAAGACAATGATTTTATAGGCATAGGTAGGTAAGCAGGTAGCCTATGGGAATGAATTAAAAAAAAAAGTAGCTAACGAAGAAGGAGGGAGTTGGCAAGATTTTATTGTCTTCTAGGTAGGTAGGCGAATGAAAAACATGTAGGTAAATAGGTAATGATGAATGACGACCTTAGCAAGATTTTATAACGCCCTTGAAACTTGGTAGGTAGGTAGGTAGTTGAGTGACGAAATGTTAGGGAAGAAAGTGAAGGAATGAATTTCACGACAAGATACGATGTGTTTGTCGATATATAAGAAAGTTAGTAGTCAGGGATTGTAAGGAAATGTAGAAGATTTACATTTGCTGATGTGACGATATTCTGTTAAGCAGCTGAGTGGAACTACAAGTAGGTAGATATTGTAGGTAACCGGAGGAAGAACTTAAGTGATGTTATGAGGATCATGTAGGTAGATAGGTAGATAGAGCCATGGTGATAAGGTAGTAGTAGCCTGTTCGAGTTGCAATCTACTCTCGCCCATCGTCGGAGGTTGGAAACTCATGGTATTGCGAACGTTGAATGTGAGTGTTGTACATGTTTATCTTATTTTACATTACTTAATGGCTCTTCATCTTTTTCATGGCACATCTTCGTGATCAGCATTATATTCTAATGCTAAGCTATTATTACATCTCTGCACTGAAGGTGGCAATATAGCAATGTTAGGCCAAATTAGAGTAAAAAGTGTATAGTATGCGCTTTTAGAAGCATGTATGTGTTTGCACCTTGTCAGCTGTACCAATGGCATATATAGACTCTGGCACAGGCATAAACATCAAAACATATTCACTTTCACATGCACCTGTCTTCCTGCTAACACGACTTCCCTGTTCGTACTCTGCCATTATAGTTTAGCGTCGCCCGATATAGTCACTGTTAAGGCATTTGAACACCAGATCTGACGGTCCAGGATTTCAAATTTGTGGGAGACAGGCGCTCGGGAAAGCCTTGAAATCGACCGCCCGAACTCCCCCCCCCCCTTTTTTTTTTAAGCATGGGATTTAGGGGGCTTTCTAGCATCTCCTTGCCTGCTTATGTCTGCATATGCCTCGATGATAGTCATTTGCGTGTTATAGTATTAATTTACGTGTTATTTATGGTAATATTATCAGTTCTGAAGAGCTATACATAACAGACAAGAGAATATTAAAATTTAATATGCAGAGTAAAATTCAAGGGATGGGATATTAGAAAGCTTCGTAGCTCCGGAGAATACAATGTGTCTCATTACTACGATTATTTTGCCTGGAAATATCACTTTATGAGCCGTATTTCCCTGGTCATAGACACAGACTTCCATAGCACCTTACATTCGCCAGTCTATTCTGCATAGGGATAGTTGATATCTTCTCTCTCTCTCTCTCTCTCTCTCTCTCTCTCTCTCTCTCTCTCACGCACACACACACACACACACACACACACACACACACACACACACACACACACACACACACACACACACACACACACACACACACACACTCACACACACACACACACACACACACACACACACACACACACACACACACACACACACACCTTAACGAGCACCACACCCACGCCTGTACCCTCAAACGATTTCCAGTACCATCATGGACGTGTACAAATTACTTCAGGTTTTTATCCCAGTATGGTCACCCTTTCCCTTTCCTCAACCCTACCACTAACTCGGACACTGTAGCTGGGTTGTTTTTATCTGACGGAACTGGACCACTCCCACAACTTGAATAATAAGTTGTGGTTGCATGAAACTCGGTGAGGCTTAGTCATGAGGTACGTATGAGTCTCCTTGGTTACTAGTCAAATTTATTCTCCGATCTGACAGCTTTCACCCAAAAACTAACTTAAAAGGGGATTCCGGAACTTTGTCAGGTGAAAACAAACTGACAATAGCCACTGCCAACTTCACCTGTAACATATCTTTAGCTCTCATACTAACTCTACTGCCTCCCTCGCCTCTACCTACCACCATCCCAGCCACTGATTCTCCTTTGCATAATCCTTATATTACCACTGTTCTTAATGCACCACCAATTTCACCAGTACCAAGAACCACATCCCTACCTTACCACCGCCACTAACCACGTTCCCACCTTACCACTGCCATTAACCATATTCCTACCTTACCACTGCCATTAACCACGCCCAAACCCTACTACTACCATTAGCCACATCTCTGCAATGGTACCTTTATCAGCTTACCAGCTCAGTGCGACATAGTGGAAGTACACACTTACCTGAGTGCTCTCCTAGCAGGAAGCAGCATTACCTCACTGACATTACAACCACAACAACTATTAGCAATGTTAAAGAGACGACCACATCAGCATTATATTCTTACCACCATCCTCATCATTGTTACCATAACCATTACCGCCATTTCCATTATTATCAGATAGCTATTCAGTGTTACTACTTTCTTCCATCACCACCATTGCTACCACCACAATAAATGTGCCGTACTACATCTACCACAGTATATATACCAGCCGTTGTCACAGTCGTACCCATCAATTACCAACACTACAACTCACTCCTCCATCATCGTTACCCAACTACCGATATTTTTACGTTGCCAATACCATTGCCTACCATTGTTCCAACTATTGCCACATACCATTCACCTACCATTACTGTCAACAAACCAACCTACAACCACCTAAACACAGTACCCACTTATACAATACTCATCATCACAGCTACTTGTCTGCCACCAAACCTTCCTACCACCATACCTACCTACCAACCACCACGCTTGCCACTCACCTCCACTATCACCATTAAGCCAGTACCCACGCACCTACCAAGCCCAGTCATAATACTGGCCTTCCACCACGCCCATTTAAAATCATCCACCACCACAGCCACCCACCTGCCCCCGCCATCCACCATCATACCTCCTACCACTACCACCTACCATTACCTGCCACACCCACCTAACACCACCTGCCGCCTGCACATACCACACCCACCTACCAACCATCACCTGCCACGTGCACATACCACACCCACCTACCACCACGTGCTGGCCACCACGACCAGCACTGCCTTCAGATACCCTTAGACATGCTCATTAAGTAATTCAAGGGCACAGTATCGACGAAAGGAAATCATTCGTCTGTACGAAGCCTAAGGAATGATAGACATCCCTCCCCTTTCATTCCCTCCCACATGTTTTTTTACCACTCCAGCATATTCGCGCGCACGCACACACACACACACACACACACACACACACACACACACACACACACACACACACACACACACACACACACATTCTCTCGAGCACTGTCTTTGTCACATTGTCTTCTCTCTCTCTCTCTCTCTCTCTCTCTCTCTCTCTCTCTCTCTCTCTCTCTCTCTCTCTCGATATCCCTCCCCCTTCATGCCCTCCCACATGCTCTTTTACCACTCCAGCATATTCACACACACACACACACGCACACACACACACACACACACACACACACACACACACACACACACACATTCTTTAGAGCACTCTGTCTTTGTCACATTGTCTTCCGTCTCTCTCTCTCTCTCTCTCTCTCTCTCTCTCTCTCTCTCTCTCTCTCTCTCTCTCTCTCTCTCGATATCCCTCCCCCTTCATTCCCTCCCACATGCTCATTGACCACTCCTGCATATTCACACACACACACACACACACACACACACACACACACATTCTCTCGAGCACTGTCTTTGTCACATTGTCTTCCGTCTCTCTCTCTCTCTCTCTCTCTCTCTCTCTCAGTATCCTCTTATCCCTCCATCTCTTTCTCACAATCTGATTATTTCCCTGTGGACTTTCCCTATGCGGACGTGATAAGAACAGAGGTGGAGGTATGGAAGAGGAGGAGACGAGGTGAAGAAGAGGAGGAAGAAGAATGAGGAAGGAGGCGATGTGGAAGAGAAGAAAAATAAGTATGGAAGAAGTAAGAAAGATTCCGGTCTCTTATCCCACCCGAGGATGGCGTGAGATAGTTCAGAAATCAAGGGAAAAAAACTTGGAAGACATCAACTGTATACCCAGTTAAATGGGCCACACTCTCATCAACTAACTATTCAAGCCCACGAAATCCTGTCCACACACGCTCTTAACATTACGTATTTCTGCCACCCCTCCCGTATTCCTTTACATCTCCACTACTTCAACATTACTTTCCCACCCCTTCCTCACATTCGTACCCCTCCCCTTCCCTTATTTTCTAACTCTTTCCTACTATCATACCTTCTATCTCCTCTCCCTCCCCTCTCACATTCAGTTTCACTTTCATCTTTTATCCTACAGTCTCTTCCACTCTTCCTTCATACATCTTCCATATTCCTTACTGCTTTCTTCCTCCTTCCCACCCTTTTCTCCTCCTTCCCGTCTTCCACATCATCTTTCACCGATACCCAGTTTGCCTACGTCCTCTTCAACTTCTCTTCCACACCTCTTACTACTTTGATCTTTCCGCTTTCTACCTGTCTTTCACCTCCTCTCATTCTTCCACGCATCCCACAATATTTGCCATGTCCATCCTTCCCACATTCTTTTCCACCCTTTCTCAACACTTCTTACTTCTTCCACCTCTTTTCCTCCCTCCCTCCCTCCCTCCCTCTCTCTCTCTCTCTCTCTCTCTCTCTCTCTCTCTCTCTCTCTCTCTCTCTCTCTCTCTCTCTCCACTTTTTCCACTCTTTCGTCCACCAACCCCTATTCTTTTCCGTCATTCCCACACTCATACTCATCCCATCCCTCTTCCTCTTCTTGCCTCTCTCACTCTCTCCAGTCCCTTCCACCACTACCATATTATTACCAGCACCATCATTTTTACATTCTCTCCCGCCCCTCACTCACTTCCTTCGCCTCTCATCCGTAATCTCTAACTCTCCTTTCCTTCCAGCAATCTTTTCTCCCCCTCTCTCTTTTATACACTCCTTACCTCCTCTCTCACCTTCCCTCCCCTCTCACGTTCTCCTCCACCCCGTCCACATTCCCCCATCGTCCGTTCACCTTCATTGATGCAACATTGGGTATGTGTGAGATTCCAGGTATAAATGTTGGTCCTTTGGAATTTTTGGAGGAAGTAATTATAATGATGTTGGGTAATATCTATGGGACTGACAGTACTCCCATCAATGGCTATAATAACCAAAATAATCAGGTAATATTGCGTAATCTGTGACGAGGAAAAGATGGTTGTTTGAGATGTTTTTTTTACCTGGCTTATTATTATTCTTTTTTCTTTAGTAATGGGTGGTAGTGTGGTCTTGTTCTGGTTTGTATTCTTCTTTTTTACGGACACACACACACACACACACACACACACACACACACACACACACACACACACACACACACACACACACACACACACACACACTTCTCTCTCTCTCTCTCTCTCTCTCAAGTCTGTTCGTATGTAAATGCACCTACAGTAAGTTGCGTCCAATTCTCTCACCCTTTATTGACATGTTCATCTGTTTTTGGACATAGATACAAAAAAGCTTCCACTGCAGAACGAAAATAACTGGAATAATGCCCCTATAATCGAACAAAAATACTGGAAGTGAACCACACTGGAAGTGAAGACACGCTTCCAAAGTCTGTGTCAGAATGTTTCGTCCAAGGTTTGAGAAAATATAATCGAGTGTAGTTCTTCAGTGTCCTTCTGTCTTTGGTGGATTGGGGAATTACTTTTTATCATTTATTGCAATTCAGTTAATCGTGAGTTCTTCGTTGCTTTGCTTTGTATGCATTTGTCTTTACTTTTCATTTATTTCATATTTATGCATGGGATATGAAATACAGCATAATACTCCGTAGGTTGTGACACCTCAGAAAAAAAAATAAAATAAAAATAAAAATAAAAAAAGGAGGGGAGGGAGAAGTGAAGACCTACCATATCCTCCAGACCCTATCACTATCCTTAATAAAAAGGATGAAGTAACAATGATAAAAAATTATATAACTGTAATAGAGCACATGTGGCCTAATGGAGGACCGGATTTTTTTCCTCGGAGGGAGATTAGTAACCAGAATTTAACCTTCCCCATGCTGGTAAAGTACAAATGGGGATGCATCGTCTGTAGGGAGAGTGATGCATGTGAAAGGCGATGTGCTGTAGTGGTATGCTGTATTTGTGTTTTTCAGAGTTTGTATGTGCCTTCGGTAGTACAGACCCGGTGTAAATAAAGGCAGGTATTGTACATGAGAGGGCACACTACCACCACCTACTTTAAAGTCCTCCGCAGTTTGAGCTTCGAACATAAGACGCTGAGTCCACGTAGCTGGCGAGTCCAACACGGCCAACTTTACAAATAATAACTGTAATTTTTGTTAATATTAGGTGCTTGT